>NC_092508.1:37387484-37715818 GCF_047511675.1 Marmota flaviventris | reverse complement strand
ATTTTACATTTATGTGGTGCTGAGGATCGAACCCAGTGCCTCATGCATGCTAGGCAAGTGCTCTACCACTGAGCTACAACCTCAGCCCCTTAATAAAATTTTTAAAAAATTAAAATTAAAAAAAAAGACTGGGAATGTGGCTCAGTGGTTAAGTGCCCCTGGGTTCAATCTCCAGTACCAAAAAAGACAAAAAGAGAAAACTTACACTCAAAAATGTCACTAATGGAACAAGTCCTTACTTTTTGTTTGTTTTGTATTATTGGGGAAAAAAGTCCATGGTTTCAGGCATGCTAGACAAGCACTCTACCACTGAGCCAAGTGTTCAGCCCCAGACTATTAATTTTCACTGTGTTTACCAACCACCCTCTTTTACACCTACCTAACCTTTAGTGATCATTCACTCCCAGCCTTTCATAGTCTTCCTCTAGTATCTAAATAGAAACTATTAGTGTTTCACTTACTATTGCCAGTTAGATGGCAAGTGGTCTAGATCCAAAAGTCACATTTTAGAAACTGCTTTCTAGATATCATGGGTAACAATGAATCACACTGTTATGTATACTTGTAATGCACCAATTTTAAAAAATGGGGAAAATAAAGAAACTGCTTTCTTGGCTGACGACTGGAACCCAATGGTAGAGGTTGGGTTTCCTATAAAGGAAGCAGTCTCTGAAATAGAAATGCAAGAAGTTTGTGGGAATACTCTAAGAGATTTTTATATTCTCATATAAACAAAGATTTGCATGTGCACTTCCTACAGGAAAAGGGAAGAGAGAGCTCTCTTTTGGCCTCATGCAATCCCCAGAGAGAGCTACATTGGAGAGCTGTCACTTACAGAACTCCTGGCAACTCCAGTTATGAGGGAGAGAGGGGAGGAATCTGGTTAGCCCACCACAGCATCCACTACTGGTGTCCAAAAGTGTCTGCCATGAGATGGCAGTGATGCAGCCAGACAGAGGGTGACACTTTAACCTGAGGACACGAGACTCAAAGAAATTTGGGTTCTCTCTCTCTCTCTCTCTCTCTCTCTCTCTCTCACACACACACACACACACACACACACACACACACACAAATGAGTAAATAGTGGTGAAAAAGCTTTTCTGATAAGTGAAGGAGATATCAGTCCTGCTGTCTTGACCTTGAAGGACTTGGATAGCAAGAGCTGGCAAATACCCCTTCCTTGATTCTCAAAATTTCTTTTTTTCTTTCTTGGAATGATGATATTAATTGAAATGATTTTTTAAAAGTCTGTATTTTTTTGCTTTCCTCATGGCAATATATCAGTGGCTTTTTCTCTCTAGGAGCCGCTGAGTGTAGAAGTAGGGTTGGGGGCAAAGAGTAGAATTTGTATCTGTGTTCATGCGGAGGGGTGTGTGTGTGTGTGTGTGTGTATGTTTTCCACTAATGCAGTAATTACCAAAATTTAAGGATATTCCCTGGGAATTTATTTAAATTATAGGTTGTAGCCAGGCATGGTGGTGCAGGTGTATAATCCCAGGACTCAGGAGGCTAGGTAGGAAGATTGAAAATTGAGGCCAGCCTCAGCAACTTGAAACTTTGTCTCAAGATAAAAAGGACTGAGGATGAAGCTCAGTGGTAAAGAATCCCCAGTTCAATCTTCAGTACCAAAAAAAAAAAAAAAAAAAGTGAGTTGTAGGCCCAAACACAATACAGAGACTGATTCAGTAGGTTTGAAGTGATTTTTGAATTTATTATTTAATTATTTATTTTGGTGATACTGAGGATTGAACCCAGGGGTGCTTTACTACTAAGCTACATCCTACATCCCCAACCTTTTTTCTTTTCTTTTTCCCTTCCTTCCTTCCTTCCTTCCTCCCTCCCTCCCTCCCTCCCTCCCTCCCTTCCTTCCTTCCTTCCTTCCTTTCTTTTTTGGTACTGGGATTGAGCCCAAGGGTGCTGTACCACTGAGCCACACCCCCAGCCCTTTTTATTTTGAGACATGGTCTCCTTAAGTTGCTTAGGGCCACACTAAATTGCTGAGGGCTGGAATTTGCAATCCTCCTGCCTCAGCTTCCCAAATCACTTTGATTACAGATGTGTGAAACTATGCCTGGCTTCCTTAACCCTTTTTATTTTTATTTTGAGATAAGTCTTGCTAAATTGCCCTGACTGGCCTTGAACTTGCCATCCTCCAGAGAGCTGGTCTTGAAATGAAAATTCTTTACAAGTGGTCTTCCACCATACTTTGAGAAACATTGAATACCATAGTCTGTTTGTCTGTCTGTCTGTCTCTCTCTCTCCCCCGCCCCCCCAGGGATTAAACCACAGAGTAATATCCCCAGTCCTTTTCAATTTTTATTTTGAGACAACGTCTCACTAAATTGCTGAGACTGGCTTTGAACTTTCAATCCTCTTGCCTCAGCCTCCCAATCCACTGGGATTACAGACATGCGCCACCATGCCCTGCTATCAAAGTCTTTTTTGTTATCTATTTCCTTCTTTGTCTTTTTTTTTCTTTCTTTTTTGTTTTGGCACTACTGGGATTGAATCCAGGCATGCTCTACCACTGAGTTATATTCCCAGCCCTTCTTGTTTTTGAGATAGAGTCTCACTAAATTGCTGAAGCTGGTCTCAAACTTGCAATCCTCTTGCCCTCAGCCTCCAGAGTAGCTAGGATTCCAGGCATGCACCACTGCACCCAGCCCTTATCTCTTTCTGAGTTCTTGAAGAAGGTGTGCAGGTCTTTTATTGTTCCATGGCCAGAAGAAGAAATAAAAGTTCCTGATTATTTGATAGTACATGCAGTCTGTCCCCTCACTGAAATAGTCAGGGACTCCCATACAAACAATACTCCTTGTGATTCAGATAGTAGAACTGGGGATTTTGTTCAGAAGTAGAGTACTTATCTAGCACATGTGAGGATTCAATCCCCATTAGGGGAGTGGGGGATGGGATTAAGGTAGTGAAAATTCAGTATTCCCCCCCCCCACTCCCCCAAAAAGGGCAAATGTGCTCAGGGAACTTTAAATCATAGCCTGTTACCCATTAAAAAGTGTGATATGTGTTCTTCCCTATCCCCCACTCCCTCAAACAATCTTACTGATCTCAAAAACCAGGTATATCACTAAAGCCAGGATGCCTTCACCTTTACATCTTGAAGGATAAACTAGATAAGAATGAAACTATTGGAAGATTGCCTCAAAGGGCTAAAGACAAACTCCCCAGGTCCTAAACCTGTTACTTGTAGGATTTGTTTTCTTTCACTGTAACTTGTATGTTCTCTCAATAGTTGCAGCTGTTCAACTTTATCACAGGGCAAAATGATTATCTAGGATGTTGCATCAGTAGAAGAGATTAACATTTGGCTCCAGACTAACCAACTGACCCACCATTCCCTCAAGGTAAAAGTGCTCACACAAGGAAAAAAAAACCTTAAAAAAAACACACTACTGGATGTAGTGGCACATGTCTGTAATCCCAGTGATTTAGGGAGGCCAAGGCAGAAGGATATTGCAAGTTCAAGATCAGCCTCAGCAATTTAGTGAACAACTTAGCAAGACCCTGTCTCAAAATAAAAAGGGCGGGCTGGGGATGTGGCTCAAGCGGTAGCACGCTCGCCTGGCATGCATGCGGCCCGGGTTCGATCCTCAGCACCACATACACAAAAATGTTGTGTCCGCCAAAAACTAAAAAATAAACATTAAAAAAATTCTCTCACTCTCTTTAAAAAATAAATAAATAAATAAATAAAAAGGGCTTGGGGATGTGGCTTAGTGGTTAAGCATTCCTGGGTTTAATTTCCCATACCCACCCCCCAAAATTCCTAAAGCCAATTAATATTCCTACAACTCAAGCCCATATGTTTTAGGAGTTCAAAAGTTTTTAAACTATGGATTAGGGGGTTCTAAAAGGCACAAAGAAAAATGGTTTGAGAGAGAAAATCAGGAAAGAGAAAGCAATGGGCTACAGTAATGAGGCTGTGAGAGTGAATGACTATGTGTTTGGTGGGGGAGTTTTTGTTTTTGTTTTTAGATATTCCTGACAGTAGAGTGTACTTTGACATATTATACATACATGGAGTATAACTTATCCTAAGTAGGATCCCATTCTTGTGGTTGTATATGTTATGGAGTTTCACTGGTCATGCAGTCATATATGAATAGGAAAATTATGCCTGATTCATTCTACTGTCTTTCCTAATCTCATTCCTCCTCCCTTTTCCTTTATTCCTTTTTATCTAATCCAATGAACTTCTATTCTTCCTTCCCACCACCCTTATTGTGTGTTAGCCATCCACATATCAGAGAGAACATTTGGCCTTTGGTTTAGGGGCATTGGCTTGTTTCACTTAGTATGATATTCTCCAGTTCTATCAATTTTCCAGCAAATGCCATAATTTCACCCTTCTTTATGGCTAAGTAATATTCCATCGTGTATATATACCATATGTTCTTTATCCATTCATCTGTTGTAGGGCGCATAGGTTGGTTCCATAGTGTGGCTACTGTGAATTGAGCTGCTATAAATATTGATGTGGCTGCATCACTGTATTTTTTTTGGGGGGGGGTGGTTACTGGGGATTGAACTCAGGGGCACTTGACCACTGAGCTACATCTCCAGCCCTATTTTGTATTTTATTTAGAGACAGGGTCTCAATGAGTTGCTTAGGGCCTTGCTAAGTCACTTAGGTTGGCTTTGAACTTGTGATCCTCCTCTGTCTGTTTCCCCTGCCGCTGGGATTATACGCATGTGCCACCATATCGCCAGCTGGCCAGACTGGCCATATGAATTGGGTTCAAAGGAGCTGGCTGTATCAATAACTAAGAAAATAGTGAAGAAACCACACAGTGCACAAACATAGGTAAACCTTCTATTTATTGGGGGAAAGACAAATATTTGAGAAAGTTTCACCCAAATAAAGCAAGGGATTGGGTTTCAAACGGGGGAGTCTTGCTTGGTGATGTCTTGTGGTCAGCAGATTGACATCTTGCAAAGCCACACCCATCTCAGGTGCTGAGTGGGAGCAAAGGCAGAGCAAAAAAGGCACACATAGGTCACACAGCCCAATCAGGCAGTAACGTCAGACCAGTCCCTTCATATGCTCAAATGCACATAGCTCACACACACACAGCCAGCCCATGGCTGGCTCATGACACCACAGCACCTAGAGTAGTATGCTGATATTAGGACCTTTGGGTATAGACTAAGGAGTGGGATAACGGGGTCAAATGATGGTTCCATTCCAAGTTTTCTGAGGAATTTCCATACTGCTTTCCAGAGTGGTTGCACCAATTTGCAGTCCCACCAGCAATGTATGAGTGTGCCTTTTCCCCCACATCCTCGCCAACATTTATTGTTACTTGTTTTCTTGATGATTGCCATTCTGACTGGAGTCAAATGGAATCTCAGGGTAGTTTTAATTTGCATTTCTCTAATTGCTATGGAGCATTGAACATTTTTTTCATATATTTGTTGACCATTCATATTTTTTTCTTCCGTGAAGTGAAGTGCCTGTTCAGTCCCATTTCTTGATGACTGGGTTATTTGTTTTGGTTTTGGTTTAAGTTTTTTGAGTTCTTTATACATCCTGGAGATTAATGCTGTATCTGAGGTGCAGGTGGCAAAGATTTTCTCCCATTCCCATTAGGCTCTCTCTTTGTGCTCTTGATTGTTTCCTTTGCTATGAAGAAGCTTTTTAGTTTGATACAATCCCATTTGTTGATTCTGATGTTTTAATCTCAGACAGTGAGCAAGAATAACAAGCAAAGGTTTCTGGATATTAGGTTGTCACCATAAATGGTCTCAGGAATCCTTAGATGAGAGGAGAAAGAAGGGTGAGCATTTTTTTTTTTTTTCTGTAACACGGTATAGCAATCTCCAAACCATGAATTGTATCTGGCCAACACCCACCTCCCTTTTGACTTTTTTTTTTTTTTTTTTTTGAGACAGGGTGTCACTGTCTTTCCAAGACTAGTCTTGAACTCCTAGACTCAAGTGATCCTCCTCCCTCAACCTCCCTGATAGCTGGGGACTACAGGTGGACACCACTATGCCCAGCTTACACCTCCCTTTATGTGTGTGTTAAAATTATGCAAATATGCATTTTAATTATAAAATTCAGTGGCCCTAATTATATTCAAACTGTTGTGTAATTTTCATTACTATCTATATCCAAGCTTATTTTCTTCTTGCCCCAAACCCAACTCTGACCTTAAACAATGACTTCCTATTTCCTTTTCCTCTGGACTCCTGGTAATCTCAAATCTACTTCTTGAGGGAGATTTCCTGAGTTGCTGCTGTGGTTTGTTCCCCAAATTTTCATGTGCTGGAAGCTTTTTCCACAGTATAGTAGTATTGATAAGGTGGTGACCTTTAGATGCTGGGCCTTGTGGGAAGTGAGTCCTGACTGTTTTCATGAAGGCATGGTCTTGCAGGATGGGTTAGATCTCACAGAAGTGGATTAATTCTATCAAGGAAGTTATAAAAGAGCAAGCTTGGCCTCTCCCAGGCTTCTTCCTCTCTCACCACATGACCGCTCTCTCTCATTGTATGTGCCAGGTTTCACCTTCCACTTCTCTGCCACATTGTGACATAACCAGGACTCTACACCAGATGCTGGCACCATGTTGCTTGGATTTTCTGGCCACCAGAATTGAGAGCCAAATAAACCTCTTTTTAAAATAAATCACCCAGTCTATGGTATTTGGTTCTGACAACACACAAAAAAACTAAGATGGTAGGTAACACTGAATCTCATCCAATAGGATGAGAAGGAGTTGGCCATTAAAAGAAATAATAGAGATGAGGAAGCAGTAGGAAACAGGACATCTAGGGGGAAAAAAGTATAGGTAACAAACACCATGGAGTTTTAGAGGATCTAGAAACTGCCGGGAGCAGCTAAAAGAGAATTCTAGGACTGGCTAAAATGCTGTGAATATAACCAGTAAGAATCTATTTTTTTGATCTACTGGGTATGATCTGGAAAGCTAAGAACAACTCCAACTATGTCGTCACACTTTGTGGCCCTGAGTAATTAATTATACCGTTTTCTTCTCAAATTTCTGGTTTTGAGGGGCGGGGCATGTAGCTCTGTGGTAGAAACATTTGACTAGCATAGGTTTGATCCCCAACGTCACACACACACACACACAGAGAGAGAGAAAGAGAGAGAGAGAGAGAATCCTAGTTTTGACTCACTTGATTTTTTTTTTAAAGAAAATATTGTTAGTATAACAAGGTTGCTGCTGCTGCTACATTTTTCAATAAGTCGTACAGTTAGAACATTCTGACTCAATCAGAAAATGTGGATTTGCTTGTTATCTCTGTGTGTTTTGGTCAACTTTTTCATTGCTGTGACCAAAAGACTGGACAAAACAGAGTAGAAAAAGTTTATTTGGGCCTCTTGATTTCAGAGGTCTCAGTCCATAGATGGCTGACTCCATTGCTTTGAGCCTAAGATGAGGCAGAACATCATGGTGGAAGAGTGTGGTGGAAGGAAGCAGCTCAGGACTTGGGACCAGGAAGCAGAGAGACAGACACAGACACACTGCAGAACTGCAGATAAGGACAAAATAGATATCCCAAAGGCACACGCCTCCAATGAACCACCTCCTCCAGCTACATCCTACCCGCCTATAGTTACCACTCAGTTAACCCACTCAAGTGGATTAATGAACTGATTAGGTTAAGATTCTCATAACCAATTGTTTCATCTCTAAACTTTCTTGCATTGTCTCACACATACATTTGGAGAGGACATCTCATATCTAAACCATAACACTGTGCTTCCTTCTAGTTGGTATAAGTTACTTAATATCCTTAAATTTCAGTTGCCTAGGTATGTAAATGTATTCTGAAGGACTGAATCAAAAAGACCTCATGATACCCTCTCAGATGGCCCACTATCAGCCAATGCTTCCTCTTTGGAGATCTGAGTCCCAGGCTCCAGGATGTTTGGGGATAGAGGTTATGTCTGTCCCATGCTTCCTAATGACTAACACCAGCCAAGCTGTTCCCATCAGAGATCTAGTTTCTGGTGCTGTGGGACCCTTTCCTCCAAGTTGCTAATAATAACCCCAACATCTTCCATAGGTTCTCTCAGCCCTGATGCTATGTGCAGAAAAGAGTAGGCCTGACTGTTATCCTTTGAAGACCTACTTAAAAGGTTTGTCCTTGGCGCATCTGGCAACTTCGTTTTGGGGAGGGTTCCCATTATTCACAGAATTAATGAACAGCCCTATCTCCATAAAATAGACCCTTTTCTGGCTCCAAATTTTTTTGGAACCCATACTGAAATGCAAAGTAGGAGTTTTTTACTGAGAGAACCTGGAATCAGAAAGCCTCTCCCAAAGTAAAGCATCATTTATTTTATTTTATTTTTTCATATAGTATATTGACCCCAAATCCACGAGTATATATTTTTAAAAGAATTTTTGAGAGGAAAATAGTAATCCTCAGGCAATAGCGAGGTTGGTACTGTTAAGATACCGAAAGATTGGAGGTATTACTTTGTGAACAGAAAGAGGCCTGTGGGGAGGGGGAGAATTTAAGAACAAAT
The DNA here is from genome assembly GCF_047511675.1 of Marmota flaviventris. NCBI lineage: Eukaryota > Metazoa > Chordata > Mammalia > Rodentia > Sciuridae > Marmota > Marmota flaviventris. Next base: position 37,707,297 of record NC_092508.1, on the reverse strand, counting down.
AGTCTTTTGGGGGGTTTGTTTATGCATCTAATTAATTGTATAGGAAAGAATTCCATCCTCCCTCCCATTCTCTCTCTGCTGTGGTGAATGTCACCTGGAATGTCCAGGAGCATAGTGATATATTTAGAAATCCCAAGATAGAATTATCAGATGGAGTGTAGGAAGAATTTTCAAATCAAACTAGAAATGCCAACAAAGCATCCATATGAAGCTTACTAAGCCAAGAAAGGATCACAAAATCGTAACTGATATAAAACTCTGTGGCCTGGTTCTGAAAGCCCTCCTACCATTCTTCTAAAAACAGTTGTCTATTTTTTTCTTTCTCTCCTTCCTTCCTTCTTTCTTTCATACCAGGGATTGAACCCAGGGATGCTTAACCACTGAGTCAATCCCAGGCCTTTTTGTGTTTTATTTTGAGACAAGGTCTCACTAAGTTGCTGAGGCTGGCTTTGAACTTGTGATCCTCCTGCCTCAGCCTCCCAGATCATTTGGATTACAGGTGTGCACCACTGAACCCAGTTCTCAGTTGTTCTACTTCCTCTTTTTTTTAGTTGTAGTTGGACACAATATTTTTGTCTAACTTTATTTTTATTTATTTTTATGTAGTGCTCAGGATCGAACCTAGGGCCTCAAACATGCTAGGTAGGTGCTCTACTGCTGAGCCACAACCCCAGCCCAGTTGTTCTGTTTCTTGATTGGAAAATGATTTCTCATATTGCACTCGGAGGGACATGGTGTAATTTAAATATTTCCAGGCCCGCAGGGATTATAGTTTCAAGTGATTTTCCTCCACAATAGGTAAGTTAAAGGCAGAAGCTAAATGTTGAACATTTCATAGGGAATGGAGTGTTCCTAATTCATAGTAAGGTCATAAGAAGTAAGGAAGACCATGGGAGATGGGTTTCTTGAGCTAATTTTCTAAGGTGTCTTTTGAGAGTACATTTGGTCTTTTCTACCTTTCCTGATGCTTAGGGTCTTTAGACACACTGCAAATGATATTGTACGTATAGTGCTTTAGAGATTCTTCGAGTGATAGTTACCTTGAAGGAAAGGGCATTGTCACTCTGTAAACTTTGGGAATTCCAAACCTGGGTATGATTTCAGAGACATAAACTTTAATTACTTCCAAGGCCCTTTCCATCCTGCAAGGGAACTCTTCCACCCAATTGTCTACCCAGACCAGAGATATTGCTCTTTTTAAAGAAAGTTTATTTATTTATTTTAATTAGGTATATATAACAGAAAAATGCATTTTGACTCATTGTACACTTGCATGACTCTTGACATTGGCATGTAAGGGAAATCTAGTTGCCAGTCTTCCCCAAGATATTTACCTTTAACATTGTATACCAGAGGAGCTACCTTTTTGTTAAGGCGATTTTTCTTTCGACAAATTTCATAGGCTTCAGGGATCTGTTGAACTGTCATCAAATTTTTGCCTATAAATAGCTTTTTATTACCATTACCTTTGTTTTGTAGAGAGATCCCTTTAGCTATGTCATGTAGGGTTCTCTTGGTAAAGTTGGTTAGGCTTCCATGTGCTACAATATATCTTTTAGAGGGATAAATATCAGGGCTAAATAATCACACCACTGAAAAACATATTGAGCCTACCTATGTAGGAATTTAAGAAGATCTGTAAGTTTTGAACTGACTTAGAACAAACTGTGACTCTGACAGAGCCTTTTGTAATAGTTATCAGGCACTTCTATATAAAAACAAAATTCTTTTATAACCTCCCAGTTTTACTTACCCTTGAAAGGACTGACACAGTGTACATCTTGAGTTATACTAAAAGAACCATTGTCTTTTCTTTCTCAAAGTCCATGTATGGCTGTGCTTTGGTTGTTCTTTCCAGCCAGGTGTTCAAGAGCAAGTTGGTTAAAAATTGACCTTGTTTTTATTTACTGTTAAAGTCAGCTGAGATTTGCCAGAGGGTCACTCTTAGGAACTTGGGAGAAGCTCTTCGCTCCTTTAGCTTTTCTTCTACCAGCCATGCCATCTATCAGGATGGGTCAGGGTCATGCTGACCACATGTGGCTTCCCCTGGAAGCATCAGAGACATTTCCCTCTCCAATAACCTTCTTTTTTGCAGAATACGCACTGGTTGGCTTCCTGTCCTCTAGGGCTCTCATGATCCCCCTGATCAGAAATTGGGTGACTCACCAGAATTGTAGGTCCCTTATGAGTCCATCATTTCCAGGGTTCTGGCTGACTTTAGAAGGCAAGTACCAGAATATTGGCTGTTTTCTTTTTCTTAGCCCTTTTACTTCCTTAACTTTTGTCTCCAAGTTTTGGCTTTAAATACAAAGCAGGCCAGTTTCAGCAGTCTTAAAGTAGGAGTAATGAGTTTTAGCTTTAATGTCTACAATTTGACAGTTACCCCTTTTGTTTAATTAGGGTCAGTATCAGTACTGGAAGTCAGCATTATGTTCTCTCCCTCCTGTAGGTGATGGCTTATTGTCTTAACTCAGGTTCTTTTGTTAGGAATAGTACTTCTGCAAAACATTGTTAGGCAACAGTTAAAAAGTTTTACAAGAAAAATGCCAAAGAAATTAACAAGAGAGACAGCATTAATGATCAGAAATGAACTTATCTGATGTATAAATGTACCCCATTTATGTAATAAGACATTATGTACCCAAAAGAAACCAGACAAACCAGGTTGTTCCCCCACCCCCCATGGGGGGAGGGGTACGGGGAACAGGGAGTGAACCCAAGGGCACTCAACCACTGAGCCACATCCCCAGCCCTATTTTGCATGTTATTTAGAGACAGGGTTTTCCTGAGTTGCTTAGCACCTTGCTGTTGCTGAGGCTGGCTTTGAACTCGTGATCCTCCTGTCTCAGCCTCCCAAACTGCTGGGATTACAGGCATGTGCCCCACACCTGGCTATAAGCCAGGTTTTAAAACGGCAGTGTGGGCTTTTGTGTCAGATACAATATATAAAAGTCAGCATTTATTAGTTACCTTGCCTTTATCAAACCTACTTAAGGTCTTATTTTACAAGCTTTAACAAAACACTTATACAAAGTTCAGACAAACATATTTAGTTATCAGACATGAGTATCTATAATCACATTTATTTAGTGTGTCAACTATAATGTAATAACCTATGTTATTAGACCTTGAATCAGACTTCTATAATCTTCTAGAATTTTATTTAGCAGTTGATATTTATGTATCTTAATATTGCAAATTAAAGTATCTTTTAATAAACATGTATAAAAATATTAGTCCCATTTATGTTAAATTTAATTTACTCATGAAAACCAAGATATCAGACAAGCCTAGTTAACATTTTAAGCCATTTTTTACCTGCCAAAGAAAATTCTTTTTTTTTATTATTAGTTGTTATAAACATTACAAAGCTCTTGACATATCATATTTCATACATTTGATTCAAGTGGATTATGAACTCCCATTTTTACCCCATACAAAGAAAATTCTTAAAAGCAATGGACATTACACTTTGTTGGTAAACATTTTATAGAAAACATCACTCCATTGATTGGCTGACCACTGGCTGATCACCTAGAAAAATAAGTAGGTTAGTAATTTTAAAGATATCTTTACTGGACTGGGGTTGTAGCTCAGTGGCAGAGCATTTGCCTAACACGTGTGAAGCACTGGGTTTGATCCTCAGCACCATATAAAAATAAATAAAATAAAGGTATATATCCATCTACAATTTAAAAATATTAAAAAAAGATATCTTTACTTTTCCAATTAAATTTATCCTTTTGTTAAAATTTTTTATTTAAGTCACATAAACTAAAAGGTATTTGGATCCTTTTTAAAAAATTTATGAGTATTCATTTATCTACTGTTGAGAGCCACAGCCAAAGGATCCCCAGCAAACTTCCAGCTGCCAGCACCAGCTGCCAGCACCAGCTGCCAGCTGATGATTGGCTCACAGTGGCCCCAGCAGAAGGGGCCCCAGCAAACTTCCAGCTGCCAGCTGATGATTGGCTCACTGCGGCCCCAGCAAACTTCTAGCTGCCAACTGATTGGCTCCTCTGCAGTGATGCTCATTGGGTTATTTCCCCCCCTTTCAGACCACGGAGCTGCTCATTGGGGGACTTTTTGGCTCCGCCCACACGACCCAACCAATCGGCCTCAAGAGCAGGAGGAGTTGGGGAGGTGGAGAGGCTTGTGGGAAGCCGGTGGTGACAGTTGGGCTCTGAGGGTTTTCCTGAAGAGCTGTGTGGTGCAGTGTGTGTGTTCTAAAAATAAAGTTCGTTTCTTTTGACAAGTGGCTCCTGAATTGTGCCCAGCCAGACTTTGGCAATCTACAAGTCAATTTTTGGTAACATGTAAACAATGTAGGTACAAGTTCATATGTAGACATGAAATTCAATACACAGGTATGCACAATGACTCAGACATGGAGAGGGCCTGTGAAATTGGGGATATTAGGAGTAGAGTTTGTCAGCCCTGGTGGATGCTGAAATTCAAGGATCAGCTGGCCACCTGTCCTGCATGGGGGCAGACTTACTCCCACTATTACCACTGTTTATCACCCTCCTTAGGATTCTTTAAAGGATATCTCTTTTTCCAGTGTATTTGAGAGTTAACCCTTGAATAATTGTTCTCTGAATAGAGCAGGAAAAAAATGAGGGCTAAAGAAAACACAAGTTAGATAAGACTAATTGGAACAAAAAGATATATTAATTTAGGCATGCAGGACCAAAGGTGAATTTACCACAGAACTTATGAGCTCAAAAAAAGAGATTTTTTTTGGGGGGGGGGAATGACACAGCCATAATCATGCTAGTAAAGGAGCACATGGAATATCTTTATCAGAACAGAACATACTTTTGGATCAGATTAGAGTCAGCCCAGATACAGGATCTTTTCATTTTCCTTCCTGGTGCCCACCCTGGAGAGAAAAGAAAACCCCATGGGAATTAGGGTGTTCCCCGACATTACAGGGCCTGTCATGTCAGTTTTCTGAAGCTGAGCACCTGTGATGTTGTCTCAAAAGCAGAATGTACATCTCCTCAAAAGGTCTGGGGCCTTTACAGAAGGCCATTCCATCACTCCATTTCTTTTGCATTTGGGGAGGAATTTGATGAAACAGAATCCCAGAATATAAGAAAATATAAAATAGCCATTTATGTCCAATAGTGGTTTTGATTTAAAAGTGACACTTTTTTCCTCTTTTCTCAAATTTGGGGCAATTATTCATGCATCCTACATCCCAGATGAATATCCTGCATGCAACTAAGGGGCAAGGAAAGCTGCTGTTTTGAGCATGAGAGGCATAAAGCTTGTACACAGGGCACTTCTGACAAGCCAGTTGTAAAAAGAAGGTGTTATAGTTTATGCTTCCCTTGAGAGGACATTTTTCTGTCCTCCAGCTTATATTCAGGCCAGGCTTGGGTGCAGAAAAATATCAGGCATTTCTTTTTTAGAATTTGTGGATTAAATTGATCCCAACTATTTGAGATACATTCTAAGTGTGTGTTGACATCACAGGGAGTATGTCCCATCTGTAAGATAAAAAGGAGAAGAACATGGGATTCTGTTATTTTTCCTGACCAGGGCATCCCTTGATATTCCTTCCCTTTCTCATGTGAAGAGTTGTGGCCTATCAGAGTATTCTCCTTGCATCTTTTAATTCCCTTAGATTCCTTCCCTTTCCTCCATGAGTGACCTTGGTAAAGGGTTGTGGCCTATTGGAGTAGTCACTTTTACTGACATGGCCTTGCACGTCCTGTGATTCCCTGTCCATTATGATAAACCCTGGCCTGCCTGTGTTAAGCCTACCATCAGTTGAAAGACTTTTGGCGGGGAGAATTGTGCCTCACTCCATAGGGAAGAAGTTATCATTCAAGCATTCTCTTAGGTCAAACCTCAGTGCACTGACACAAATTAGAATCCAACACTCCATATGTCAAATCAACAAGTTCCTCCCAAAATCCCAATCTGCTTGTGTCAAGACAACTTCCTACATCAGCCAGGCTCCCACTACTCAAGCAAACTAAGTCCCAAAGAATCAGATCCTGCACCTGTTCCAAAGTCCCCCAAATGACCACCTCATAACTGGCCAGACGATTGTCATTCTAGGCCACCACAATACAACCAATACACCAAATAGTAACCAGGTACATGCACACACCTGAGAACCATACACGCCCACTTGAGAGCTCTAAGTTCCAATGCAAAAGTCTGTAAAATTAAAGCCCATGTAGGTTTAACACAGGCGAAACATCCTGACTGTACCAAGCTCATACAAGTCCCCACTCCACAAACCCCCACATCAACACTCAGACAAACCTCCCTGACAAACACACCCAGCTCCCAGTATAGAGTCAGCCACACACACCTAGGAAGTCAACCATACTGCAACAATCCAAATCAACAGTCATCTGTTCAATCCGTCATGAAGCAGACATTCAAAAGACCCCCAAACCGGTATGAACTCCAACCCCCTAAGACCCAGCCTCCCAATCAACCAAATCCCAACAGAAAGAAGAAATCATCCTGACAATGCTTCAAGAAAACCCCACTGATCCAAGACACAGAGAACTCTGGCCTGCACCAGCACAACAAAACTTGAACCCAGAAAAAAAACTTATACCACCTTAACTGACCTTACAATTTATAGCCAATTTAATAACATTCACAAACTTTTTGATATTTACCTTCCACAAACTATCTGCAACTTTCTTAAACTCTCAACAGCTTGTTTAAATTCCCAATAGCCTTATTTATCTATGAGTCCTAGTGAGACAACTGGGGTTTGGAGGAGCATATCAAGAAATCTGGGTCTACATGAGATCTACAGCAAACATGAGAGAAAGGCATTTTTAGTAGAGTATAGAAAGTTTGGCTCATGTTCTGGGGATTAGTGAGTTGCCACTTTCCCAAAGAGCTTGAACCAGGGCTTGGGAATATAGCTCAGTTGGTAGAGTGCTTACCTTGCATGCACAATCCCTAGCACCACAGAGAAAAAAAAAAAAAAGAGCTTGAATCAGACTAAGACTTTGTCTCAGGATCCAAAATATATTTGGTGAGGGCACTCTGCAACATTGAGCCAAGTCAGTCAAAAAGTGAAAGGAAGATATGGATGTTTGAACTGGTCAGGTCAACCTGGCTTGTGTTCCAAGGAGAGAAGCTGAAACAGAGCTTGACCAACAGTCCTCTGTCAGAGACAAAGGGGATTGATCCAGCCTCCTTAAGATTGTCGCCTTTGTCCTTAGATTGGTGGCTACATTAACTGCTTTTAGCTGGCTGACAGATGCCTGACATATATATATATATATATATATTTTTTTTTTTTTTTTGGACTGAGGCAGATTTTTCTAAAAGAACTCCAGAAAACAAGAGTGATGGTTCTGTTGGTCCATTTTACTCACCCATCTGATAATCCTGATAATCTGGATGATTCCAGATGACCATGGACAACAGAGAATAAAGTAACAGAATTAATTTAATTTTTTTAATTTTTTTTTAGTTGCAGTTGGACACAATACCTTTATTTTATTTTTATGTAGTGTTGAGGATCAAACCCAGGGCCTCGCCCGTGCTAGGCGAGCGCTTGCTTTACTTACTGCTGAGCCACAACTCCAGTCCCAGAATTAATTTTTTAAAGACAGGAAGTGGAGCTCCAATAAGAGAGGGGTTCCAAGTGGGTTGCTGCAGAGTTGCTAAGGGGTTAAAAGGTATTTGTTGGAGGTGACCTTTAAAGCTAATGGCAATGACTTTTAGGGAGAGGAGTTTCTACATCCAGAGTGTGACACTCTGTGATCATGCACCTACGTGTCCAATCAGGATGTTGATCCTGTGCTTGATATCGTGCTGTATGGCCTATCAGATACTTTGTACATGGAATTATTGTGATGGAGGTCCCTGCCCTGTCTGCCTGTTATATTTCTGGCTCCTGCTCTCAGCAGGCAAATGCTCAACCACTGAACTATACCCCCATCCCTTCCAAAACCTTTTAAATAATGGCTCATATTTAATATAATTTCTGTTTTCCTGATTAGTTCCTAACTCAATAAAGATGAACTGTCCAGTTAATCTCCTTTGTTATCCTGCTTTTTTTTTTAATATCAGAAACTAACATCTGTATACTACTAACCTCTTATTACTCAGTTCCTTACCTAGTCAAGGAAGGTATTCTTTAAATCAGAGATTTCCCAATAAAAATCTCAGTAAATATAAAATCATTAAACACTTTGTGAAGTTTATTCTATTGATCAAAAATTTCCCAGTAATGAAATTATGTTAACTTCAAAAAATTTGCTTTTAGCCAGGTGTAGTTGTACATGCCTGTAATCCCAGCTACTGGGAAGCTGAGGCAGGAGGCTACAAGTTCAAGGCCAGCCTGGGCAACTTAGGGAGACCCTGTGTCAAAATAAAGAATTTAAAAAGTTGGTGTATAGCTCAGTGTTAGAATGCTTACCTAGCATGTGCTAGACCCTGAATTCAATCCCCAGCACAAATAAAAACATTGCTTCATTTTAGAAAAAAACGCATGTGATGTTCACATAAAGGTCTTGTTTTGTGGTTAAAATTCATCCTGTAGCTGGGCACAATGGTGCACACCTGTAATCCCAGCTGCTGGGAAGGCTGAGATAGGAGGATCATGAGTTCAAAGCCAGCCTCAGCAACCATGAGGCACTAAGCAACTCAGAGAGACCCCTGTCTCTAAATAAAAATACAAAATAGGGCTGAGGATGTGGCTCAGTGGTTGAGTGGCCCTAAGTTCAAACCCTGGTACAAAAAAAAAAAAAATTCATCCTGTATTTGTTTTCTTTTTATATTTTTAGTTGTTGATGGACCTTTATTTTATTGCCTAGCATGTGTGAGGCACTGGATTTGATCCTCAGCACTACAAAAAATAGTTAATTAAAGAAAGGTATAAAAAATACAACATCTTGGGGCTGGGGATGTGGCTCAAGCGGTAGCGCGCTCGCCTGGCATGCGTGCGGCCCGGGTTCGATCCTCAGCACCACATACAAACAAAGATGTTGTGCTCGCTGAAAACTAAAAAAAAAATAAAATAAATAAAAAGATTAAAATTCTCTCTCTCTCTCTCTCTTAAAAAAATACAACATTGGGCTGGGGATGTGGCTCAAGTGGTAGCGTGCTCGCCTGGCATGCGTGCGGCCCGGGTTCGATCCTCAGCACCACATACAAACAAAGATGTTGTGTCTGCCGAAAACTAAAAAATAAATATTAAATAAATATTAAAATTCTAAAAAAAAAATACAACATCATTTTTAAAGATATAGAGATAAAATATTTTATTATGGAAGACTTCAAATATTCATAAAAATTAGATTTGATTGTGAAAAGCTCCATATGAACCCATCATTCAGTTCAATAAATATCAACATACGATCAATTTTGGTTCATCTATTATATCCCTGACCCCCAGTTATTTTAAAGGAAATCACAGATGTCATTTCAACTGTAAATACTTCCATATAAATATCTAAGTTTTTTCCCCAATATTGGGATTGAACCCAAGGTCATATATATGCTAGGCAATGCTCTTCTACTTCTTATTTGAAACAGGGTCTCACTAAGTTTCCCAGGCTGGCCTCAAACTTGTGATCCTCCTGTCTCAGCTTCCCAATTAGCTGTGATTATGGGTCTTTACCACTGTGCCAAGGAAGAGTCTTTTAAAAAAAAAAATTATTAGCGCATTATACTTATATATAATTGTGGAGTTCATTTTGATATGTTCATCAATGCAAATAACATAATTTGCTCCATTTCAATCACCAGTAACTACCCTGATCCTTCCCATGAGCCCCTTCCTCTCTACTCTAGTGGTCTTCCTTCTATTATTATTATTTATTTATTTGGTACCAGGGATTGAACTCAGGAGCACCTGACCACTGAGCCACATCCCCAGCCCTATTTAGTATTTTATTAGAGACAGGGTCTCACTGAATTGCTTAGTGCCTCATGGTTGCTGAGGCTGGTTTTGAACTTGCAATGCTCCTGTCTCAGCTTCCCTGCCCGCTGGGATTATAGGCATGTGCTACTTGCCCAGCTCCTTTCTATTATTTTTTAATTGGTGCATTATAATTATAAATAAAAGTGGAATTCATACAGGCACACACCTGTAATTCCAGCAACTTGGGAGGCTGAAGCTAAAAGATCCCAAGTTTGAGGCCAGCCTCAGCAACTTAGCAAGGTCCTAAGCAACTTAGCAACCATGACTCAAAATTAAAATGATTAAAAGGCCTGGGGTTGTAGCTTAGTGGTAAAGCACCCCTGGGTTCAAGACCCAGTACAAAATAAAATAAAATAAAACAGTAGGTATGCTTTTGTTATTTGAAAAAGTCTTCTTTTTCTTGAAATTTGTCAAACTATACTATGCACATGTATGAATATATCATAATGAATTCCCTCTTTTGTGGGGTACTGGGGATTGAACCCAGGGGTACTTTACTATTGAACTATATCTCCAGTCCTTTTTAGTTTTTGAAAGAGGGTTTTGTAAAGTTGCTTAAGGCCTTGCTAAATTCTGAGGCTGGCCTCAAACTTGGGATATTCCTACCTCAGTCTCCTGAGTTGCTGGGATTACAGATATGTGCCCCCACACCAAGCACATATCTACAAATTTTAATTACTTAAAATCATCTAATATCCAGTCACTTAAATTTTTTCCCAGTCTCATGTATGGTTTTTATTGTTGTTGTTGTTGCTTTTTGTTTTTGTGATATTAGGGATTCAACCCAGGGAAACCCTAATACTGAGCTACACTCTCAGCCTTTTTTACTTATTTTTTTAAATTTTGAGACAAAAGCTCACCAAGTTGCTCAAACTGGCCTTGAACTTGTGACCCTCCTGCTTCAGCCTCACAAGTAGCTGGGATTTCAGGCATTCACCATAGTACCTGGCTCACATGTTTATTCTGTTACCATTTAGGAGTGCTGGGTTCTTTGTCTCTGTTCAGCAAAGAATTGGAGAACAGGACACAACAGAGATAGCAAGAGCTATCAGAACCAGATAGCAACAGAGATAGCAAGCAAGCTGCAGATTTATTGCAAAAGTGAGAGAGATAGACTTCTCTGAAGAGAAGGGGCCCCAGAGCTGGGAATCTAGTGAGGGGGTTTTGGCCTGTCTATCCGTGCTCTCCTCACTATTATTGATTGGTGCCTCTTCTGTCCACGTGTCTGTTTTAGTTTTTCTATGCTTTTGTTATTTGAAAAAGTCTTCTTTTTTTGGATTCCCCACTTAGGAGCACAGATATGGAAGTATCTGTCTGACTGGTCCTCCACTTGTGTCCATGAGTGCTTTCAACAACCAGGAGGTTGACCTCATCAGAAGACCCTCTCCGTGCTCCTTTGTTCTGATCCTGCCCCTAACCTCCTCACTTGCCATCCTGCCCTGGCTGCCTAAGCCCTTATACATCTCCCTCAATCCCCCCTCTCAGAGGACACCCTGACTACTGCTGGGAGTTGGGACACTGACCACTCTGATTACTTCAAGCTGGAAAGGGGCATTATAAAGCTTGAGTCTGAGTGTCCTCCTGAGGAGAAGCCAAGGCTAAGAGGTATTGTCAGGACTGTACAGAGGTCCTCAGAAGAAACTGGAAAGCATATTTATGTGGGGTTTCATCTGTATAGCCATTCTTTTGATCTTAACATACAGAAACGTATTACAGCAACAGAGTGAGATTAATACTAAAGCAAATATTATTATAGTGTTAAACAGAAGAATATCGTTGTACAGTTGGAGCAAGAAACAGAAAATCATACCAATGATGACTGGTATGTAGTTATTGTGATAACATCAATTAGTCTGTTAGTTATAATTTGAGTACATCTTTTATATTGATTTAACTGATGTTGATTATGTGTTAACATATCTTTAACTACAATAGTTTGATTAAGGACATCTATTAAGAATTGTAAAGATATATATGTGTGTGTGTGTGTGTGTGTGTGTGTGTATGTATGTGTGTGTGTATATATATATATATGTATGTATATATATATATATATATATATATATATATATGCAAAGATTTGGGGGTCTATGTTAAAATAATATCAACTGCTTGGTCAAAATAAAGGTTAAAAGACATCACCCAGCCAAGGAAGGACCTTAAAGTTATTTGATACACCCAGCAAAAGGAGCAACTTGATTAAGAAAGTTTAAGACATATTGAGTATTATTTGCTAAGCATACATGTTGAACAGTTACTTCACAGAACAGAGAAAAGTTATTCACAGGATACAGAGTGAGGTCACAGATATTAGAGGAATGCTTAAGCAGACAGGGCTCCATCTGCCTACTCAACCAGCAACATACTCATCCTTGATCTCAAATAACATATTCAGATAAGGAATAAGTCACCTTGGTTTCATCTACATGGGTACCAATAAAGTGAGGCAAAGCAAATTAGGAATGTACAACAAAAGATATAGCATGAAAATTACATAAAATATATGTTGTTTTGGTTTTATAATGCTGTATAGTCCTAGTACAAAATAAATCAGAGCATTGTATATGAAGTGGCTGTAAAGTCATCCAGTGGGTTAAAGGAATATACATGGCAAATAACTTCCTAAAAATGACATCATTTCTAGCAGTTAATAGTCATTGTCATTTTCTTTCTGTATTAAAGTATATTTTTTAAGGAGCAGACAGTCCAGTTAAACAACATGTTAACATTAGTATCTGTATTTAGATTAGCTAAAAGTAGACTTATTGGACAATGTCAGGAATTGCTTATCATAATCAAGAGCATTTTTGCGAGGCAGGATCATTGTGGTTAGCCACTGAGCATTAATTGTCAAAGCTTGAGTTACATCTTGTCCAGCACTGCACAGTCTGCCAGCCAAGCTCTCAAGGTCAATTATCCAAACCAGTTAGTTCCAGCTCCATCAAGCAAAGTATCATATCAAGCTCTTTTCCTGATTACCTTGTTTTAAAATAGAGAAAGTCAAATTAAAGTGTAGTAGATGTTTCTGATAATTTTAAGTGACATTTACACAAGATCTTGGAACTCTAACTATTTGGGGAAGCTGTACTTTGTTTTTTATATTAGACAAAACGATAATGTATTCCACCCACATTGTACAATTGTGGATGTCTGTAGCATTAGTATATAAAATAATCTGTGGTTTGTCTATAGTAATGTTCCCATTAGTATTTTAAAGATAGGATTACCAGAGTAAAAGATGGCTAAGGAACATAAATAAGGATGGTGCTGTGCAGGAAGAGGAGGCCATAAAGAGGAAACATTGCAGCATGACAAGGTGAGATTTGACATAATGTCCAGTGTGAAAGACAACCTTCCCTGTGCCAAGGCACACAAAGGTGAGGGTCCCTTTCACACAAGAGTAGTTGGTGGAAGAGTCCAAGTAGCAAAAACATATTTCTTATTACTATTGTGTATGAATTTATCTTATATCCTCATCTTAGTATCATAGTTCCAAGCAAATGAGATACCTATACTGTTGGAGTTAAAGGCATCCTGTGAGTCCTGGTGTGTACCACAGTCCAGGAGAAAAGATTCCTGCAACATATATCTGTGCACATATGGTCATAATTAGGCTTTGTTAGAACTAGACTCAAGTATATACTAATAATACACAGAACAGGGTTTTCTGCCTAAATAGGTTAAAGCTAGGAATATCTCATGTGTAGGACTTCAGTCTTGTGGAGCTATTGCTATTAACCCAATAGCACGCAGTACAGCCACTGATATTGTAATCAAAAGACCAGTAAAATCAAACATATCACTTAACTTGTTTAAACAGGAATTTGAGATATTCTATCAGCTTACAGGTATAGTGATCTCTGTAGGAGCCTCCTTTGTGGTGGACTCAACAAGGGGTCTCCAGGCATTAAGGAGGGTATGATGTATCCAGAGGCCTTATCCTGCTACATGGATTGCTAAAGTGTTTGACATGATTACTGGGTAAGGACCCTCCCAGTTGGGAGTATGTAGCTCCTATTTGGATCTATAGTTTTTACTAGGACAAGATTCCCTGGACAGAAGAGAGGGGGCCCTTGATGATCTTCCTCAGGAAGTTCTTGTCAGATTTCTGTAAGAATCTGTTAAAACTTGACCAACTGAGTAACATGGGATACTAATTGAGTAGTCTCGAAATCTAAAAGTAAATCATTAGACAAAAAATGGCCTTCCATATAGGGACTCAAATGGAGTTAGTCCCTGTCAGCCAGGAGTACTTCTAAGCCTTATCAGAACCAATGGCAGAAGTTTAACCCATGGGATTTTAGTCTCCTAAAGCAATTTTCTTAAGTGTCTCTTAAGAAGCCCATTGTTTTTGTTTTTTGTTTTTTCTACTTTGCCTGAAGATTGGGGTCTCTGTGAACAATGAAGATGAAATGTAATTCTTAATGCTTGAGAGAGTTTTTGTGTTGTTTCTGCCTTAAAAGCAAGTCCAGGGCTGGAGTTGTAGCTGAGTGGTAGAGTGCTTGCCTAGCATATGTGAGGCACTGGGTTGGATTCTTAGCATCACATAAATAAAGGTCCATCAACAACTAAAACAATATTTTTTAAAAAGGCAAGTTCAGGGCTGGGGATGTGGCTCAAGTGGTAGCACGCTTACCCAGCATGCGTGCGGCCCGGGTTCGATCCTCAGCACCACATACAAACAAAGATGTTGTGTCTGCCGAAAACTAAAGAAATAAATATTGAAATTCTCTCTCCCTCTCTCTCTCTTTCTTAAAAAAAACATTTAAAAAAATTTAAAAAGGCAAGTTCATTATCACTTTGAAGACTCTGAGGGAGACCAAATCCAGGAATGGTCTCCTAAAGTAGAACTTTTACAACTTTAATAGCCTTTTCAGATCTACAAGGAAAGGACTCCACCCATCCAGTGAATATATCCATCAAAACTACTAAATATTTTGAATTTTATTCCCCACTAACTGCCAGTCCACTCCCAGATAACAACCTGTTCTTTGTTGTCCGGGAGGACAGAGACATTTATTGGAGGGATTAACCTGTTAGCAGATTTCACAGCTTTAGATGATCTGATGGACTATGCCCTTCAAGTTTTTTCCTGAAAACATTTTTTTTTTTTTATTAGAGTAAAAGTATTATCTTTTCCCAAATGTTAGAGATGGTGGAGAGATTTTAAAATCTTTCATTGGTATGCTTGGGAATAGGATGCCCTCAGGAGAAACCCACCGTCCTCTATGATCTAGTTAGTATCTTTGAGTAACAGCCTGTTGAGCTTCTTCCATTGAGTACCAGGGGTGTTCAGAGGATAGAAAATAATTTTCCTATAGGAGTGGGGTAACTATGGAACCCTGTAAAGCAGTTTTCTTGGCTGTAACATCTGCAGCCTTATTTCCTTAAGCTATTATGTCCTGTCCCTTCTGATGTCCAGTAACATGGATAACTGCTACCTGAGAGGCAAAGAATCTTCTTGGCACGCTTAATAGGAATGCCTGTAGTAGTAAGCAATCCTTGCTCTTTCCAGATAGCTGTGTGAGCATAAAATATAAGAAAGGCATATTTAGAATGTGTGTGTGTGTGTGTGTGTGTGTGTGTGTGTGTAATGATGACGCTCTTATCTTTAGAAGGCTCTTGGGCAACTAATTCTGTTAGCTAAGTGCTAATACTACAAAAAGTGGCCCTGATTCAAGAACCTCAAAATCTGTCACTACTGCATATCCAGATCTCCAAATCCCATTAATTACCAAGGAACTACAACAGTGTATAGCACGAGATTGGGATAATTTATAGGATGATCAGATAAATCTGGTCTGGCAGCATAAGTTTCCATGAAAACTTCCTTGTTCATAGAAAGGCCCTGAGTTGTTTTACTGTCTGAGGAAGGGGATATGAGAGTTTGGGTTGAATTCTTTCTGTGCCACGCTTTTCACCTCCCAGTGTCATGCCAAAGTAAATAACCTGGAGAAGGCACAATTGAGCCTTCTCTCAAGAGATTTTATATCTCTTATATGTCCAGGAAATTGAGAGTCGGTGCTCTCAGAAATTATTTTTTCTTAAGCTCCACATTAAAGAAAGTCATGTTCCTACCTAAGTAACACTGTTTTAGGGTATGACCAGTCCATGAGGTCTTGTGCCAGTGCTTGTCCAAACAGATGGGGACTGTCTCTAAAGCTCTGGGGAAGGACTGTCGAGGTAACTTGTTGGGCCTTACAAGTAGGAGCCTCCAAGGCAAATAGAGGTTGGCTTTTTGGACAAAAAGGAATGCAGAAAAATGCATGTATCCTTCAAATCTAGGACAGTATTATAAGTAATTCTCTTGGGGAGTAAATGGGTTTGGAACAACTGGTGCAAAGGGACTACAGCTTCACTGATTATACAAAGGTCCTGAACTAATCTCCATTTTTGGGGGGCCAAACATGACTTAGAGTTGCCACAACAGTGGGGACTTGTCAGTCAAAATTGAAGAAGTGGACTGAATGGGACTCTCTGGAAACTTCTCTGGGAAAAACTGGAGTGCAGGAGAGGAACACTGTCCCTCTCCTGAGAGGAACCACTCTTTCCCTTGAGAGTATCCCCTTTCCCTTCAATAAACTCATTCTTGTTACTCTGAGCAGCATGTCTGAAATCTTTCTGATTTGATTTCAGGAATGGGGGTTTGAAGACTGGGCCTTCAGAGTGCCTCAGTTTCTTGGAAGGCCCCAGCTCCACAACAAGAGGATAGAAGAACATGTTAAATGACACCAAGGGGCGCTCTTTACCGAATCTAAAATATTCTAAAGGAATAAATTTGCTCTACTTTTTTTTTTTAATTCTACAGACATACAATTATCTGATATTGTATTATGTAATTGCTTTCTTTCCCCAACTAGAATATAAACTCTGAGGTGGAACTTTTATTTCTCTATCAGGTAAGTTCCCCCAAAATAGTTGACTACACTTAACAATATCCTTTATACCTCAAAACTCTTTAAACAGCATTGCTATCCTCCCTCTACAGAAAGCTATGGTCTGCAGAGATTAATTAGGCCTTGGGAATAAATGGAGAGAAAATTAGTCTGGGCTTGACTGATTTCTGAACCACGTGAATCAAAGCAAAGTTGTCTGGCTTATAAACAATAAGGGAAATCCAAAACATAAATCAACACCAAATATGTCACTGGCCACCCAGGAAGAAGGCTGTTAGAGATAACTGAGTCGCTTCCCTAAAGACATGGTCTTATGTTGCCCTCATAACCCCACAGGTAAGAGCAGCAGGTATTGTAAAATCTGCCAGGCTTCACAGCTTGAGACGATGGCATGAGGGGATCAGCACTTACAAGGTTGGACACTTACATAATTAATCAGCCCTTGGGTTCCCTCCGGCTCTTGGGAGGGACTCACGTGCCGGCCCGAGACCGGAAGTAGTTCCCCAAGAAATCCGTGGCCGTTGGCGAATCCGGGAAGGAGTTCTAGCGCGGAAGGTGGGGCGAGCGGTCACCGAGTTTTACGGAAGTACGCGAGGGCGCTGCAGGATCCGGAATGGGGAAATGGAGGGGGGCGTGTCCTAAAGCCCCTGAACCCCTCTGATTGGCCGTCAGGAGGACGAGGCCTTCACAATCCGCGCTAAGGCTGTGAGAGCTTGCGTGGTCCTGACGCTATCAGGGAGGGAAGAAGGGGCGGGTCTGGGTGCTCAAGGGGCCAACCGATTGGCTGGGAGGCCCTGGAGTTGGTCCTCCCGCCCGGCTTGAGGGCGGTGCCGCGGCCTTGGCCCGGTGTTTGCGACCGGCTTCGGAGAGACGATCATGGCAGCTCGAGCCGGTCAGAAGGCCTTTACAAGGGTAGTCTCGGAGTGCCGTCCGAGGTTGGGGACGTCAGCCGCAGTCCCAGCGCAAGGGTCAGCGCGGAATAGTAGGTAATAAACAATGGGGGCGCGGGGACGAGAGCAGTTTTACTCCTGGACCTGCTGAGTGGCGAGACAGGGAAATTTGGGGGTGAGGAGGAGCCGAACCCGGCGCGTTTCCCTTGTCTCTGGAGAAGTGTCGGCATTTGAGGGACTCTGGCGCAGCGCCCGAGGCTGGCCTGCTGTCTAGGTAGTTCAGTCTCTGGGTGATTGGCTACCCTCCCGGTAGGTGGTGAGGCATCAGCGCAACGACTGTGGACGCATCTGATAAAGCAGTTCAGCCACAGGTGTTTGGGGCTCTTCCGATCTCCTTCCCTATGACCTGTTGCTGTGGCGGTCGGAAAGTTTTTGTTTTGCCCCGGGCTCTCGGAGTCTAGCTCAGTGATAGAGGACTAGCATCGCAGGCGCGAGACCCTGGATGAGACCCTAGTGTCCCGGAAACACCCCAACTAGTAAGACAAAAAGCATTTGCGCGGAAGGGTTGCTCGCTGCTGGGGATTTGGGAGTTTGTGGCCTGGCGATGAGCTCCCCTTCTGTTCCTCCTGAGTGCCAGGTGTTCAGAGGCGCTTTTCCAGTTTGGGTGGAGTTTTTTTGCCCCCACTATTTGGTATTTATAAAAACTAAATGTAGCCAACGAAGGACCTGTTTTATTTTTTGTTTCCTTCCCCATTCCGCTGTAACTTAGAGGTCTTGTAACCTTGAATCAGAGTCTGTCTTCGATTTTCCTGGTTGGTTCCTTTATGGAGAGGTTGGAGTGGAGATGGAGGTGGAGAAATGAAGGATACCATATTTTTTAATAGTTTCCTTTTAAAAAAAAATTCTTTTTTAGTTGTAGTTGGACACAATACTTTTATTTTATTTATTTATTTTTATGTGGTGCTAAGCTAGCACTCTACCGCTGAGACACAACCCCAGCCCCTACTAGTTTCCTTTTTACTAATAACATTGTGTATAATTTTTCTCGAAATTGGTGTTTAAAAAATGTAAACAGTATGAGGAAAATTAGTGTTTAAAATATGTATACAGTGAGAGAGCACAAATCTGGCCTAGCCCCAGGCCATTTAGATTCAAAGAAGAATCTAAAGAAGTAACAGCGGCACACTTCCAAATCCTTTTAAACAAATTGGATAAACAAGTAAAATCAGATATTATTTACTCCTGCTTTAGGAAATAATCTCAAAAAGTATTTCTAAACAGAATAACAATATTTTAGATCTGTTTGTGTTACTCTTAAAAATATTGGTTTGCAAATAAAAGTGTTACATTAACATAGATTTTGGCCTTTATAATAGAGTATTTGAGAGAGTAGTATTCAAAGAAGGCACGTGGTGCGTGCCAGGGCACTGAACCATAGCATGAACACTGACCAGGAAATCTATATTAGTTTGCTTTAAACCCAAAAAATTTGGGGTGCTGGGGAACCATATATGAATTGATACAAAACTGTATGCAGTGGAAAGAAAGCTTTCCAGTCAACCAGACACTTATTCAATTTATCTCTTTAGAAGTGAAGGTCTTTCTTTTTTCTTCTTTATCCTTTTTCTTTTCTTTGTGGGGAGGTGAATCTCCTAAGGCCTGGCACCAGCTAGGCAAGCACTCTACCACTGAGCTACATCTGCAGGTCTATTTTTTTTTTTTTTTTTAAAGATGGATACAATATCTTTATTTATTTTATATTTTTATATGGTGTTGAGGATCAAACCCAGTGCCTCACATGTGCAAGGCAAGTGCTCTATCACTGAGCTATAATCCCAGCTTCAGGTCTACTATATTTTTAAAAATAAACTTTTCTCAGACAACCTACTTTTTCTGATACTGATTTATCAGAAAATTGTTAATTTTAACAGTATCTGCCACATAATTAGCCTCCAATAATAAATAACATGGTATCTATGGAGTGGGAAAAGTAGATGAAACTGTTATAACTGGTAGATTTTGTATGTTAAATTTAGCTTTTATAATCAATATAGCTAACAGATCCAGAAATAATTTTTTGTGTGTATGACTTATTTTGGGGGGGGTGCCAGGGATTGATTTCAGGGGCACTCAACCACTGAGCCACCTCCCCAGCCCTATTTTGTATTTTATTTAGAGACAGGGTCTCACTGAGTTGCTTAGCATCTTGCTGTTGCTGAGGCTGGCTTTGAACTCAAGATCCTCCTGCCTCAGCTTCCCAAGCCTCTGGAGTTATAGGTATGCACCACCATTACATTAAAAAAAATTTTTTTTTTCTTTTAGTTGTAAATGGACACAGTACCTTTATTTTATTTATTTGTTTTTATGTGGTGCTAAGGATTGAACCCAGTGCCTCACACATGCTATGCAAGTGCTCTACCACTGAACTACAACCCCAGCCCTTTTCCATTACGTTTTAACAAATAGTCATGCAGCATTTAGCTTGACCTTTTTTATTGACCTCTATTACATGTAGAATAAGTGAAAGGAAAGCAAAGAACCATGAGACTGGTGAGCGAGAAATGAAAGAGACCAGGCAGAGATACACATGAGAGTTTATTTGTCAGAGCTGACAAATAAAGGCCATCTCTCCATAGATGGAGAGAGGCAAAACAGACTTGGGGATCAAGGCTTTTATGGGGCAGGCTCAGAGATTAGAGCCTGGTGGGTCCTGATGCAGGCGGTTAAGGGTGGGGTTGATATGAGAGAGTGGTGAGCCTTTCTCAGAAATGCTCTTGGATATGAAAGTGAAATTTTTCTTAAAATGGTGACTGTCACTTAAGATGGCCATCCATATGCTAAGCAAGAACCTTACATTAAGCCCATTCAAATTGTGTGTGTGTGTGGTGCTAGGAATTGAATCCAAGTTCTGTGTGTGTGAGACAAACATGCTAACACTGAGCTAAATTCCCAGCCCCCTTTCAGTTTTTATAATCAACTAATTGTTTAATTTTTTTTTTTTTTTTTTTTTTTTTGGTATTATAGAGCCCAAATTTGGTCTCCTTTTATTAGTTGGGCTGTTTTTTTTGCATTTTGAAGCCATATTCTCAGGTATCCTTTAACTTCTGGCTGAATATTCCCAATTTCTTCAACTGTTCCTAATTCTTTATATCTTTCAGATTTTCTCCTCCACCTCAGCTAAATTGTAGGGTCTCAGTGTCCTTCAAGAAATTTTATTTATGTATCAATTATACTTTGCATATATCAAATATTATATATAATAACATGAGATTTCACAAGGCCACTGTTTTAGCCAGCTTTGTGATGCCATGATCAAACACCTGACCAGGGACAACTTAGAGGAGGAAAAGTTTATTTTGCCTCATGGTTCATTCAGTGGTCAATGGAGGATACTGCTTGGGGCCAAAATGAAGTAGAGCATCATGGCCAAAGGGATCTTTGAAGGAAAGCTGCTTGCTCATAGCAAGGTCAGGAAGCAGAGAGAGGGAAGTTGGAAAGGACAGCAGGGAAGATGAGCCCCTTCCAGGGCACACACCCCAGTGATCCACCTCCTCCAGTCATGTATACAAGCCCATAGTTACCACCTAGTCAGTCCATTCAAACTAGAATGAGCTGATAAGGTTACAGCTCTCATAATCTAGTTGACTATTTCTGCATTAACACAGGAGCTTTGGGGGGGGGTATCATATCCAAACCATAATATTCCACTCTGGCCCCCAAAAGATCATGTTCATTTCACAATAAAAAATGCTTTTAATTCATCTCCAAGAGCCTATAGTCTTAACAGTTTTAGTATTACCCAAAAGCTCAAGTCCTAAGTCTCCTGTGAGACACAAGGCACTCTTGGCTATGAACCCCTGTAAATATCAAAAGCAGGTTACATAAATTCAATATACAGTGGCACCAGGTAAACATTCCCATTCTGAAAGGAAGAGATAAAAGACAGATAAAAGGAATGGTGGTGGGCATGCCATCCCAGTGATTTCGAGAGGGTAAGGCAAGTGGAGGATCAAAAGTTCAAAGCCAGCCTCAGCAAACTTAGGCCCTAAGCAATTTAGCAAGGGCCTATGTCAAAATAAAAAGGGCTGGGGATATAGCTCAGTGGTTAAGTACCCTGTACCAAAAGAAAGAAAGAAGGAATGGGGCCAAAACAAGACCTAATCCCAGCCGGGCAAACAGTTTTTATAGTTCTACCTTGAGTATCTGGGGCACATGGTGACAAGAGGTGGTTTCCCAAGGGTTTGGGTGGCCTCGCCCCTTTGGCCTTGCTGGTTGCAGCACACAAGTGCTGTCTTTCAGCTTGGCGCCAGCAGCTCTTCTTGGCAGACAGTCCACATTATTGGCGTTTCTAAATTTCTGGGGTCTCCATTCCAGTTTTGGCTTCACTTTCACAGCTTTACACATTGCTGCCTTCGGGACAGCCTGTAGGGATTCTGTGTGTGTGTGTGTGTGTGTGTGTATGTGTATTGGTGCTGGATGTTGAACCCAGGGCCTTGTGCATGCAAGGCAAGCACTCTACCAACTGAGCTATATCCCCAGCCTTGGGATTCTGACTCTACTGAAACCAGAGTTTTGAGATGAAACTAGATTCCCTGCTTCTGCTGGCAGATGAGGTTTGTGCAGTCTGTAGGCCTTACCAATTTCCTTCAGTATTCTTACCTGGCAAATTTAAAGAGTAAAATCCATTGTCAATAATGAAGAGTGAACAGAGTGGGATTTATTTAAGTGAGAAGAGATAATCTGATAGCATTACTAGAAACTGAGGTAGTATGAAGGATCCCACCCCCTCCAAGTCAGAAAGATTTCAGATATATTGCTTAGAATAACAGGCTTGAGTTTATCGAAGGGACTGGAAAAGGGAAAGGGGACACTCTGAAGGGAGTGAGGGACAGTGTGCTTCTCCTACACTTTCCAGTTTTATTGGGGGTCCCAGAGAAGTTTCCAGAGGTTCTCACCCAGGTCCACCTCCTGACTTTTGACTGACAGCAGAATGATTTGAGACTTTTAAGTTCCTATTGCTACAATAACTCTAGGTCACTGGTCCATGCTGACTGGTTTTAATTGGATCTTTAGCCATACATTCTTACATTCTTATAGAGCTTATGGTTAGGAAGAATTATCCTTATCTCTCTGATAAGGATAATAATAATAATAAGTTCCATGATCTGATCTGTGAAAAGGGTCACAAAAGCTCCTCCTTGAGGGTAACTTGGCTTCCTCTTATCAACATTATTTTAGGCCTGCATTTCTCCTGCAGATAACAGATAGTTTGCTGAGAAATGTGACATATCCTGTCCACTTAAGTTGGATAGGGCTGTAGGTAAATTGCTTCTTAGAAAAGAAAGCATGAGCCGGGTGGGCATGGAAGTACACGCCTGTAATCCCAGGGCCTTGGAAGGCTCACAGGAGAATCGAGAGTTCAAAGCCAGCCTCAGCAATGGCAAGGCACTAAGCAACTCAGTGAGACCCCTGTCTCTAAATAAAATACAAAATAGGGCTAGGGATGTGGCTCAGTGGTTGGGTACCCCTGAGTTCAATCTCCGGTACCAAAAAAAAAAAAAAAAAGAAAAGAAAAGACGGCATGTAAGGGTCAGCATAGTGGGCACATATTATAGAATTCTTCTCTTAACCTCATGTTTCCATCAGTTGCATCAGCCTGCCCCTTATCACTACTGTACTTTGCCTGGCCTCTCAACCCTTCTTTTAAAATTATAGTGGAAACCTTATAACCCCACAACTCCAGCATCTTGTATTCCTGTAGAACTAGCACCATGTGATGACACCAAGGTCTGCTGAAGCTTGCTCAAGAGCTGGGCCCTCTGAAATTATGGCTCTATGGTCTCTCAGTGTCTGGGTAGCTGAACAGGGTGAAACACCTTGCTAGGCTCCTTTGTATATGTTGGGCACCCCATGATATCTTGTCAAAGGAATTTTACCTTCTATACTATGGAGCCTATAGTGGGTGTGGTCTTGCAAATTTCTAAGATGCCCTCAAGCCACCTTTTCTATTGTCTCGGTGAAGTACTTAACACCCTAGTGGCTGTAATCTTGTTAACAACCATATATCATCCTTGGTCCTAGGTATCTAAGTATTTTTCTGGTATAACTGAAAGTTTTTTCTGCAAGTTTTCGAAATCTTCAACTCTGCCTTGTTTTCCTTCCTCTGTGTGTGTGTGTGTGTGTTTTTCCGGGGATCAAAACCAGAGCCCACACATGCTAAGGAATCACTCTACCACCGAACTACATCACCAGCCCATCAGCTCTGCTTTCTGTTCCTGATTCTCACAGCATACCTGTCTAAAAACTGATAGCAATATCCATGCCATCTCCTGAATGCTGTGCTGCTTTGACATTTCTTCTGCAAATTAGTCCTATTACCGTTAACTCCAGCTTCACCGAAAGTCTTAGGACATGGGCAGTATGTAGGCAAGTCTTGCCAGAGTATAACGTAAGTGGTCTCCAATTGCATTCCTAGAAGAGTACTTGTTCCCCTCTGAAATCTCATGAGCACAGTCCTTTTTTTGTTTGTTTTGGGTTTTTTTTTTTTCTTTTTTAAATAGTTTTTGTTGTTCTTTTTCTTTTTATTTTTTTGAGCACAGTTCTTAATTCTGTTGGCATTCTAGTTTTCTGAGTTCCCACCAGAATTGCTCATTAAGCTCCACTGCAGCTAGGTATGATGGTGCATGCCTGTAATCCTGGTAGCTTAGTAGGTTGATGTAGGAAGATCATAAGTACAAAGCCAGCCTCAGCAACTTAGCAAGACCCTGTCTCAAAATAAAAACCAAAAAGGGCTGGAGATGTGGTTCATTGATTAAGTTCCCCAGGTTCAATCCCTGGTACCAAAAAAATGAAATAAAATAAAAATTAAAAAGCTTTGCTACAACATTCTAGGGTTTTTCCAGCCTGCATCACCAAACTTTTCAAAACTCCTCCCACAAATAATTTCCAACTGCTTCTGAATCACATGATCAAGTTAATCAGAGTAACATCCTCACTCTTTATCAATTTCTGTTTTAGCTGACTTTGCATAACTGTGACAAGAACACCCAACAAGAACACTTAAGAGGTGGAAAAGTTAATTTTGCCTCATAGTTCTATGGTTAGTAGAGTCCACTGCTCTGGGCCCACAGTGAGGTGTGGAACATCATGGCCAAAAGACCCTGTGGAGAAAAACTCCTCAGCTCGTGGCAGTATCAGGAAGCAGAGAAAGGGAAGGGGGAAGGGGCTGCAGTGAAGATGAATCCTTCCGGGCACACCCCTGGTGGACCACTTCCTCCAATCATGCCCCACCTGCCCACAGTTCCCATCAAGTCAGTCCTGTCAAACTAGGAATAACTAATCAGGTTATAGCTCTCATAATCTGGTCGTTTCATCTCCAAATATCCCTGCATTAATAACGGGAGCATTTGGGTGACACTTCATATCTAAAGCCATAACAGCTACCCTATTTCCCTTTTTAAAAAGTAATTTGCCAGGCATGGTGGTGCATGCCTGTATTCCCAGAGGCTCGTGAGGCCAAGACAGAAGGATTGCAAGTTCAAAGCCAGCCTCAGCAATTTAGAGAGGCCTAAGAAACTTAGTGAAACCCTGTCTCAAAAAATAAAAAAGGGCTGCGGATATGGCTCATTGGTTAAGTGCCCCTGGGTTCAATCCCTGGTACCAAAAATAATAATAATAGTAATTTAAAGATTTGATTTAATGAAATATCACTTTTTTTCCTCCTCTGCTGGTACTGGGATTTAATACAGGGTCATTTTATCACAGAAGTACATGTCCAGCCCTTCATTTTTATATACCTTTATTTTATTTATTTTTATGTGGTGCTGAGGGTTGAACCCAGGGCCTCGCATGTACTAGGCGAGCACTTTACTGCTGAGTCACAACCCCTGCCCCATGTCCAGACCTTATAATTTTTATTTTGAGACTAAATTGCCCAGGCTAACCTTGAACTTGCAATCTTCCTGCCCCAGCCTCCTGAGTTGCTGGGATTACAGTTGTATGCCACTGTGCCCATTGAAATATCACTCTCATACTTGAAGCTCTTCAACAGCTTCTCATTAAGAAAAATTTCATCCAGGTATGGTGGGTTTAGCTCAGTGGTAAAGTCCCTGGGTTCAATCCCCAGGAACCCTTTCCTCAAAAATTTTTTTCAGTTTTTTGTAAATTGCTTTTTCTTGGCCAGCAATATGCACCATGATCCAACTACTGTCTCCAAAATTATTTCTTGCTACTCTCTTGGCATCCATACTGCTTCTAAAGGATTAGTCTCTTTTCAACTCTTGACACTGCCAAACTCTTTCCCTGTAGCCCAGAATGCTATAGTAGTGTTACCTATCCCTCCCCCCCCCATACACACACACACACACACAGGAAAATACCTTTGCATATTCATATTTGTACACACATTTATTATGTACCAAATTACCTCTTTTCTTTCTCTGCAAACTCCTTTTGTATTCTATCTTAGCTGAAATAGAACTTCAGAGGGCTTCCTAGGTTACCCTGTCCAGAGGAGGTCCTGAGGTGCTCATTAGATGTCTCTACCACTTTCTTTTTCTTTCTGATAATTTTTTAGTTGTAGATGAACACAATATCTTTATTTTGTTTATTTTGTGTGGTGCGAGGATTGAACCCAGTGTCTCATGTATACTCAGCAAGTGCTCTACCACTGGGCCACAACCCTGGCCCTCTACCCCGCTTTCTTTTCTAGTACTTTTTTTTTTCCTTTTCGTTTTTGGAGATGGGGTCTTGGGGTCTCACTGTGTGGCTCAGGCTGGTCTCAAACTTTGGGGCTCAAATAATCTTTTGATCTCCACCTCCTGAGTAGCTGGGACTACAGGTGTACAACGCATGCTCAGCTCTTTTCTGGTACTTGTTTTGAATCCTCAACTAGAATATAATCTTCATAAGGTTCTTATTTGTTCTTTTACCATCAAATCCTTAGTGACTACTACAGTCTAACAGAATAGGATCTCAGTAAGTATGTGAATTGATAATGAATATATAAGTAGTATATAAGTAGTATATAATAGATGTGCGATATTCATATTAGGGAAAGTTAAAATAGCTAGGTGAACAAGATATTTCTTTTCTGGAAAGAGATACTTTTTGTGCCAGAAGTTTCTAATCTAACTTTAAAGCTGTTGTTTTTGGTTTTCTTTTCTTTCTTTTTTTGTACTTGGGATTGAACCCATGGGTGCTTAACCAATGAGCCACATTCCCACCCCTCTTTATGTTTTGAGACAGGGTCTTACTAAGTTGCATAAGGACTTCACTGAGTTGTTGAGACTAGCCTCAAACTTGTGATCCTCCTGCCCCAGCCTCGCAAGTGGCTGGGGTTACAGGTGTGAGCCTGGTGTCCCAGCTATTTTTAGTTTTCTTAATGGTGCTTAAGAAGCTTTATTTTTCTGGCCAGGTGTGGAAATCAGTGACAGTGTCTGGGAGACCAGTGTCTGAGATTGGGGTCCCCTGAGGACTTCATGACTGTGACATACTTGATGACTGAGAAAGTTTCTGTGCAAAGGCATAGGATGCCCAGTTGCTATGGAGATGTCTTCCATGCTAGAGTTTTATCAGCCTCTGCCTTATTCCCAGGTATAGCAGCTCCTGGGAATGAAGGAACTTCCTTGCTAAGATAACCACAATGTTTCACCAGTTCCACTGCCCCTGAATCTGCCCGGAATTAGTAACTTTAAACAGTGCACTTTCTTGAGAGCTGCACAATGCTCCTAACATTGCACAGTAACAAGGAAATAGCCACATACTGTTGCTAACTCTAACTTTCATGAATACAAAGAATAATGCTTGCATAGTCTTTAATCTGATTTAGAGAGATATAAATGTATAATAAAGATTGCTGGTGTAATTCTTTAGACCTGCTTCTCCATCAGAGAGTAGCGCTTCATCCATCTCCAGCTTTATCTTCAAGATCTGCATTTGTTGACTCTATTTCTTCCATTCTCCCATTGCCCCTCGCAGGAACCTGCTAGTTTGGCCACGCTGGTCGAGGCAGCCAGGCAATAGTGGCACATGCCTGTAACTTCAGTGACTGGAGAGGCTGAAGCAGGAGTATGGAACAACAACTTAGCAAGACCCTGTCTCAAAAATAAGCAGAAAAGGACTAGGGATGATGTTCAGTGGTAAAGCTCCCTTGGATCCCCAGTAGAAAAACAAAGATTTATTTTTATCTATGCCTCTGTGTGCGTGTGTGTGTGTGTGTGTGTGTGTGTATCGTTTTTTTACTCTAAAATTACAAAGTCTTAAGAAATATGATAACTTTTTACAGTCTCTATAATTTGTGCTTCCTCTTAATTTTTACTGTCAATCTAAATTGGATGATTTTTGTCTTTTTAGATATTTAGCTTCCTGTGGTATACTGATGAGCAGAACTCTTCCACTACATAACTCAGTTTTGCCTAAGGAGATATATTCAAGAACTTTCTTCAAAATTGCTTCACCCTTAATAAACAAAAGAAAAGAATATTCAGAGAGAAGAATTATAGGGTTTGTATATAATAATAATTCTACTAAAAGAACACATTCACAGTTTTTTTTATAAAGTATTGTGCCTCTTTCTTCCAAATTATTTTCTTAGACTAAACTGCTTTTTTATATTGATTTTTCCATTGCCCCTTGCAGTTTTATAAATATTTGTTATTGAGTGATTATAAGACAGATTTAAGCCTTGACATAAAATGAAAATAATTTATGACCTGCGTTTCTGTATGTTATATTTTTGGCAATTCTCAAGAGAGTTTAAACAAAGAAAGGCTTAAATTCGGTTGCTTCCAAAAACACTTTTTTTGTGATTTAGGTTGTGATTTTTTAAATTACTATATCATTTTGGGGTGAATCATATATTAACAGTGTTGAGTCTTTATAAGCAAAAGTACTATATATCTGGCTTATTATTCAGGTTGTATTTTATATGTGACAATGGAGTTTTGCTGTTTGTTTTTTTATTTAAGCCCTGAGATATTTTTGTAAAATTTATTTCTACATATTTTCTATTGCTATGCTAGTGTTTTCTAACTGGTTTTGGTTAATATAGGAAAGCTATTGGTTTCTAATTATTTCCTAACAGGCCACCTTACTAAATTTTGAATTGCTTCTTCTGAACTGATGTTTGTATCATCTACCAGTCGATAAATTTGGTTAATTTTTCAGCACATATGCTTTATATTTCATGCTCTGATTGGATGTTTTAGCTAATATTTTCAGAACAGTGGTACATAATGTAGCATCTCTGTATTATTTCTTACTCTAATAGACTTGCTTTGGGTATTTTATGATCTATGGAATTAATCATATAGTTTTTCCTTTTTTGCAATGAATGTGATTATAATTGTAAAATTCTTTATATTATTCATATATCCCTCAATTAGTTGCATTTGATCATTATATCTTTATAATATATTTCGGATTCTGTTTGTTGATATTTTTCTTCGGAGTGTTTGCCTCACTACTTATAAGGGATGTTGGTATGTAATTTTCTTTTCATGCTCTTTTATTAGCTTTTGGTATTAGGAGGTTATGCTGATTCATAAAAAGAACAGGAGCCAGAAGTGGTATTGCATGCCTATAATCCCAGCTACCTGGGAGACTGAGGCAGGAGGCCAGCCTGAGCAAATTAGCATGACCCAATCTCAAAATTTCAAAGACTAGAGTATAGCTCAGTAGTAAAGTGCCCTTGGATTTAATACCCATTACTCTAAACAAAAACAACAAGAACTAAACAATAGGCTTTTTTTTGGGGGGGGGGGTATTCTAAAATAGTTCATTTTTCTTTCTAAAATTGCAACAGTATTACCTGGTTATATAAAAATAATAACATGGAAGCATATAGTCTAAGGAATTGGTCTATTTTAACCTTCCTTTTTTTCTCTGAGTTGATGTTAATTGTTATATCCTTCCAGCACTTTTTAAATGTATTCATTTGACAACTATTGACAGTTATTTTTAGGAAAAAACAAATATCAAGTAAGTTTAAATTGAGGAACACAGTGTATTTGTATACTTTTTTGTTAGTTGTAGATATTTTGCTTTATAATGTGCTTTTCTCATTAATAAGATGCTGTAAACTGTGCCTTAAAATATATATTTGACCAAAATTTTAAAGCAACCAGTATAGAGTCCCATAGTAATCTTTTATTATGATTCATTAAACATTTACTTTTTTGTTTTTTTACTTACTAACTTAGCAGTATTGGGAATTGAACCCTGGGCCTTGCACATGCAATGCAAGTGCTCAACCACTGAGCTGTATATTCCCATCCCCTTTTTAAATTTTATTTTGAGACAGGGTCTTACTAAGTTGCCCAAGCCTACCTCAAACTTGTGATCCTTCTACTTCAGCCTCCTGAGTAGCTGGGATTATAGCCATACACTACCTTACCTAGCATGATTTATTAAACATTTGTTGATATCTATGTACTGACAAAGATTTGGGTTGCTTCCATTTTTTTCCACCCTTTCACATCAATATTGAAGTAAACATCTTTGTTTTGTACATTATTTTTGAGTGTTAAATTGCTGAAAGTGAAATTCCTGGCTCCAGTAAGGGATTATTAGTCATCTCAGACCAGTTCATATTATGCAACGATGTGGATATAGTGGCTGCAAGACTTTTCAATTTTAAAGTTTTGTTGTTGTTGTTTTACTATAAAGTCTGAGTTTTTAAGTACTGGCAACTAGTGAAAAATTGAAAAACCACATCTACAGCCAAATTCAACCTATGAGCCACTATATTGTGACCTCTGCTGTATGTGTCTATGTAGAGCCCTTCTAATTTCTGTGTTTTGAAGTCATTCATTCTATAGTATGGTTCAACATACGTGAAAAATTATTTATGAGTAAGTTTTTTCATGTTCAATTTTAAATGTACGTATATCATATATAATAAGCAGTTAACACCCCTCATCTATTTTTAAAAGATATTCGATGCAGGAAATGTATGATGTAGTATCAGAAATGGAGGATTACAAGCATTTCGTTCCTTGGTGCAAAAAATCAGATATAATATCAAAGAGATCTGGATATTGTAAAACACGATTAGAAATTGGATTTCCACCTGTGCTGGAGCGATACACATCAGTAGTAACCTTGGTGAAACCACATTTGGTAAAGGTAATAGCTCTGTTTTTTGTTTGTTTGTTTTTTTCTGTTTCCCCAAACAATACCAAATAGTTTAATGTCTTAAAGCATAAAAGGGTGTCTCTAAACCAGGAGGAGAGGTAATGAACCATTTATTTTATCTCCTAATTGTGCTATTTTATATGCAATGTTAGCATTATCCTTTTCCTTTTTTTTTTTTTTTTTCTTTTTTCTGTTGAGGTCTAACCACTTAGGAAAGATCACTTGGGTTATACAAGTGAGAAATATTTTAATTTAATCTTTGTACTATTTAAAAATATATATTTTGAATACTGGGGGAAATTTTAATAAGTATTTTTTTTTTAAAGTTAAAGAATGAAAAGTGGTAGAAGATGAGGAAAGGTAGAAAAGATACAAATGTGGGGAATATTAACATTGTTGAGGTCCTCCTGCCATGTAACAGGAATTGAAATGCCAGCTCCTGTTACCTTGTACTAATCATCTTACCCTTTTCAGAGAAGGATACACTTGGGGGAAAAAAAAAAAAGAAACCTAGACTTAAAAAATAAAAAAATGGAGAATTCCATGGAGTAATACTTCATTTCTTTCAAATTCTTACCTTGTACTGGCCAAAGCTTTTTTTTTTTTTCTGTTTTTCAGAACCCAGGAGTGCTCTACCACTGAGCTACACTCCAACTCTTTTTATGTTTTATTTTTCAGACAGGGTCCCCTGGTCACCCACACTGGCTTTGAACTTGTTTTCTGCCTGCTTCAGCCTCCTAAGTAGCTGGGATTACAGGCATATGTCACTGTGCCTAGCTAATGGCCTTTTATTTTATTTTAATTTTTTTTTAATATTTTTTTTTTAGTTGTGGATGGACACAATACTTTTATTTTTGTGTGGTGCTGAGGATCGAACCCAGTGCCTCACACATGCCAGGCAAGTGCACTACCACTGAGCCCCAGCCCCAGCCCCTTTACTGAGCTCTTAATGCTTTAATTGCTCTTTTAATTCTTACAACAGCCTTTTGAGGGTCAAATCTTATTATTCCTTATCTCCTAGAGCAAATTAAGGCTTGGAAGAGTTAGATAACTTGCCTAGAGTCAAAGAGCTAACACTTTAGTTTGTCCAAAATCGGTGAATTATAATCTTAAATTTTTATTGTTCTCTGACCTCAATCTCTTACCATTTCAAGCTCTTATAACTTAAATGTTAATATTTTATGCAGCATCTAAATAAAGAACTCTTTAAAAAAAAAAAAAAAAAAACAAACCTAACCACTCTATCCTCTGACTTTCTTACCTTCTCTGGCTTCTTAAAATATACAGGATAAAGTCAATCTCTTTATCATTGCACGGGGGCCCCCTCCCCTTAATTTTCAGGTATACCACATATCTTAAAGTTCCATGATTGCACCAAATAGTACTTGTTCCACAGCCATGTGTTTTGGCATATTGTTCACTCCTCTACCTGCAATGTACTTCTCTCCTTGCCTATTAATCCTTCAAATTCCAGCTGTCTAGTGTTATATGCTCCCTTTCTTTTCATGTAAATCATCAGTCCTACCTCAGTGATTCTTCTGGGCTTTGTATGTACTTTATTTCTCTGTCATATTTTTTCCACTGGATTTTTTGGACAAGATTGAAGAACTTGAGGGAAGGGATTCTATTTTTAGTTGTCAATGAATCTTTGTTTTAATCATTTATATGCAGTGCTGATAATCGAACCCAGTGCCTCACACATGCTAAGCAAGCACTCTGCCACTGAGCCACAACCCCAGCCCCAAGGGACACTGTCTTTTTCCTCTCTGTGTCCTCAGCACAAACACTATGGCAATCAGTCCTTTCATATGAAGCTATCACTACCTGTATTCTTGGACTCCTGAAGATCAGAGATGTTCATAATCATCTGTTATTTTCAGCACATCTGAGGAGAATGGATTTTTAAAAATTTTCATAATAACCTATATGATCATTGCTATCTAACTTTTATGAAGCTTAAGGAGATTAATAACCCTAAAAAAATTCACACTGTAGCTGGGCACAGTTGCATACAACTCAGGAGGCTGCGGCAGGAGGATCACAACTTTGAGGCCAAACTGAACAACTTAGCAAGACTCTGTCTCAAAGAGTTGAGGATGGGGCCAGGGTTGTGGCTCAGTGGTAAGATCGCTTGCCTAGCATGTGTGAGGCACTGGGTTTGATCCCTGGTACCACATAAAAACAAACAAATAAAATAAACGTATTGTGTCCACCTACAACTAAAAATAAAAGAGGTGGGGATGACACTCAGTTTGTTTTTTTTTTGTTGTTGTTTTGTTTTTTTAACACATGGCCTTGTGCATGGTAGGGAAGCACTCTACCAACTGAACTGTATCCCCAGACCAACACTCAGTTTTAAAGTGCCCTTTGATTCAACCTTCAGTACCAAAAAAAAAAAAAAAAAAAGAATTACACTGTATTCCAAACACTTTTCCATTATAAAAAGCTGTGTCACTTTATATACAAGTTTATTTTCAAAGATATACTTGAGAATAACCCAGAATTGTGTGTGCTTAGCTTTCAGTTATCCTTCAGTTCAGGTGTTAGATTTTAATACCTAATACATATTTGTAACATATAGTAATAATCATTATAACAAGGGAACAACAGAAGCCATGTTACATATCTATGAATTATTAACTTACTAAAATGTGCCTATCACTTAGTATGTCAGTAATTCTAATCTACATGAATCTATAATGGTCACAAGCCCTTGGAAGTTTTCAGATTTAACAGGGACAACAAACATTTCAAATAATCTTACTTCCTGGTTTACAATATAAAAATTTTGTTTGGGTTAGAGTATTTGACAGACTTGGTCAATTTACTTTGAACAACCAGTAGAAGGTCATTATAATAACAGGTGCATCTGTGTTAAATATCTCTGCTCTTAGGGATAAGGTCTTTGGTAATATCATTCATGTGAAAAAATACCAGTAAAAATCCATGTGTCCTTGGACTACATCATTGGTGTGAGTGCACACTGCCATATTTTGTATAAAAATAGTCAGAGGGGGAGGTGTTATAGTGAGTATTTCCAACAGCTGTTTTTCCTTCAGTGTTAAGTTTCCTGTAAGCTTCTTATGTGATTATAAAGAAGGGCAAAATGTGTTATCTTTTCTGTTTTTTTGCTGTACTGGGGATTGAAACCAGGAGAGCTTTACCACTGAGCTACTTCCTCAGCCCTTTTTATTTTGAAACAGGGTCTCACTGAGTTGCACAGGCTTACCTTGAACTTGGCATCCTTCTGTCTCATGTCCTGAGTAGCTAGGATTATAGGCGTGCACCACCATGCCCAGCCAAAATGTATTATCTTAAACTTAAATTACTGAAATAATAAGATTTCATTATAGTTTTTTTAAAAAATTTTTTTAGTTGCCAATGGATTTTTAACTTTATTTATTTATTCATATGTAGTGCTGAGGATCGAACCCAGGGCCTCACACTGCTAGGCAAGCACTTTACCACTGAGCCACAACCCCAGCCCCATTTTTTTTTTTTTTTTTTTTTTGAGACAGGGATTTGCTGTGTTGCTCAAGTAGCCTTGAACTCCTGCCTCAGCCCCCCCAGTAACTGGGACTACACATATATGCCACCATTCATTGTAGATACTTACTGGTATTAAAAATTAGAGAGTTGGCAGTTATTGAACTATACATGTATGGCTAAAAATTTACTTCTCTCCAGTGACTTAGCATAATTCACTTATTAGTTAATAGTATTTTAATTATTATTATGTTAATATGTCAAAATTAATTTTTTTCTTTCCTTTTTTTTTTTTCCCAGTGCTGGAGGTTGAACACAGGGCCTTATGTATTCTGAGCAAGTACTTTACCACTGAGCTAGATCCCTAACCCTATATGAATTTTTAACATTCACTGGTTTCCACTTTTCAAGTTAAAATAATGTTATCATTTCTTTTTATAAACATGTGAATGGAGCACATAAATGCTTTTTTAGCTTGGGTGCTATTGATCTTTTTAATAATAATTTTACCGTGTTACTGGCTGGTAATTCATGATGATAATTCATTCAAGAGTGTGTAGGTGAAGAGAAAGTTAGAAACTGCAAAAGAATTTCTGCTTTGGCTCCAATATCTATGGAGAAATGCAGAATTTAGTCAAAGAAATGGTCCTGTGTTCTTTGTTCAGAGGGGCTACAACTGGGAAAGAAAAAGTAAAACTGTTTTTCCTCCAAGTATTTTTTATCTATGCAAGTCCCGATTTTGCTAGTGTGTTTTGTAGTGATTATAGCCTTAGGGGAAGGGCTTTCTAAACTCTTGAGGGGAATCTATCACCAAAGAAAAAGGGATAAAGAGGCTTGATTATTGACTTCAGGATATGCCTAAAGAGCTGAGGAGGAAGTTGTACACTTGGAAACAGTCTGCTGCTAAAAGAAAGTGATAGGTATTCTTGAAGTCAATTGTTTACTAGTGTAATAATGCCCAATAACATCTGAGGGTTTTAGGTAAAAAAGCTGAACTGGTTGGGGTGGCACAATATTGTAATCCCAGCTACACAGGAGACTGAGGCAGGGTTGCAAGTTTGAGGTCAGCCTGGCAATTTAGTAAGACCCTGTGTCAAAGGAGCTGGGGAGGGCTGAGGCTCTAGCTCAGTGGTAGAGCGCCTGCCTTGCATGTGTGAGGAACTTGGTTTGATATTCAGCACCACATAAAAATACATACATACATACATACATACATACATTGTGTCCATCTACAACTAAAAAATTAAGAATTTTTTAAAAATTAAAAAGGCACTGGAGATATGACTCATTGGTATAGAGCAACCCTGAGTTAAATCCTCAATACCACCAATAATAATAATAATAATAATAATGAAGAAGAAGAAGAGGAAAGACTAAATATGATTAACAAAAGAAATTTGGGTAATAGAGAATTATAGAATTGTTCTAACTGTACCAGGTACCTTATAACCATTTTTGCCATCTCGTAGAAATGGTATATAGCAGGTATTATTTTACATTTCAAGGAAATATGGTACAAGAGTTTAGCTTTTTCAGGATCCCTTTTAAGTGGTAGATCTGGAAATAAGCTTCCAAAAATATCACTCCCTGTTCTATTGCCAGAGGAGAGAAATCTAAGTAGTATAGTGGGTAATAGCTGTGAAATAAAGAAAAACTGGCAGTCTTGGGGATTCTGAAAGAAAAGAAAATAACTAATTTTGGTTAAAAAGTTCCTTCCTAGCATCAAGCTGTTAAATATCTTCATCTCCTGTGGTCTGACCTATAAAAATCAGATTTTTTTCTTTGGAAAAAAAAATGGTAGATTCTTATTAATCCAAAAGGTACTTAACTGTAGTTTGTTTGTTTGTTTGTTTGTTTTGTTTTGTTTTGTTTTTGTCTTATTCTAGGCATCCTGTACTGATGGGAAACTTTTCAATCATTTGGAGACCATTTGGCGTTTTAGCCCAGGTCTTCCTGGCTACCCAAGAACTTGTACCTTGGATTTTTCAGTAAGTTTCTCAAAAAGTCCTTGATTTGTTTCACATATAAAGTGAAGTGAGTACTGAAGTCATATTGTATGCATAGAGATAACCAAAACTCAGTTTTTTAAAAATCTCAAATTTCTGAGTATTGATTACATTTTGCTGCACCAGTGCTATGAACATTTTTTTCTCTATTCTAATCTTGCAACAGTGAATATTTCTTTCTCTCTTTTCTACGTTTTACAAATCCATCGATTTTAAGATATATGCCTGGGCTGAGGATGTAGCTCAGTGGTAGAACATTTGTCTAGGATGCATGAGGTGGGTTTGCTCACCCGTAATGCAGAAAAAACAAACAAAAAGCTCCACATGCCATGAATTTACTACATCAGTTAAAAACATTTAAACTTAGTAACAATTTAAAATTGATACCAAATTAAATCTATATATTGCATGTTATATGTAGAAATGAAGAATAAAGGAGGAACTCTGATTTTAGAATCTAGGGACTCATAATTTTCTTCTTATCACCTTAAAAATAGAAAACTTAAAGCCTACTATAAATTTCTTTGGCAGCAGGTAATATAAGTTGTTCCTTGTCTTGCAACTTAGTAACTCAGGCATTGAATCTTTTTGTTTGTTTGGTGCTACAGACTGAACTCGGGTGATTTGCACCTGAACTAAATCCCCAGCCATTGCCCCACCTTTTTTTTTTTTTTTTCAATTTTAAGACAGGGTCTTGCTAAGTTGCTGAGGCTAGGCTAGAACTTGTAATCCTCTTGCTTCAGCTTTCCAAGTTGCTAGAATTATAGGTGTGTGCTACCATGCCCAGTCAGACATTGAATGCTAAGTTATGCTGGTGATCCAAGTGTACAGTGGAACACATCTGCAATTCCAACAACTCAAGAGGCTGAGGCAGGATAATTGTAAGCTTGAGGCCAGCCTCAGCAACTTAGTAGGACCCTGTCTCAAAAAATGGGATGGGGATAGCTCAGTTATAAAGCACGTTTGTGTTCAGTACTCAGTGGTGGTGAGCTAGGGTTGTAGCTCAGTGGTAGATTGCTTGCCTACCATTCAAAAGGCTCTGGGTTCAGTCCTCATTACTGCAAAATAAACAAACAAAAAAGAAATGGTAATAATTTTGGTTAAATTGTTTTATTTTTGTTTTGGGCTCTTTCTCATTAAAACATTAGTAGACATAGTGTACTCAAGGTCCTGGGTTCAGCCCCCAGCAACCTCTCCCTGTCCCCTCCCCCCCCCACACACACACACACAAAAATAGTGGACCTTTTTTTTTAAATTTTTTTTTAATTTAAAAAAAAATTGTTTTTGTTATATGTGACAGCAGAATGTATTACAATTCACATTACATATGTAGAGTACAATTTTTCATCTCTCTACTTGTATGCAAAGTATATTCACACCATTCATGTCTTTTTCATACATGTACTTAGGGTAGTGATGTCCATCTCATTCCACCATCTTTTTTTAACCCCCTTGCCCCCCCCCCCTTTTTAATTTATTTTTTGGTTTTAGGTGGACACAATATCTTTATTTTACATTTATGTGGTGCTGAGGATTGAACCCAATGCCTTGTGCATGCTAGGCGAGCACTCTACCACTGAGCCACAACCCCAGCCCTATTCCCCCTTTTTGCCCTATGTACAGTTTGTCTAATCTTCCCATGCTCCCGCTCCCAACCCCACTGTGAATCAGTCTCCTTATAGCGGAGAAAACATTCAGCATTTGTTTTTTTAGGATTGGCTTACTTCACTTAGCATTATATTCTCCAACTTCATCCATTTACCTGCAAATGCCATG
The DNA here is from genome assembly GCF_047511675.1 of Marmota flaviventris. Classification (NCBI taxonomy): domain Eukaryota; kingdom Metazoa; phylum Chordata; class Mammalia; order Rodentia; family Sciuridae; genus Marmota; species Marmota flaviventris. The sequence continues at coordinate 37,669,190 of NC_092508.1, read as the reverse complement.
ATTTTATTCTCTTTCATTGCTGAGTAATATTCTATTGTGTATATATACCACATTTTCTTTATTCATTCATCTATTGAAGGGCATCTAGGTTGGTTCCACAGTTTAGCTATTGTGAATTGTGCTGCTATAAACATTGATGTAACTGTGCCCCTGTAGTATGCTGTTTCTAAGTGTTTTGGGTATAGACCAAGGAGTGGGATAGAGCTGGGTCAAATGGTGGTTCCATTCCCAGTTTTCCAAGGAATTCCCTCTGTTAATTTCCTGATTTTGACAGTTATACTGTGGTTACGTAGGACATTAAGATGGAAAAAAAATCTGTCCAGGAGTGGTAGTTCACGCTTGTAATCCCAGCAGCTCAGGAGGTGGAGGCAGGAGGATTGCTCGCAAGTTCAAAGGCAGCCTCAGCAAAAGCGAGGCACTAAGCAACTTACTGAGACCCTGTCTCTAAATAAAATACAAAATAGGGATGCAGATGTGGCTCAGTGGCTGAGTGCCCCTGATGAGTACAATCCCTGGTACCAAAAAAGGAGGGGAGGGGCACTGGGGTTGTGGCTTAGCAGTAAAGTGCTCGCCTAGTATGTGCTAGGTGTGCTGGGTTTGATCTTCAGCACCACATAAAAATAAATAAATAAAATAAAGATATTGTGTCCAACTACAACTAAGACCAAAAAAAATTTTTTTAGAAAGAGGGAGAAATCTCGGTATGGATACATGGGATTCTTTATACCAGTTTTGCAACCTTTTTATAAAAATAAAATTATTTCAAAATGAAACTTTGAGCTGAGAGCATAGCTCAATGGAGGCACTGGGTTTGATCCTCAGTACTTAGGGGGGGAAAAGGATGAAAAGTTAAAACATTTTAAAATCTAGAGGGCATTTGGTCGTTTTTAAAAACTGTTTCTCGGGCTGGGGCTGTATGTAGCTCAGTAGCAGAGCACTTACCTAGCATGTGTGAGGCACTGGGTTTGATCCTTAGCACCACATAAAAAAATAAAAAATAAAATAAAGGCATTCTGTCCATCTACAACCACAAAAAAATTAAAAAACAAACATACAAAAAATATTTCTCAAAACATTTGCCTTGGGCTGGGGTTGTGACTCAGTGATAGAGTGATGCTTAGCACATGTTAGGCATTGGATTTGATCCTCAGCACCACATAAAATAAATAAATAAAATAAAGGTATTGTGTCATCTACAACTAAAACAAAATTTATTCAAAAGCAAACAAACATTTGCATTGAATTCTGGCTACTCGTATAAGAGTCAATCACCTGCCCTTTCTGCTTTGTGGTTGAGTCATGCATGTGTGCACACAGGTGATCTCCTTGCTGCTATTTATCATTGGAATGATGCCTATGAGAACAGTCACTTCCCTTCCTTATTCCTTTTGTGAAGTAGGATATATCCAAGAAGTATACATTAATAAGAACAGTAAAACTTTTTCTAGTCTTCTCCAGCTTATTCAGATGTAGGCTGTTAGCTCTGAAATGAGATGCATTGGCCTTGTTAAATTTATTTTGCCAATAGTTGTGCATAATGCAATAAAGATGATTCCCTCTTCTGATGGTAAAGTCTCACCTCTATATACCTACACAACTTTACCTTAGATCCCCAGGTCACAGTGTAAACACCTTGTCCTCAGTGGAAATTTAGCAGAAGAAAGATTTTTCTAAAACAATTTTTAACATTTTCTTACAGATTTCTTTTGAATTCCGCTCGCTTCTACACTCGCAGCTTGCTACTCTGTTTTTTGATGAAGTTGTAAAACAGATGGTAGCTGCCTTTGAAAGAAGAGCATGTAAGCTGTATGGTCCAGAAACAAGTATACCTCGGGAATTAATGTTTCATGAAGTTCACCACACATAAAGAAAAAAAAAGAACTGGTGTCACCTACTTTTAATTTTAGTTCACTTTTAGGAAGTGCTTTCATGGTTTATTTTCAGAAGTCAGAAAGCATTTGCTAAACCCAACTTTGATTATAAACCTGCTCCATTGAAAATTTGCACATAGAATATGGACCCACTTGTACATAGAATTATTTTTTCAATCAAGTATAATTTAAAGTAATGTGTACATCAGCAGGTTCTGCATTTATAATAATGGGATGTCATCATTATTGCCAGAATATTGACATTACTCTTCTGTATGGAAGTTGAAAGTGTAAATTTAATTCTTTTAATTATCACCTTACTTGAAAGAGATTAGTTGAGAATACTCCCTCTGTGGAGCACTTCAATATATATTAAACATATCATGGTTAAGTTATTATATTCAGAGTGTTTGTAACTTATTGCTATAGGGCCTGCCATGTGACCATTTGAGTAATCATCATATATTCAAAGTGAAAAACTTTGATTGTTCATATGGGTAGTAGTTGATAATTCACTGTTATTGTGAGATTAGCTCCCAGGTAAACACTGAAGGTGTTTGTTTGGTTTTGTTGTTTTGTTATGTTTTGTTTTGTTTGGGTAAGTGGTCCAGAGCTTTATGATACTGAGTAGTAGTTTGCAGCCTTCTCCCAGGTTCTATGTCTACTCTTTCAATAATGCTAATCACGTGTTAAATTCTGTCTACCACAGTAAGCAACAGATGAAAATAAGTTGGTTGGTATATCTCCAGCACTTTGCATCCCTGTTTTCTATTTATTGCATGTATTCACTTTCAGTAATATATTCCAAACATATTTTTTTAACAAATCAATATAAGAACTGAAGTAGTAACTTAATAAAGTTAATTTGTCTATTTTTTGTACAGTTATTTTGTTTATTGAAATATTACTATGTTGTTTCAAAGTATATATTATACTGTATTGTTTGAAAGTGAAGTGTTATAGCATTTAATAAGAAAAATACTTTTATAGGAACAGACTATGAAAAATCTGGGTGAAATTCAGTCTTCCGTTAATCAATACTGATCTCCATCACTCTTTTCACTCCATACACACCACCCTCTGGCGTTAGGTTAGTGCTACTAAGTTTATTTTCTTGGATCAACAATCACTAATATGTTTTTATTTAAAGTGAGTGTGTATGAATTTGTTCAGTTAATCTTTTTTTGAGTACCTGCTTTCTCTAAGACACTGAATATATAGTGGTAAAGAACTCACATGGGAGTTTTGCTGTGCTGTCACACAAGTAAAACAATATATTCCCACTTATAGATGAGAAATCTTCCCAGAGAATAAGTAGTCTGCATATAATCATGTACCTTTTTTTTTCTTTTCTTTTTTGCAATGCTGGGAATCATTAAACTCAGGGCCTCCCATGTAATAGGCAAGTGTTTTGCCACTCAGCTATACTCCCAACCCCCCCAATTTTTCTTTCTTTTTTGTACCAGGGATTAAACAGAGGGGTGCTTAACCACTGATCCACAGCCACAGCCCTTTTTAGAGACAGGGTGTTGCCGCAGTCTGGCTGGGCACAATCAGGAGCCACTTGTCAAAAGAAACTAACTTTATTTTTAGAACCACACACGCCAAACAAAACAGCCTCTCAGGAAAAACCCTCAGAGCCTCAACTGCCACCACCGGCTTTCCACAAGCCTCTCTCTCCCACCAAGCTTCTCTCCACCTCCCACAATCCTCCTGCTCTTGAGGCCGATTGGCTGGGTCATGTGGGTGGAGCCAAAAAAGTCCCCCAATGAGCAGCTCCATGGTCTGAAAGGGCAGGGAAACAGCCCAATGAGCATCACCGCAGAGGAGCCAATCAGCTAGATGTTGCTGGGGCCGAGGAGCCAATCAGCTAGATGTTGCTGGGGCCGCTGTGAGCCAATCATCAGCCGGCAGCTGGAAGTTTGCTGGGGCCCCTTCGGCTGTGGCTCTCAACATCTCCCCCTCTCTGTTTAAACAACAAGCATGTGGCTTAGGGACCGTGCCTGCCTTAGGTTGTCCAATAGTACATATGGTCCTTAGGTTGGTACCATTGCAATTGGATCTTACCCGTCACTGACTACCGGTCCAGTATACAGCCACACCTGTGGAGAGGTCTTTGTACCAGTGGGGGGTGAGGTTCTTTGCCTCACCTCTGTTGGCCCCCAAATTTTAGCTGGACGATCATGACAAGCAGAAGGGAGGAAGATACACCAAGCCAATTGACGGCTCCTTTTGTATGCATGCCAGGCGAGTGCGCTACCGCTTGAGCCACATCCCCAGCCCCATAAAATCTTTATTTTTGTTTGTTATTATTACTTTTTATGTGGTGCTGAGGATTGAACCCAGTACCTCATGGTTTTGAAGTAAATGCTCTACCACTGAGCTACACCCCCCAGCCCCCGATGACGGCTCCTTTTGGAAAAATTGTACCACCAATGACATCATCAGCAAAAATACTCCAACACTACCACAAGTCGCTGCACCAACAGATAGTTCACAATGCATACAGGTGAGCTCACAATGTGTCCAGGCAAGTTCTGCAAGCAGTTCAGTGATGGCTATTGTAGAAGCTGTAGATTGGTTTTATCTTTGACTTCACCAGCACTGGGATGAAGATAGGAATTCTGGCAATAATGGCTAAAGAAAAAATTACGTAACATTACAGAAGGCACTAAAAGAAAACAATTTTCTTAACAATTTACATTGTCTTCACCGGCACTGGGATGAAGATAGGAATTCTGGCAATAATGGCTAAAGAAAAAATTATGTAACATTACAGAAGGCACTAAAAGAAAACAATTTTCTTAACAATTTACATTATCTTTAAGAGAATTATTAAATATAATGAAAAGGAAAGGTGAAAGTAAACAAACAGATCTGTTAACCTTCTTATTTGTTTACATATTAAAACAATCCTCAACAGTTGTTTACCCAATTTAAATTAAACCATATAAATCACGTGAAAAAAAAATATTTGGATCCATTTTATCATGAGCGCTCATCATATATGATATATGGACATACATACATTCAAACATATAACACAAAACACAAGTGTGCACACATAATATAATACATAGAACACATAACATTATAGTAAAGGCCTTATAACTTTTTACAGGTGAAATCTCCATTGCAATGTTTAAAAACTCTATAGTCAAAAAATAGAACTGATCAGCAAAACATTAACCTAGGTCTGTATGAGCTCAAAAAACAAAATAGAACTTCATGATATGGCAAAGGGCAATAATAAAATAGATATTGAAAAAAGCATCCTGGTTCTGTTGCAGATGTAAGAATAGCCAAACTGGAGTTTTGGATATCAGTTGTTATGGATTTGAGCCAAATCATCTTCTTTTTGGTCTGTAGAAATCGCTTTAGTTAATCTTTCTGGAATCCAAATCGGCTGCTGTTCTCCCTGTGGAAACACATAAACAGACCCCCGACTCCAGACAATCACTGGGTCAGGACCTTGGTTAATCTCTCTGGAATCCAAATCGGCTGCTGTTCTCCCTGTGGAAACACACAAACAGACCCCCGACTCCAGACAATTACTGGGTCAGGACCTTTCCATTGTCCTGTTAGAATATCCTTCCAAAGTACCTTGGGCTTATGTACATTTTTTGGACACATATGCCTTTCCGCAGCACTAAGTCCTGATGAATCCAAATTTAAAAAGTTTAGAGTAAAAAGGGTTATTTTAAGTTTATCTTTGGGGAATATTTACCCCTTCCCAATTCCTTCTTTTTGCTTTAATAAGTACATTTTAATAGTTTGATGAGCTCTTTCAACTATGCCTTGTCCCTGTGGATTGTATGGGATTCCTGTTATATGAGTAATGCCAAATGTTGAGCAAAATTGTTTAAAAGAGGTAGAAGTATAACCAGGGGCATTATCTGTTTTTAACTGTTTTGGAACACCCACAGTGGCAAAATTTTGTAAGCAATGAGCTATAACATCTTTAGTTTTTTCTCCGGCATGAAGGGAGCCCATCAAAAATCCAGAAGAAGTATCAACTGTAACATGCAAATATTTTAATTTTCCAAATTCTGGCAAGTGTGTGACGTCCATCTGCCAAATATGGTTAGGTATCAATCCTCTAGGATTGACTCCAAGATTAACTTGTGGTAAAAAGGTCACACAATTTTGACATTGTTTTATTATTTGTCTAGCTTGTTCCTTAGTTATTTTAAAACGCTTTTGTAAAGTATTAGCATTGACATGGAACTTTTTATGAAAATTTATAGCTTCTTCTAGTGTAGAAAAAATATGTATGTCATGTGTAGTTTTATCTGCTAAATCATTGCCCAAACTAAGGGCTCCAGGCAATCCTGTATGTGCCCTGATATGTCCTATAAAGAATGGATCTTTTCTGTCCCAGATTAGACTTTGTATAGTGGAAAGCAAAGAAAACAGTAGAAGAAGGGGAAATCCTACCAGCATCTTCAAGAGATACTATAGCATTAACTACATACTGACTATCAGAAAATAAATTAAATACAGAATCTTTAAACATCACAAAAGCTTGTAAAACTGCATTAAGCTCTACCTTTTGGGCTGATTGTTTGGGTACTAAAAATGTAAAAGTTTGATCAGGGATAACTACTGCTGCTGTACCATTATTTAACCCATCAGTGAATATATTTGGAGCATTCATGATAGGTGTTTTTCTTGTCATTTTTGGAAAAATTACAGGATGCAATGACCAAAAAGACAATAAAGGATTAGATGGTAAGTGGTTATCAAATGAAACATTAGATTTGCACATGATTATTGCCCAAGTATTTAACTCATTAGCTAACTCATCAATTTGATTCATAGTATATGGAGTAATAATTTTATTGGGAGAAATTCCAAACACTCCCTTTGCTGCTTTTATTCCTTTGAGTATTAATTGTCCTACAGCCTCAGGATACCTAGTAAGAATAGTGTTAGGAGAATAAGATAAATGTATCCATAATAATGGACCTTCTTGCCAAAATACTCCTGTAGGAATATTTTTTGTTGGTAGTACAATAAATAATAAAGGCAAACTTATATCAATTCTATCCAAATGCATATTTTCCATATATGTTTCAATGATTTTTAATGCCTTTCTTGCTTCAGGCGTTAACATTCGGGGTGAATTTGGATCTGATGGACCTTTTAGGATATCAAATAAAGGTCCCAACTCTCCTGTTGGTATACCTAAATAAGGCCTTATCCAATTTATGTCTCCTAATAACTTTTGAAAGTCATTAAGTGATTTGAGTTGATCTACTCGTATTTGAATTTTTGGTGGACGGACCATGGTTGAGGATAATAGAACTCCTAAATAATTAATTGGAAAATTTAATTGTACTTTATCTATTGCTATCTCTAGATTATAATTTTTTAATAAGTTTGTAAGTGTGGCATAACATTCTAGCAATGTGTTTTTATCTTTGTGTGCTAATAATACATCATCCATATAGTGAAATATTTGTAGTTCAGGATTTTGATTTCTAAGTGGCTGGATTACTTTGTTAACATAAATTTGACACATAGTTGGGCTGTTAGCCATCCCTTGAGGGAGTACTTTCCATTCATATCTCTGATCAGGACCTTCATGATTCAGTGCAGGGATAGTAAATGCAAAACGTGGACTATCCTCAGGATGAATTGGAATTGAAAAAAAAAATCTTTAATATCTATAACTAAAACATACCAGGTTTTTGGCAAAGCAGACAACTGAGGAATCCCTGATTGAGCAGGTCCCATAATAACCATCTCATTATTAATGGCTCTTAAATCTTGCAATAATCTCCATTTACCAGATTTCTTTTTGATGACAAAAATGGGAGTATTATGGGGAGATACAGAAGGTTGTATATGTCCTTCTGCTAATTGTTGTTTGACCAGGTCATGGGCTGCTTGTATCTTTTCTTTAGTCAGGGGCCACTGAGGAACCCATACTGGTCTTTCTGATTTCCAAGTAATTTTTATTGTCTCAGTGGCCCTTTCTGAAAATCCAACCCATGTCTTTCTGTTCCTTGATCTATTTGTATTGGTGCTGCTATACCTTGTTCTTGTTTTTCTAATCTTTTTCCTTTCCTAAAACCTTGTCTAGTCATAATAGTGGGTGCATTTTGGTTGATGTTATTTGTTAATGTCAAACCTAATTGATCTAGGACATCTCGTCCCCATAAATTTACGGGAAGATGATCCAATACATATGGCTGTATAGTTCCTTCACATCCTTCAGGATCCTTCCAATCTAATACCATTGCACTTCTATGGGGATTAGTTGCCACTCCTAGGCCTCGAAGCGTTTGAGTGGCTTGTTGTAATGGCCAATGTTTTGGCCATTCTTGACGAGAGATGATGCTAAGGTCTGCACCTGTATCCAGTAGTCCATTAAATTCATGTCCTTGAATATTTAGTTTTAGCATGGGGCGAGAATCTAAATTTAAAGACAGCATAGCCCAATCTACACCTGTGGAGCCTAATCCCTTGGAACCTCTTTCTACAGTACGACTGGAAAATTTATCATGTAGGCTGGGTATTATTAGTAACTGTGCTATTCTATCTCCTGGTGAAATTACTGATATACCCTTTGGAGAACTGGCTATAATTTTTATTTCACCTTCATAATCAGGATCAATTACCCCAGGACTTATCATAAGTCCTTTTAGAGTAGAAGAGCTGCGTCCCAATAATAAGCCTACTGTTCCTTTGGGAAGAGGTCCTTTCACCCCTGTGGGAATGATCTGAACTCCCATCTCTGGAGTTAGTACTGCTCTGGCGGAGGCGCAGATGTCCAACCCTGCGCTCCCTCTGGTTTGTCTGATGAGGGATCTGATGGACAATGTGTCCTGGGCACTACCCTGATGGGGTTGCTGGGTTCCTCCAGTGCTCCGTATATTTGTGGTTTTGGGCCCCGGAGCATTGGGCCCCCCTGTCCATTTTTTGGCAATGGAGCCTGATGCCTTTCTCCACGATATCGTGGATAAACACCTGGTCCTTGTTCGTTTTTTGATAATGGAGTACCCTCTATGGTGGTTTGAGAATGGCATTCATTAGCCCAATGTCTCCCTCTACGGCATCGTGGGCAAATACCTGGTATTCTACTCCTTTGATACCTAGTTTTGTTAAACCCTCCTCCAATGGGGCAATTCCTTTTAAAATGTCCTGTTTGTTCACAATTGTAGCATGTTCTTGGCCTGGCATCTAAAGCCTGTTTTACTGCAGCTGCCACAATTTGCCCTTGTTCATTAATGTCTCTGGCATCTAAAGCCTGTTTTACTGCAGCTGCCACGACTTGCTCTTGTTCATTAATGTCTCTACATAATTTAATATATGTGTTTAAATCTTCATGTTTCCATGGTCTAATGATATCTCTGCACCAACGATTCGCTTGCTCATAAGCCAGGTGTTTTAGTAATGGCATTGCTTGTTCTGTATTCCCAAAAACTCTGGTAGCTGTTTGAATAAGCCTATCTACAAATTCAGCATAAGGTTCATTAGCTCCTTGTATTACCTTAGATAATTGACCTTGTAAACCTCCATGTCCTTGTAAAGTCTTCCATGCCTTAATTGCATCTACAGCAATTTGTGCATATACACCAGGATCATATGCAATTTGTTGCTGCTGATCCTCATAAGGTCCCTTTCCTAACAACATATCTAGATTTCTCTGAGGATAACCAGCTGCTGCATTTCGCCTAGCCGTCTCCTTGCAAAATTCCTCATTGGCAACCTTCCATAACAGGTATTGTCCTCCATTTAGCACAGCTTTACACATATTAGCCCAATCTGCTGGCGTCATGTTCAAGTTGTTAATGGATTCGACCATGCTTACAGTGAAGGGTGCTTGAGGACCACAGGTTGTTACAGCCTCTTTTAGCTGCTTCACTGTTTTGAAATTTAAAACTTGGTAAAATCGCTGCCCTCCTGCCTCAAATACAGGGCATGTTAATATTTGAGATCTTGTCTCAGGATCCCAACTATCAACTGCGGGGGTTGGGGACCTCCCAGCATATGGAGGTGGCCTTGTTAGTTGGACACTTACGTCCTCTGGTGATAGAAAGGTGTTAGTAGCAGCCTCCTGTAGAGGTGGTGCTGTTGGTTGGACACTTACACCCTCTGGTGATAGAAAGGTGTTAGTAGCAGTCTCCTGTTGTAACTTTCCCCCTGATGGCTTTTTCTGTTTTACACTTTCTTTCTCTGTCTGACTAGCTTGAGAGGCCTTCTCTTTTACTTGAATCTTTTCCTCTGTCTGACTAACTTGAGAGACCTTCTCTTTTACTTGAATCATTATGTCTTCTTCTTCCTCTACCATTGTCTGAACTGAAGGCTTTGGACTAAGCAAACAAGATATGAACGTCCACAATGGCAATGTGCCAACTGGCAGAGTCCCTGGGCTTTTCTTTTCTATTCTTTTTAAATCTTCACCATGATGGTTCCATTGTGATATATTTAACAACTCTTCCTTAAAAAGCCATGGGCTACATTTTTGTATTGTATCAACGTATGCCCTGATTGTTCTTGATTTTACTGAGATGCCTCCTTCCTCTAACAATTTACTTAACACTCTTTCAGTTTGTTTTTTACTAATTTCTGATCCCGTATTTCTACTATAATACAACCCAACAAGATAGCGCCTAACAAAACTGAAACAGAGTGAAACAAAATTGGAACAACACAAAATCATTATAATAGCCTCCTGAAATGTCCATCCGTCCTTTCTCCCTATCTGTTCCTCAGATGTGAGCGGTTTTTCTTCCATCTTACACATCTCCAGGGACAGGCAACTTAAAACAAAAGTGAAACAAAATAACAAAAGAAGAATCTTAAAATGGCTACCCATCCTCTCGCCCTGCCCTCAGGGGCGAGCAGTTCACTTACCCTCAGTCGCTCCCCGTGCGAGCCACCAAATGCCGCAGTCTGGCTGGGCACAATCAGGAGCCACTTGTCAAAAGAAACTAACTTTATTTTTAGAACCACACACGCCAAACAAAACAGCCTCTCAGGAAAAACCCTCAGAGCCTCAACTGCCACCACGGGCTTTCCACAAGCCTCTCTCTCCCACCAAGCTTCTCTCCACCTCCCACAATCCTCCTGCTCTTGAGGCCGATTGGCTGGGTCACGTGGGCGGAGCCAAAAAAGTCCCCCAATGAGCAGCTCCGTGGTCTGAAAGGGCAGGGAAACAGCCCAATGAGCATCACCGCAGAGGAGCCAATCAGCTAGATGTTGCTGGGGCCGCTGTGAGCCAATCATCAGCCGGCAGCTGGAAGTTTGCTGGCAGCTGGAAGTTTGCTGGGGCCCCTTCGGCTGTGGCTCTCAACAGGGTGTCACTGAATTGCTTAGGGCCTCACTAAGTTGCTGACGCTGGCTTTGAACCTATGATCTTCCTGCTTGAGCCTCCTGAGCTGCTGGTTACGGGGGGGGGGGGGGGCTCCACTGCACCCAACCCAGACTTTTTCTTAAATTGCAAAACTAAAATTCATATATGCCCTATACTGGATTTTTTCTCCTGATGGAAATAAAATCTTACCATTGCTTGTACATGGTATCATAGGTAAACTTTTAGATTCAGAATCTGTCATTGGGATGTAACTGGGCTAATATGAGAGTATGTAATGGCATTTTGGTCAGGGAACTCAGGAATACTGAACTGTTGCTTTGATCTAACTATTCCTTTGACCCAAGAGGTTCCCTAGACATGGGCAGGATAAGCACAGGAGAGAAAAAAGGACAGCACTGGTTTTAGCCTTGTCCAGGTGCTCACTGGTTCATGTAGCATTTCAAGGATGTTCTAAATTTGGGATTAAATTTAGTTGCCTGATCTAATTTCTCAAGTTCTAGGAGTTGGTTTTAGTAGTTTTCTTGCTTAGATTAACTATGGTGTTTCCTTTATTTATAGAGCACCACAATGGTCATTTGAAAGGGATGCTAATCCTGAGACTTAAGCCCAAGTTTAGAGTGCCAGAGTTATCGTTCTAGAGTTGATTGTATTCTCCAGGGAATTCTGGGCTCAGCCTCTCATAAAGGATAATTTTGTGATACTTCCCTTTATTTCTCCTACCCCATCTACAATAAGAGTTCAGAAGACTGCGACGTGTAGATCTCTGGGATTTCATGGGGCTACCCACATAGATTTTCAGGACTCAAGTTTTTAGGCACTTAAAGTTTTTTTGATGCTGTGTGTGGTGGTTCTCACCTGTAATCCCAGCTGCTTGGGAAGCTGAGGCAGGAGGATCGCAAGTTTGGGGCCAATTTAGTGAGCCCATATCTCAAAATTTAAAAAAAGGGTTGGGGATATGGCTCAGTGGTAGAGTACCCATTGGTTTAATTCCCACTACCAAAATTTTTTTGTTTTGTTTTGTGTACTTATATAGTACTATGTGTTAGACATAGTAACTCTTTCAAATACATTCTATTATTATCCCCATTTTACATACAGTACAAAGAAAGAGATATGGAGAGGTTAAGTAACCTTGACTAATGTCACAAGAAGTGGTAGAAACAGGTTAAAACCCCCACATCACTGGTTCCTGTATCTGTTTGCCTGACCTGGTCCAACAATCTTGAGACCAGGACCTATTGATTTAAAATTTGTCATCTGTTCTTTCCATCTTTTTTTTTTTCTTTTTTTTTTGGGGGGGGGGGGCACTACCAGCGATTGAACTCAGGGCCACTAAGCCACATCCCCATCCCTATTTTGTATTTTATTTAGAGACAGGGTCTCACTGAGTTGATTAATGAACTCAGGATCCTCCTGTCTCAGCCTCCTGAGCTGCAAGGATTATATGCATGCACCACCATGCCCAGCCACATATTTTAAGGGGAAAGAAATCACCAACTTTATAAACTTACCTGGTCAGTGGTATCTTACAAGATTATAGCAGTGGGATTGCTTGGTAAAATTATTCTCTCTGTAGAAGGAACCTTAGAAATTCTCTTCCTTGGTGGTGTTTTTTTCTTTTTTTACTGTTTGAGGACCTGAGGTTTGTGGCTACATCTTCCACTTTTTACTATGGGGAGGACCCAATTATTTCAGAGGCTAACTTGTAGTACCAACTTTACACTTCTGCTTATGGGAGATAATAGACTTCTAGTGTTCAAGTCACTTTTAGTTAGGTACACAATTATTTGTAGCCAAGCCTTTATCTTCCTGCTCCAATCTGAACTGGTTGCCCTCTAGAATGTTGTTCAGCTGTAATCTTAGGGATTTCCTGCAGTCGTTGTAAGATTTCCTTCATCTCTCTAATTTTGGGCCCCTATTTCCTGAATCTTTTGGCCTTTTAAAATTTTTATTTACTCCTTTAATGCTGAAGGAAATCCTTTTTCGGCTTTCCGAGAAAGGGTGACTGAGAGCTAGATTTTTAATTTGTAGTGTCAGAATATGTCATTGTTTTATAGTTGATTGGAGGGGACAAGCACTCAAACACTTAGCAGTTAGAAAAGAGCCAAGAGTCGAAGTTTGCAGTGTAGGTGCTCCCTTAATCTATTTTTAGTTCTCTGCCTTACTCTAGCTCTCTTTTCTCAGGCTCAGTCTTTCTAAATAGATTTATTTGTTTTTCTTCCCATCACAAACACTTAAGTACTACACTGTATTGGCTGTTACTCTTTTCCCTTAGTGACCAGGAATTCCTTATGTGTTCCTTGTTTGTGAGGCCAATCGTTTTTTAATATTTTCTCTTGGAACAGGGAGCAGAATAATTTTATTTGTTCTTAATACTTAATTAATCTTATGAATTTATTGTACTTTAAAAATTAAACATTCCTTTAAATATTCACATACTATATGGAATTAGCAAAATAAATTTCCCTGAGCATTTAAGTATTGCAAACCTAAGGATTTCTAAACATTTAATTAAAATTGCAAATCCAATTTATAAAATTCTCTTGGTTTTTAAATTATTATTTTATATGTATGTATATAATTTTTTTAGTTGTGAGTGTACACAATACTTATATCTATGTGGTGGCGAGGGTCAAACCCAGGGCCTCGCACATGCTACGTGCTGGGTGAGCGCTCAACCACTAAGCCACAACCCCAGCCCCCAGCCCTAGTCCTTTTTGTTTTGAGTTGGGGTCTCAATTGTTGAGGCTGACCTTGAATTCGTGATCCTCCTGCTTCAGCCCCTGGAGTAGCTGGGATGACCCATGTGCACCAATGCATGACTTTTCTGGATGTTTTTGAAAGTATTCATGCTCTCAAGCTATAACTGTTCTAGATCCATTTGATTTTTTTCCCATCACAAACCATGGTATCCTAGGAAGCCTGTTTCCATTATTTTGCAGGGAGGTTGTTAGGGATTGAACCCAGGGCCTCATGCATACTAGGCAAGCCCTGAGCATCTCCGGTCCTTCATTTTGAGACAAGGTCCAAGTTGCCAGGTAGGCGTCATTGTTGCAATCCTGCTGCCTCTTCCTCCTGAGTCTCTGGAATTACAGGTGTGTAATGTTTCATTTTTTAAAGTATGAGGGTTGAATCCAGGGATACTTTGCCACTGAGCTACATCCCCAGCCCTTTTATATTTTTTGAGACAGGATCTCACTAAATTGCTGAGGCTGGCCTAGAATTTGCAGTGCTACTGAGTCACTGGGATTACAGGTACGCACCACAATTGGCATCTTACCTCCCAACATTGATAGTTCCCAGCATTTAAACAAGTTTGAAAATGATCATACTGAATTTGTTGCTGTAAGAACTAGGAAGATACCTAAATCATAGGCCCCAAACTAAAGGTTTTTGGATGCTCCAAACTCTTGAGCCTAGCAGGGGCTATCTCAGTTAAAGTAGAAATGTTTCATTTCCTCAAGAATTTTCCTGAGTCAGCAGGATCTGACTCTAAGGGGACATTTCCCACGGGTTATTCCTGTTTTATCCAGATTTATTTCCATGACTGGGGCTAAATATTGGATCATTGTTTGCTTCCCCTCTCTCTACATAATTCTGGACATTTTTTTTTTGAAAAGCCCCTCCTTTGTACATACAGATCCTTGGCAGAAAGGCAATTAAATCCTGCTTGTTTTCACAATAAGGCCATTCCATGCTGCTTTTCTCTTCAGGTCAATCTCTTGACATTTTGTGAGTGGTTTCACAGGGAATGTCCATGAACTGTCTTGCAGCAGGTTTCTTCAAGGGATCTAAATAAATACCTGTTTTCTTACGCAAACTGACATCTTTAATAATTTTTTAAAAAATTTTAGTTGTATATAGACATAATACCTTTATTTTTTTTACATGGTGCTGAGGATTGAACCCAGTGCCTCACGTGCGAGGCTGTGCTCTACTATCTTGACTAAATACTGTTGTTGATATCCTGCCCCTCTCTAGAACCTACCCCAAATTTCTGTTATCACAGAAGGTAGAACATGCTTTTCATGGATAGATATTCTTTTTTTAATATATTTTTTTTAGTTTTCGGTGGACACAACATCTTTATTTTTATGTGGTGCTGAGGATCGAACCCAGTACCCTGCACATGCCAGGAAAACACACTACCACTTGAGCCACATCCCCAGCCCAGATATTGTCTTTTTCTATTGGATATTTGGGAGGTGGAGGTTGGATTAAAGTCCCTTTCATCTTTTGTCATGAGCCTGGCCTAAAAATGGGTTTATTAATCATTTTGAAAGAAATAGAATGGAAAGGATTAAGACATGATCTACACAATTCCATTAAGTATGACCACGGGTGTTTGCACTTAAGGGTAAGAAAAAAAAGAAATTTCCACATCTCTCTGGCTGCAGCCTTTTTGAATTCTCTTGAAACAATTACCTAGAAGATAAATTCTTCCTACAAATCCTAATATTAAGGCATTTCTTCATTTTTTTAAATTTTTGTTGACCTTTATTGTATTCATTTATTTATATGCAGTGCTAAGAATCAAACCCAGTGCCTCACATACGCAAGGCAAGTGCTCCACCACTGAGCCACAACCCCAGCACCCCCCCTTCCTTTTCTAAAAACCTCACTTGACCTCTTATTTGTTAAATAACAGGTCATTTAGTCTCCTCAAATCTGTGACTTAGTCAACTAAGAATACCTTGCTCTGGTAACTAGGTGGAAGATTTCGACTTAAGATTTCTCATCTGTGATCAACTTTTCCTTTTTAAATGGGACTCTACTTCTGCCCAACTTACATCCTTAAGGACAGCAGAGCACTTGCCTACTGTGTACTAGGCCCTGGGTTCAATCCCCTGCATTACAAGACAGTAAGAACATATGCCTCAATGCCTAGTTTAGAGGAGCAGCCCAGTGCCAAGCTTAGTAAAATCCTTTCCCACACGTAGAGGTATACATTCTGCAGCTTCAAGATAGACATCAAGTACACTGAGCCAGAACCTATTTCAAGTTATTAAAAAATAATGAAGTGCTTTGGGATGTAGCTCAATATTGTGCTTGCTTAGCATATCCAAATTCTCCATGCTGGAATGGCACACCCCTTACAAAAGTAAGACTTAGTAGGCTTTGTTCATTTGTGGGCACCCAGCAAGAACTCCTAACTCCCACAAGAAACAACAGACTGCCTATTATGACCAGGTCTCAATACACCCAACATTTCCCCCATTAGGTTTCCTGCCTTCTTTAAAAATTCCTCCAATTACCAATGTAATGATGCAATTCAGTGTGCAAAAAAAGAGCTACATGAAAATACTATTGGTGAAGTGTTTTACACATGCAAGCTGTCCCTCCTCTCCAACTTAATGTAAAAGCTAACACAAATATTAACTTTAAACAAATTTTTATTACACAAAGGTTGTCACATAATTGGATATTTCTCTACTTTGTACACAATTATTCTCCACAGAAAGGCTGCTTCTGAACTTCTCATCTGGTGATGGCAAGCACTAAAATCCTGATTTTAGCAGAATAGTAGTAGAAATGCCTCAATGATTTAAGTTGAAAGCAGTACATTGGTACATGGCTCTTGCACCCAGTATCAGGAATGTACAAATGTCTTTATTCAAAAATACAAAATAAATTATTTGTAGGCATGGACAATGACAGCAGTAAACCATTATATACTGTCAACTGAAACCAGTAACTGATGGTTATAGTGATTTTCTTAAACATCAACCAGCCTTTTCTTCAGTCATTCTCTTCAACTGACTTCTCTGAAGTTATTGGTGAGGAACCCTGCCTTGAGCTTCCTGTCACAGTTCATTAATAATGGTAAAGCACTATTCTGAGAATTAGAACATGCCACCTCCCATACCACCTCCCATTCCACCCATTCCACCCATTGCAGGGTCCTTTTCTTCTTTAGGAATTTCTGTGACTACGACTTCTGCTGTAGTTAACAGAGAAGCAACTCCAGCAGCATCCAATAAGGCAGTTCTTACAACCTAGAAAAAGTGTAATGAAATGTTATTTTTCTCTTAGAAAAATGAGTTATGATAATTAAATGTGTCTCATATTGAGTTGTTAAAAGAATTTTAAAAGATACCTTCATTTTACTTATTTTTTTAATGTGGTACAGAGGATTGAACCCAGTGCTTCACATGTGATAGGCAAGCGCTCCCCCACTGAGCTAAAACTTCAGCCCCTTCTAAAAGAATTTTTAAAAAATATTCTACTAGGGCTGGAGCTGTAGCTCAGTGGTAGAGTGCTTGCCTCACACACGAGGCCCCGGGTTCAATCCTCAGCACCACACAAAGATAAACAAAAATAAAGATATTGTG
The DNA here is from genome assembly GCF_047511675.1 of Marmota flaviventris. Lineage (NCBI taxonomy): Eukaryota > Metazoa > Chordata > Mammalia > Rodentia > Sciuridae > Marmota > Marmota flaviventris. The sequence goes on along the minus strand of NC_092508.1, from coordinate 37,651,662 downwards.
TCTATCTACAACTAAAAATATTTAACTACTTACCTTTGTTGGATCAATGATTCCTTTTTCTACCATATTCACAAAATCTCCAAGCATAGCATCATAGCCAACTTCTGAGGAACTCTGCAGAATTTTCTCCACTATTAAAGAGCCTTCAACACCTGCATTCTTAGCAATAGTCATTGCAGGAATTTTGAGTGTTCTTTTAATGATTTCTATACCTGCAAAAAAGCAATTTTTAGCAAATTTACTTTCTTTCATTACTATCACTATATTATTCTACTTCAGTTATTCAGAAAACCAAAATCAGGCTTCAAGTAAACTCATTTGAAAGTTTTGTTTCTTTACCAATTTTCTGATCTTCATTAGCTGGAGTTAGTGAGTCCAAGGCTGGAATGCACCGAAGCAGAGCACAGCCCCCACCCAGAACAATGCCTTCTTCAACGGCAGCTCTTGTAGCATTGAGGGCATCTGTAACTCTGTCTTTCTTTTCATTCACTTCGACATCACTTGTCCCACCAACCTAAATGTTAAAAGAATTCCAAGTAGTATGGTCTCTCCCATTCAAGATGTAGACGCCAGATCATTTTTAAAAAGCACCCAGGGCCAGCCATGGTGGTATATACCTACAACCCCAGCTAACTGGAAGGCCCAGGCTAGAGGATCCCAAGTTCAAGGCCAACCTCTGCAACTGAGATCCTTTCTCACAAAAGAAATGTTTGGGGCAAGAAATCAGAATTTCCACGACCAAGTTAATCCCATAAATATTTATTTAAAAAAAAAAAAAAAAGGCTCAAGAAGTCAAGACACTTTACCCCCTATAATAAATCTTACCTTGAGCACAGCTACTCCATCTGAAAGTTTTGCCAGTCGTTCATTCAGTTTTTCCTTTTCATATTCACTATTTGTCGTTTCTAATTGCTCTGTAATTTCTTGAATACGCTTTTCAATTTGAGCTTTATCACCTTTTCCTTTCAAAAGCATGGCATCATCTTTGGTGACAATGACCTCTCCAACTTTTCCTAAATCATGAGGCTGAACATCTTCAATATTTAGGGTCAAACCCTCCTCACCAAACACCTACAAAAAACATTACAAAGTGAATGCCTATAAGTTACAGTGTCTTCCTTTGTACCAAGTTTATTAATGCAAGTATTTTGACAGGAGAAACATCTTGAAATACCACATAGTTTTTCAAAGCTACTACTAGGTCAGAACAAGATTTGAATAGTCTTTCATTGCATTTCCAACTTCTCACTTGATCATCACAACTGTCATTAGTATTATTTGAGAAAGAAAACACCACCCAGTCTAAATTCCTCAAGTTCTATATCCATTCTATCATATTCCTTCAAAACTGAAAACAGATATAGTCAGTAAACCCATTCTTATGCCAGACTAATTGCAACGAAAGAAAGGGAACCCAATCTAACTCCCACTTTCCAAACATCCAACAGAAACAGATAGTAGACATTTACTCATACATTTCAGACCTGGAAGTATAAATAACATTCAGTAAATGAACATCACATTTAACTTACTGCACCACCAGTAGCAATAGCCATATCTTTAAGTTGGTTCTTTCTGTTGTCACCAAAACCTGGAGCTTTAACTGCCACAACCTGAAGACCAACTTTCAGCCTGTTAAGAACAATTAACGATAAGATTTAAATAGAATAAAAATACCCGGCTTAGTTCCCCTTAAGTTGCAGTACTATTACTTAGGACTGCTGCCACTGGTTTTTCTTTCTTATTTTCTAACTTTGGTCAAATTAAGACCAGAAAGATATGAGACAGGTAGGACTATTTTCTACTCATATACATATTCCTATCTGATTACCTTTTAAAAAAATAAACGGTAAACCTCCCATTGCAGTTCAACAGCTAGACCCAGGAACAAAGATCACACCATTTTAGGTTAAAGGGTACACTGATAACTATTTTATAAATGGTAAAAATAGTAATAGATACTAAATTTGAGTCATCTAATAATCATTTTGCTCTATGGGTTCCAATCAATATTATAACAAGTTAGTTAGTATGAACAAGCAATGTTCTGAATGGATTCCTTTAAAATAAATCTTATATAAAGCTGATGGTGGCATTAAATTTACCTGAAATTTTATCAGGTAAATGAATACTTGGAATACAAAATCAAAGAAATGTCCATCTGAAAGCAGATTGTAGAACAGAAGGAATATTTAGATTTGACTCAGAGCTGGTCTATAGTACTGAGACAGACAGAAATCAGAACAGTAAGCTGTGATGATATGCCAAGTGAATCAGATATCAACTTCACAGCTATCAGTAAATGATTCAATAAAAACTCTGTAGGCTTTAGGGGAAGTGGATGTAGCTTCATGGTATATAGTACTTGCCTAGCACATGTGAGGCCCTGGGTTCAACACTCAGCACCACAAAAATCAAAACAACTACCAAACAAAACAAAACACCAAGGTAGGTAGGCTTCAAGTTTCACTATCTACAAGGTTTTTCTTGACTCCCCTACTCCCCACACTCTGGAAACCTAAGCTAAGGAAGATACTCCACATTAAGCAAGCTCACATAGAACTTTTCGATCAACTCAAGGTATTTTGTATCTGAAATACACTTGCTAATTAATTTGTACATTTTCACTATAACAAAACTAGGAAAGTATTGGGTTGGATATACCTCAATTCTAAGATAAAAAAATCTTAATGCTCGAGATTATGTTTATAGCATGAACATTACTTGTATTAAATTTTAAAGTGATATTTAAATACAGATTAGTGAAGAACTCACTTTGATCGCTAATTTCTTTCAGATTGTTTATTAATATTTACACGACATGAAGTGCCTAACATTGTTTTATTACCCTAGCTACAAACAAGTTAATCAAGCCAGGCATGGTAGCACACTCCTGTAAACCTAAAGATCCAGGAGGCTGAGGCAGGAGGATGGAAAGCTCAAGGCCAGCCTTAGCAACTTAACAAAGCCCTAAGCAACGTAAGACTTTTTTTTTAAAAAAAGGGCTAGGGGTGTAGGTTGGTGGTTCTGCACCCCTGGGTTCAACCTCCTGTACTGAAAAACATAAGTGAATCAAATGTGGAGACACAAAATTAATATCTCAAACAGAAATATAAATTAATTTTTCCCCTAGAAATATAAACCACATACACTGCCTATTACCTATTCAAAACAAGTGTACTTAGAGCTTCTCCATCAACATCTTCAGCAATTATGACCAACGGTTTACGGTGAGCATTGGCAATTTCAAGAGCAGGTACAATGGACTGGACGCTAGAAATTTTCTTTTCACTCAACAGAACATAAGCATCCTGGAATTCACATTTCTGACCTGCAAAAACAATGTATGTTTCACATCAACATTTCACTACTGAGAATAATTCGACTACAACTTATTTAATGAAAAGTTAAAACAATGCTTCAATACCATTATTAAAAAAGTGGTGAAAAGGTTCATATTTTTTCCTTCTTCGCTTACTATAATATTAACTTTTAAAATATCACAAATCTGGGCTGGGGTTGTGTCTTAGAGGATTTAGCACTTGCCTAGCATGTGTGAGGTACTGGGTTTGATCCTTAGTACCACGTAAAATAAAATAAAGATATTGTGTCCACCTATAACTAACAAATGTTAAGAAAAAATATTACAAATGCTTTCTAGTGGTGTGCTACCAACTAATTAACACCTATACTAGTGAGGTGTATTTTTAAAGTTTTGCTCTTACCTTTTGATGTATTAATAAAGTACGGAGAGATATAACCTCTATCAAACTTCATGCCTTCAATAATTTCTAATTCATCCTCAAGTGTTTTTCCATCCTATCAAAAGTCAAAGAATTAGATATAGGACTTCACAAAACTTGGAATTACAGACCAAATTAATAACAATACAACCCACTGGTCATAACTCATTTAGAAAGAAGTATGCAAATGCCTAGAGCATTCAACTCCAATTCTGCAACAATTTCCCAAAATATATATTTGAATAATTCTTCCAGGGGAATGAAACAGTATTACCTAACTCAGAACAGATTCATTGCAGGAAACCAAAGCTATTAGTTCACACAAAACCCAGTAAGTACTAAACTCCGTAGAGATGAGAACACATTAAGTAAAGTTTCAATTACCAGACACCTCATTCAAGCTATAGTTAAAAATACACAGTTGCCAAGCAGATGCAGTGGCACATGTCAATGGTTCCAGCTACTTGGGAAAAAGGAAGAGTTTAGGGCCCATCTGGACGATAAAGCAAGACCCTGTCTCAAAACAAAAAACCAAACACTTACCTTTACTGTAATCACACCCTTTCTTCCAACCTTTTTCATTGCATCAGAAATAATGTTGCCAATTTCTTTGTCTCCATTTGCAGAAATGGTAGCAACCTGAAATAATTGTTACTCCTCAAAATTAAATGGTAATGCTATTGTCCTCAATCAATACCCTTGGAGTTTCCTAGTAGCTTCCAAACTGATACTTCTATCCAGAAGAAAGGGGAATTCACTACATATTTTTTTCTTTTCCATAGTGGATATTGAACCTGAGACCTCACACATAACAATGTATAAGCAACACCCCAGGCCTTTAAAACTTGGTTTTTTGTTTGTTTGTTTTTAATTTTGACACCAAGTCTTGTTGCTCAGGCTGGTGTGGAACTTTGGAAACCCCTGCCTCAGATCCCCGGTAGCTGGGATTATAGGTGTGTATGTGGTAGATTTAATCAAATATTGATTCTCTGGTTCAGTGCTTTTTAAATTTATTACTTTGAAGACGGAATAAATACACTATCTTTTAAAAAAATATTTATTTCTTAATTGTAGTTGGACACAATACCTTTATTTTTCTTTAATTTTTTTTAGTTGCTGATACTTTTTATTTATTTATATGCGGTGCTGAGAATCGAACCCAATGCCTCACACATGCCAGGCAAGTGCGCTACCTACTGAGTCACAATCCCAGCCCTTCCACAATACCTTTATTTTACTTAATTTTATGTGGTGCTGAGGCTCGAACCCAAAGTGCATGCTAGGCAAACACTGTACTGCTGGGCCACAACCCCAGCCCAAATACATTATCTTAAACAAAAACAGCAAGAAAAAACTGATCTCATTATTTTTTGTTGGCAAATGAGGTGATATCATAAATTGACATCAAGGATAGGAGTATAGCACCATAATAAGAGTGCTTGCCTGTCACATGAAAGACCCTAGATTCAATCCCTAGCACTGCAAGTAAAAGCATAACTGACAAGAATCAAGAACATGTTCATGTGTGTATGAATCCATTTTACAGCCACACAGAATAACCCATAAAGATCTAAATGACAGGGCTAGGGATGTGAATTGGTGGTCTTGCCTAGCATGTGCAAAGGCCCTGGTTTTATCTCAAGCACAAATTATGGCAAGAGAATTTTAAAAACATTTTAGAAGTGCAGGGCATGGTGGCATTAGCAGGCAAACCCAGCAACTGGGGATGCTAAAGAAAGAGGATAACCCAGCCTGGGCAACTCAGGAAGACCTGCCTCAAAACAGAAAATAAAAAGGATTGGAGGATGTAGTTCAGTGTTAAAGCACCCCTGGATTCAATCCCAAGTATGAAAAAAACCAAAACAATAACATACCAACCCATACATATCACTAAAAGCAAACCCTTATCATAACATTACAAAATGTCCTTACCTGAGCAATTTCTTCAGGAGTTGTCACAGGTTTAGACTGCTTCTTGAGTTCAGCAATTACAGCATCAACAGCTAACATCACACCTAGTTCAAAAACATATATTGGTTTCATTACTTCCATGTACAGTAGAAATACTGAGGTGACTATTTACTGGTACTACACACTGAAACAAGGGTTCTTATGCATGCCAGGCAAGCACTCTACCACTGAGCTACACTCCCAGCTCATGACTAATATTTTAATCCCTTAATTAAGCCTGTATACAGCTTTTGTACCAGTGCTTTTCCTAATCACATGGAGCTGGATAATATGCAATGAAGCAGTAACTTAAGATTTACCTAGTAAACCGAGTCTCACAATACCAAAATTATTTTGAAAACCGGACCAAGAAAAGGTCCATGGGTATGATTTCAAGTCTTTCTAATTAAAGTATGTTGCCTGTTTCTAAGGTTTACTCAACACCTCTCACTCCATTGTATGACAGAAAAGAAGTCTTACTTCCAAAAAGTAGTATTTTTAGAAATAGTGAAATAAAGACATTCGTACCTCTCCTGATTTCCACAGGATTAGCACCCTTGCTAATCTTCTCAAAGCCTTCTTTGGCAATAGAGCGTGCCAGTACAGTAGCAGTGGTGGTGCCATCCCCGGCCTCTTCATTTGTATTATTGGCAACATCTTGAACAAGTTTAGCTCCAATATTTTTGTATTTATCCTTTAAATCAATTGACTTTGCAACAGTCACACCATCTTTTGTTACTTTGGGACTTCCCCAACTCTGTTCAATAATTACCGTTCTTCCCTATAATTGCAGAAGGAAAAAAATATGACAAGATCACTTTGGGCAACTATTTAAAATCCTCAATACAAATTGTATCATTCGTATCAGTCCCACAATATGAACCTCAAGGGCAAGTTCATCCACATTCTTGGTTTACAGACAAAATGACCTCTCCACTTCTCTGCCAAGAGCATTAACTTTGAATGAGGTATTATGGGAGGTAAAAATCCTAGGGACTAAAAGATGTCATCTTATAAAATGAACAAGAACACAAGACAAACTATAAAATTCCAGAACATTATTAAAATATTTCACACTTAAGTTTTGGCTAATGCCTGTTTGCTTTAAATTCAACAAAATAATAACCATCATTAAACAGTCTGCTCTTCCAGGTTTACTAAACATTAAACACAGCACGTATAGGACTGGAAGTGTTGGGATCTCAACCAAGCTACTACTTTCTATTCCTGAATGTGAAATGGAATACTTTATAACTGAGCAGATAAAAGAAGCATCACTTGGCTGCATACCACCTTCAAAGGCTTCCTCAAAATATTGCCACTCAGTATTCAATGATATAGAATTTTATATGTGCTTTGGAACAAGTGATGGCATAAACACACTATTATCTATGGGGAAAGAAAATGAGACGCTATAGTTCAATGGGCAATAGTTTTCCAAGTGCAGATGAAAAAAATTGTGGAGATGGATGGCAGAGATGGTTGCACAATGAAAATGTAATCAATGCTCCTAAAGTATACACATAAAAAGAAAAAAGGGTAAAATTTTAGCTAGGGTGGCACAGGCCTGTAATCCCAGCTACTCAGGAGGCTGCACAAGGAAGATCAGGAAGTTGGAGGCCACCTTAGAGAACCTGCCTCAAAATAAAACAAAAATGGATGGGGATGTAATTGCAGGGGTAAAACAACTGCCCAGCATTCAGGAGGCCCTGATCCACAATAAAGTGTAAATTTTTTTAAGCATATTTTACTACAATATAAACACACACTCATTTGAGATATGGTAAGACATAAGCCATACTCTTTCATCCCTCTATACTTAACATTAACTACTGGGAAAAGATCCAAAATTTCAAGTAGGCAATCAAAATTGTACCTCTAAGTTTTAAGAATCCACCTTGAGCTATGAGTTACTTCCCGATTACATCACACACTGTACAAAATAAATGGTCGATCTGGCTGAAGCAGTTTAAGTTTTAAGACCACTAGATCTAGATAGACAACTAGATAGACAAAACAAAAAACGGTCCCCAGAAAATACAATAGCTTCAAATTCTTTTAAGTACTGTTCCATAGTTCAGTGAGACTACCTACATTAACAAAACGTTATTCCTTACTTAATATTGTAATTAAAATAATAAAGAATACTGATACCTTTGGCCCCATTGTAACAGCTACAGCGTCGGCTAAAAGGTCTACACCTTGAAGCATTAAGGCTCGGGCATCTGCACCAAATTTTACATCTTTGGCATAAGCCCGAGTGAGATGAGGAGCCAGTGCCCTAGACACTGGTCTCATCTGGCGAAGGACTGTGGGTAGTCGAAGCATTTCTGGGGAAGAAAAGGAGATGATCAATAATAAGCACTACTCTCGTGTCTCAGCAGAGACATGTCTACCTGTGTTTAAAAAAAAAAAAAAAAATACATGCAACGTTTGATGTGGGCTGACCTCTGATAACCACCACTATGTCAGAGCCATGGAACGCAGGGCAGCTTCAGAACAGTTACTAGCCCTAGCTTAGAAAAGACGCCCCCAGGCCTGACCTACAGCACTAGCACAAAGCATATCCAACTCCTTTCCCATGGCCACCTACCCCAGTCGCTCCAAACGAGTTAATATTTTACCGCTAAAATGGCCTTGAAAGAAGAACCACTCCAAAAATGTCCCTGCGAAACCCAGGCAGTGGGAGTAGAGAGGAAGGTTACAAATCCGAGTGAGCACGTAAGTATAGGTATACTTGGCGATGCAAAACGCCGCTCAGCAAAAATTGTCTCCAAGTATCCACCCGAGGTTACTGTATCAGAACAAATTACCAAGGCCGCGATGAGGAGGGCACCCGCCCGGCCCACTCCGCAGCCCCACGTGTCTTCCCTTCAGGACGCCCCCAGCAAGGTCAAAAAAGGAGGTACAGTATTTCTGCTACCAGCGGGGTAAAAACCAGTTCCTTCACGGAAGCTACCACTCGCCTTAGCGCCCCGCAGTCGGCCTGGAGCGGGTTGCACATGAGCGCCCAAGTAGCTACTACCCCCAGATTCTATCCCGCAGGCATGTCCGCCCTCCTTCCCACGCCTGGACTGGGGCCGCGAACCGTCCGCACGTGATAGGAACCCTCATGGCCGCGCGAGGCCTGGCTCCGCCGGCTAGGCCCGCAGAGCCGTGGAGAAGTACCGGCTGTAGCCCGCCGGCACTCTCAGGGACGTCTGCGTTGGAGGAAGGCCTACTCCGGGGTCGCCAGTCCTAGAACGAAGCGGCGCAAGGCGGCCGCGTACCTGCGGGGCGTCGGCAGGGAGTGCACGCGGCAAGGCAGACCGTCTGCGGCGAGTGAGGGACAGAGTGCAAGGCGCACACGGCAAAGAGCCCGAATCCCCTCCCTCCGCCACCCCTTACCCCCCCACACCCGCCTTGCGGCACCGCGCCTGCAGGCGGCTCCCGCCCCCTCCGAGTCGGCGGGCCCGGCCATCAGCATAACTTGCTCGCGAGCCCCGCCCCTCCTACCCGCGCAGGGTCAGGCTAGCGGGCCCAGTCCTCTCTTGCCCGCTTAGGCTAGTTCCCGGGCCACTCTCAGTTCCAGAACTTTCCGGAAAGCTCCGCGCTCTCTTAGAGTCAAGGGTCAAATCGCGTCATTTCCGGGAGGGGAAACAGGGGTAGATCTTTCACCTGGGCTGGCTGCCTAGAAAAGCCTAGAAAGAGCGCCTCTTTTCTTCCGCCTCCCAGCCCTCGCGTCAGTGGCCTGCGCTGAGTCCTTGGGACGAATCACGGCGCGCGCTGGCGCGGCCGCCCTCTCTCCCGGGGGCGGGGGCGGGGCAGGGTCCATCGCGCGTGCGCGCGGGACGGTCTTTTCACGTGTTCCGAGGGCCGGACTGCGGGTCTCTTTGCGGCGGCGGCACGAGAGCAGAGTCCGAGCTGCGGCGGCGCGAGTCATGGTGAGTCCTGCGTGGCCCGGAAGCCGCCGGATCCTGCTCGGTTAGGATCCAACGGGGAGTCCCTAGCGGCCCTCTTTTGGGCCTGGTAGGTGATATGGTGGGCCACTTGGTGACCGCCCCCACCTGTACCCCGGGGAGGCGAGCCCCGCTCGACCCCTTCCTCCACCGCGAGTTTTTTGGACGTACGCGTTCCGCAGGCGTGGTGGGTAGGGGGCGGGAACTTGGACGCGTGCGTGGCTGCCAGCCTGCTTCTGCGGGGCCTTCGTGGGTGTGTGTCTTGGAGAAAGAGCATGGCCTCAAGTAAAAAGATTGACCTTCATCGTTTCCTGAAAATGTCCAGAAAACCTGAGGACGGAAAATATTTGACCTTGGAATGAAACTAAGGTTACCCCTAAAAATAGACTGGTTGCTGATGGCGAGAAGCCACAACGACCCTAAAGGGACATAGGGAATGGGAATTAAACTTGACGTATAAAGCGGAACGTTCAAATTCACCTCCTGTGAATAATATAAATTTTGGTATTAACTTTGAACTCCAGAACATGTTAGATGTAATGCTTATAGTGGTGTGGTCTGTTGAATGTAATTTACATAGTGTTGTTTCAGCTCTTTTAACATTTTTTTTTAAACAGGCTGGACAAGCATTTAGGAAGTTTCTTCCACTTTTTGACCGAGTATTGGTCGAAAGGAGTGCAGCCGAAACTGTAACCAAAGGAGGCATTATGCTTCCAGAAAAATCTCAAGGAAAAGTATTGCAAGCAACAGTAGTAGCTGTGGGATCAGGCTCTAAAGGAAAGGTAAATGGGCCACAGTGTGGAACTAATATTTTTGTGTGCATTGCAAGAAAAAGAAGAAAGAAAATCTTGTGTTATTTTCTAGGTAATCTCTAACCTTATTTTAATGAAAGTGATTGTAAAATAATCACTTTGCTTGTTTTATATGATAGGGATTTCCAGTGTATTGAAATTGTCCTTATTTCCAGTGTTGAAATTGTCCTTAGCTTTTTAGTAGGTTCCTTATGATCGTTTTCTTCAAATTCTAAATTTTTGACTAGACAGAAGGTTATGTCTCAAGAAGTCACTGGGTTTTTTAACAATTCACTGAAATTAACTCCAATCATTGACCTTTGTTGGCATACCTGTGAAAGGAACAGTTGACCTTATCCTTGTAAATTTTCTCCAGTTAACTGTGTAGACCTCCAGCTTTTAAAAGTGTCGGACAGTAAATGCTTTTATATATATTTGGGAGTCAAATATGATAACCACATTGTTCCAGTCTCCTCAAACTTAGTTCTACTAAGGAACTGTCCTGGAATTAGGAATAGGAGGACTTTCAAGAAATCCTTTTATTTCACGTGTCCATAGATTATGTTAATATTTAACAATTTTAAAGTTAGGTTTGGTTAGTTAAACTTTGCTTTTCCAGTAAAATTCCTTGGGCTTTTACCCTTTAGTCAGAACCTGAGTTTCAGTTGAAGTATGTTCCTTATTGCAAATTAGGATTTTAAAGTGATGTTTTTGTTGTGAAAAACTGCAATTCTAGTATAAAGTAGCCACCCAGTTACCTTCATTAAGTGAGGGTTGGGATTGTTTCTCAGCGGTAGAGCACTACCTACCATATGCAAGGTGCTGGGTTCCATCCTCAGCACCACATGAAAAAACAAAAGTATTGTGTCTAACTACAAAAAAATAAATATATATTTTTTAAAAAGTTAAGTGTTAACTGGATGTATTTGCTGATAAACATCTTTATTATCTTAAGGGTGGAGAGATTCAGCCAGTTAGTGTGAAAGTTGGAGATAAAGTTCTTCTCCCAGAGTATGGAGGCACCAAAGTAGTTCTAGATGACAAGGTATGTAAACTTAATAGTTCTAAAAAGAAGTTAAGTATTTGCTCTTAGCTGTCTTAACTAATAGTTTCTCTATTTGCAGGATTATTTCTTATTTAGAGATGGTGACATTCTTGGAAAGTATGTAGACTGAAACAAATCACTGTTGAAATGGCATCCTATGAAGCTGCCCATTCCACTGAAGTTCTGAGATCTTTCATCATGTAAATAATTTCCATGTGTCTTTTATAATAAACTGATGATAATCTAATAACATCCACTGTCTCAAAATCTTAGTTTCCCCGTACTTGTGTAAACATTTCCAAATAAAATATGTAATGAATGGTTAGTCTTTATTTTATAACTTAAGGTGGTTTAGAGTTCTCCAGCTTATGCTTTTTTCAAGTAATCTAGAAAATTCTGAGAAAGGAGGTTTCTAGATAGATGACTTTTCATGTTGAATTTAACATAGTTGTTTCATCCTGATACAAAGCCATGGATTTATACTTTTAAAAATTCTGGCTTAAATATAACAACCTTGTAGTATAGTCTTTGGTTGATGAATCCATTGTTTGGGTTTTTTTTCTTTTTTTAATGCCTCGTTTCTTAATTTTTGTGTTGAAAAATTTATTTCCTGAATGAATATTTCCAGTTTTCAAAACAACACTACTACTTAATCTATTTGGCAAAAACATGCAAGGCGAGATATAGTCACTAACATAGGCTGAATGCCTTCTGTTTTCCAAGGTAGGAACTTTGTGGTGGTAATAATAAATAACCAAGGACACTCAGTAGGAAGTATCAAAGCCAGAATTTGGACTTCAAGATGCTATTTAAAACTTTATCCTTTGGCTTTTGCTAGCTACTTCTGAGCATTTAGAACACATTATTTGAATTAATTCTGCTGATCAACACTGGTATTGGGGAACAGGTAGTTCATTACTTACATATTTAGTATACCGTATGTTGATTTTTAAAAATTTTTTTTGGTGTTGATGGACCTTTATTTATATGCTGTGCTGAGAATTGAACCCAGTGCCTCAAACATATGAGACAAGCACTCTACCACTGAGCCACAATCCCAGCCCCCATAAGTTGGATTTAACAGAAAGAAAATGAAACATTTTCACTGAAGGAGATAAATAGCAAGAAATTTAAGATTCCAACCTCCCACCTCTTCAGTCCTTTTCTTCCTCCAGGGAGAAGTCTTTTCTTCTTTTCTGCTGTCCTCAATAAAGCTTCTACTTTCCACTCTTAAAAAAAAAAAAAGATTCCAACCTGTTCTAGAGTTAACTCCTAAGCAACAATCTCAGCTAATGGCTGTGTCTTTTGTACCAGGGATTGAACTGAGCCATATCCCCAGCCCTTTTTTTTTTTTTTTAATAGAGACAGTTGCTGAGTTGCTTAGGGCCTCATAAGTTGCTAATGCTGGCTTTGAACCCCAAATCCTCCTACCTCAGCCTCCCAAACCTTTGGGATTATAGGCATGTGCCAAAGTAGTATGTGCCATTAATATGTATATACATTTCTGTTTGTGTTGATGTATTTATTTTTTAGTTAGACACAACATCTTTCTTTGTGGTGCTGGGGATCGGATTGAACCTGGGCCGCACGCATGCCAGGCGAGTGCGCTACGCTTGAGCCACATCCCCAGCCCAGGCTAGATAGTTTTGAAGCCCAGGTTTACCTTCACAATTATTTCCCTTTTGAGCAAAGGTTGAAAAGCAACATAGTGGTCTGAAACATGCAGTTCCTAAATTTTTAAGACAAAGTTGTTTTCCCTATTTTAATCAATATTATTTATTTATTTAGTCATTCTGCTAGGCAAACATCACAATAGAATTACTTAAATGTTAATAAATTTATCTCCTGATTTAGTAGGTTTGGATGGGGCTTTCACATTTTATGTGTAACCAGGTAATTTCCAAAGATGAATCCAAGGTTTGAACACTTTGATCTCAAAACTTACTTGTGTGGGTAAGTTGGAGAAATGGGAAAGCCATGGCCTTGAAGTGTCCTAGGTTCTTTGTGACAAGCTGTGCTGTTGCTGCTTTATTTTAAAACTGGCAAAGCACAGCTTTAGGGAAGGTGAAGGTGAAAGTAGTGCTCTGAAGAATGAGCCAAGGGGGAGAGCGGCTCAAGGCCTTTTTGTGATACATTTTTTTTTCTTACAGTTTATCATTTTGACTTTTTCTGCTTAGTATGTGCAGGAAGTCATTTTGGTATAATTAATAGCCCTTTTGGCTCCTGGGTATTATCTCAAATTCTGAAGCGTTTACTACCTGAAAGTTCTTCCCATAGTTTCAAGTTTTTCTTTTTTTTTTTTTTTTAATGTTGATGGAATTTTATTTTATTCATTTACTTATATGTGGTGCTTAGAATCGAACCCAGTGTCTCACACATATAAGGCAAGCACTCCACCACTGAGCCACAACTCCAGCCCCTCAAGTTTTTCGTTTTTACTTTTGGCCTTAAATGGGGAGTGAACTCAGGAGCACTCTACCACTGAGCTATGTTCCCAGCACTTTTAGGTTTTTTTTATTTTGAACTGGTCTCACTAAATTGCATAGGTTGGCCTCAAACTTGCAATCTAGGCCCAGATTGAATTTTGTTTTGTCATGCTGGGGATTGAATCCAGGGCTTTGTGCATGCTAGGCAAGCACTCTACCAACTGAGTTATATCCCCAGCCCTTGTTTTTTAATATTTTGATCTTGGCTGTATCTGGAGATTTTCCTATTAAAAAATAACAGGCAATGTATCAAGCCACTTTACTCTTTTACAGATTAAGCCTAGTTCTTTAACCATGTAAAATTTAACTCAAGTTATGCAGAATTTCATCTCATTTAATGCCTTAAGACGTTGACTTGGAAAAACACCAATGGGCATTGTCTGGCTTGTGTGTCACTTCAAAAAGACCAGTTATTTAATAGTATTTTTAAGTCACTTTTTAATCATGTGGGAGGCATTGTAGGCAGTGAGGATTCAAGAACTGTAGGAGAGGCACACAATAAACAAATTAATAGCATGCTTTTCATGTGAAGAAATTGGAAAAGCTGCTTAGGGAATAACATAAGTAAGTACCCTGTTAAGAGGATAATACTGTGACTTGTCTCTTCTGATCATTCTACTTCCCAGAAAGTTAAACTATTACATTATCTGTTGCAACCTTAGTGGCTTTACACAACAGTAAACATTTCACACTATATATATGTAGATCAGAAATTGGGAGCTGGTCGAAGTCTGGGGGTCTAATGAGGCTGCCATTATCTGAAAGCTTCACTTGGGCTAGACAGTTTCAAAATACACTCACGCCAGCAAGTTGATGCTTTTGGCAGAAGCCCTCAATTTCTCACTACACAGACCTCTGATATGTCTGCTTGACTGACTTCACACTTGAAAGCCATGATCATAGGGCAAGAGACTAAGGCAGAAGCCCACTGTCTCATAACATCAAAAGTCACATTTCAACAACATCCTATTGGCTTTTCAAATCAGCCCTATTCAATGTGAAAGAATCACAGAAGTGTGTAAATACCAGAAGATCACAATCATTGGAGGCCAACAACTGCAGCCACCAATTTGATTAAATATTTTGGAATATTGCTAAGAGAGAAGTCACAAGAGTTTAGTATCATTTGCAGTCAGTTACCTAAGTTTAAATCCAAAAAAATTAACTGATAAATGTTCAGCAAATTTACTGAAGATGCATAAAATCATAAATGACACTGTTTTGTCCAACTGTGAATGTACATTATTACTATTGTTTTCTGCTGCTTCAACTTTACTCGGCCTGCAATGAAATTTCCTATATCTCATGAAAGTGCTACCCATACTTTAAAGCATATTTCAGCTACTTCTTACATTGTTCACTGGCTAAACTGTGCTTGACCTGACTTCCTTTAAGCCAGGATTGATGCTACAGTCCCATACTTGGCAATGCCCAGTAACAGAAAAAATGAACCATTTCTTTTGGCATCTCCTTTTGAAAACAAGAAAACTTTTTCCCAAAGTGCTCCATCAGACATCCTTAACATTTCTTTAGGATAAAATGGAGTTAAATGCCTACCCCATACTAATCATTGGCTTAAGCTAATAGGGATTTATCCCTCACTTGGAGATGAGATTTACCTTTCCTTGGTCACAGGAACAAACAGACAAGGAGCAAGATCCAAGTCTGTTTGCAAAGAGACTGCAAAAACGGAAGGGGTAATGAATAGGCAACCAACAGGAGCTGCTATACACTGGAGGCATTCTGTTTTGTAGTATAGTAATCTACATATTGCCCTTAAAGTCTTGGAGGAAAATCATAGCCTCTAAAACATTCATGTTTCTCACCATCTTACTCTGTACTTTGCATATGTTACTTGTTCACTCTTAATAGTCCTGTGCCTCGATGTTTTAGTCAACAACTGCATATAAAACAGTGTTCTTGTAAGATTATATTGCCTAGTGACCTCAGCCATTTTTGTTTATGCAAGTACACTATGATGTTCGGTCAATGACAAAATTGCCTAATGATGCATTTCTCAGAATGTATTTCTGTTAAATAAAGCAGAATTGTACTTTGATTTAAAAATTACCCAAAGTCACCAGGTGTGGGGGGCACATCCCTATAATCACAGCTACTTCAGGGGCTGAGACAGAAGAACTGCAAGTTCAAGGCCAGCCTATGCTATTTAATGAGACCCTATCCTAAAATTTTAAAAAATCATCAAGGCAGAAAGAACACTTCTGGATTTAACCTTCAGTATCCCTGTCTCTCATACACATACACACACACACACACACACACACACACCCTGAAACATACTTCCCAAAATGAATTTCATACTAGAGAAGATATTTTGAAAATTATGATACTTTAGATTTATAAAAATATTTTCTTCAGGAGACTTCTAAAACTGTTTAATATTAATTTTGCTTTTGTAGTCTGTTCAGTAGAGGAAAAGGACTATGTAGAACCTTCATTACAATTTAAGAAACTTTTTTTTTTTTTTTGGTACTGGGGATTGAACTCAGGGGCATTCAACCACTGAGCCACATCCCCAGGCCTAACAGGGTCTCAGTGGGTTGCTTAGCACTTTGCTTTTGCTGAGGCTGACTTTGAATTCAAAATCCTCCTCTCTCAGGTATGTGTGTCACTGTATCTGGCTACAAATTAAGAAGCTTTTAATTGATAACCTTGTTTGAAGTCTTAAACTTTTACTTTTTTTGGTGGTACTGGGGATTGAACTCAGGACCTTGTATATGTTAAGCAAGTGCTCTACCACTGAGCTATATCCCCCCAGTCTTTGTTTGAAGTCTTAGTCAAATGAATAGTCAATAGTCAAGTGAATCTAGATTGATTCTCAGTCCAGGGTCATTTTCTTTGGTTTATATTGCCTTTACCTGAAATATTCAAATAGGCTCCTTGACCTGAAATATTCTAGTAACTCTTCATTACATCTGTTATTACTGATTAAGTTCTTTTCTTCTTTTTTTTCCTGGTGGTGGTTGGGATCAAATCCAGGGCCTTGCACATGCTTAAGTAAGCACTGAAACACACATGACTGAGCTCATTTTAAATTTTCTTTTCCCCTCACCCCCAACATTTTTCTTGTTTGAAGATCATAATCTGCAGGCTGACAGAGGAATGAAAATGTGAAGGTTGTGAAGTAGAAACATTTCAGCCCTAAAGAACAAGGTTCTTCTGTGAACAAGGTCAGGATTGACATCACCATGCAAATTTATTGGACTTTCCAAAGAGAATGATGAGTATTTTTTTCCTGAGTTTAACATTTATTCATACATTTTTTTTTTACTTTGACACAAAATGGGCTGAAACTATTTAGCAAATCTGGAATTAATAGAACATTAAAATGACCCCCCCTTTGACTGTAGGTAACTACCATTTACACTCCGAGAAATTACCACACAATCTGTGGAATTTAAACGTAGTCCTTAGAATGAGGTAGAGTCATCTATAGACCAAGAGACATACCAAGAACTCTGCCTTTTCACAGATCCTTCCTCCATCTCTGGTAGGGAGGTAGTTTTTGAGTGTCATTTGTCCTAGGATGTTCTACATTTAGTGTTAAGAATTGCTGATCTGCACGTCTCCTTTGTTAAACTCTAAATAACATATGGTGAAAGTCTTGGGCTTTTCATGCTTGTACTTCAGTGCCTACCACATAGTGGGCCTTTTTTGTTTTTTTGCAGTACTGAGAATTGACACAGGTCCTCTGCATGCTGGGCAAGTGCTGTAGCCCTGAGCTACATCCCCAGCCCTTAATAAATATTTGTTGTATGAGTAATTTTTTTTCTTTGGTGGGGGTTACTTGAGGTTTAACCTAACTGAAACACATCTCCAACTCTTTTTTTAAAAAATTTTTGTTTTAGTTGTTGATGGACATTTATTTATTTATTTATTTATTTATTTATTTATATGTAGTGCTGAGACTCAAACCCAGTGCCTCATACATGGTAGGCAAGTGCTCAGCCACTTGAGCCCAAATCAAGCCCCCTAGCTCTTTTTATTTTTATTTACTTATTTAATATTATGTTTTAATTGTAGTTGGACACAATATCTTTATTTTTTTATTTTTATGTGGTGCTGAGGATCAACCCAGTGCCCCGCACATGCTAGGCAAGCGCTCTACTGCTGAGCCACAACCCCAGCCCCTCTTTTTATTTTTCATTTTGAGACAGGATGTTGTTGAGCTGCTCAGGGCCTCACTAAATTGCTGAGTGTGAAGATGACCTTAGGCCTGAGCCTAAGCAACTCCATTTAAAAAACCCCAGTTTGAAACCTCCAGTCTCATTAGGCACACCTAACAGAACCCTCCAGTATGGCCTCAGACAAGTTACTTCCTCTCACCCTGATAAACAGAGTGAAGCCTCTGGCAGGCTGTCCTCTCCTGATAAGAGGAAAGGTAAGAAGATCAGGGAGGAGACTACCTGTTTCTGACCCCAGGGTAAATAAGGATTGAAAGGGAGGGGGGGTCAAAAGCTCCCAAATTTGTTAAATAAAGAGCTAATGAATAGGGATTCAACCAGCCAAAACAAGGATGCACTCCGCATGATGAGGACCTGGACTGACTGACATCCCATCACTTGACAACGTTTTTCCTGATCCTCTGCATGATCCTCACTGCTCTCAAACTCTACCGCCTCTTCTGGACCCTTGTGACAGCTGCAACTTTTCCGTAGTACCTGACCCTCTCTTCAACTGGTTATCCACTCCACACCAGGAGAAGCCTGCCTTGGTTCCAGATCTGATCACCACAGTTTGAGTGAGTGTGCATCTGCTGGACATAAAGTCTAAGGTTAAGACCTTTGAATTTAGCACACAGAGGGAATGTCTGTCTTAGGCTGTCATGATTAAGTGTGTTTGCAGTGCTTATAATTAATCTAGAATTGTTTGCTGTGAATTGATTATGTCTATTGCAGTGCCTAACATTAAGGATTGTTGTTTTCTTGATTAAGAACCTATAGAGTGAAACTGTATTAATTTGAGTGAATAAAGCATTGAAAGGGGCAGAAGCACATGGAGATTCTTTATTTCTCCCTCTTGACTGCACATGTCGCAATTTTGCCCCCTTGTGACACTTAAGTTGGCCGTTAACTTGTGATCCTCCTGCCTCAGCTTCTAGAGTCGCAGGGATTACAGGCATGTGCCACCAAGCCTGGCAAATCTTTTAACAGATAGGAGCTAGTGCTAGGCAGAAAAAAAATAAGTCATTACTCTTATTTAAGAGTTACCAGTCTGCCTGGTTTGATGGCACACACTGTAATTCCAGCTATTCAGGAGGCTGAGGAAGGCGATCTCAACTTTGAGGTTAGCCTAGGCAATTTTTTTTTTTTTTGGTGGTGCTGGGGATTGAACCCAGGGCCTTGTGCCGGTGAGGCAAGCACTCTGCCAATTGAGCTATACCCCTAGCCTAGGCAATTTAACTAGACCCTATCTCAAAACAAAAACCAAAACAAAAATGGTGAGGCTGGGGATGTGGCTCAAGCGGTAGCCCGCTCGCCTGGCAGGCGTGCTGCCTGGGTTCGATCCTCAGCATCACATACAAAGATGTTGTGTCCGCTGGAAAAATAAATAAATAAATAAATATTAAAATTCTCTCTCTCTCTCTCTCTCTCTTAAAAAAACAAAAACCCAAAAACGGTGAATGGGGGCTTGGGATGTAACTCAGTGCTCGCAGGAGGCCCCAGGTTTAACCCCAAATACAGAGAAAAGAAAGTTTTTTTCCTTGAACCCAGGAAGCGCTTTACCACTTAGCTACATCCCCAGTCCTTTTTTAAAAAAACTTTTTGAGACAGGTGTCTCTCTAAATTATTTAGGACCTCAATAAATGCTGAGGCTAGCCTCAAACTTCTGATCCTCCTGCCTCAGCCTCCCCAGTTGCTGGGATGACAGTCCTGTGCCACCGGGCACCGGCCCGGATCTTAAGTTTTCTTTTTTTGGGGGGGCGGTGCTGGGGACAGAACCCAGGGCCTTGTGCATGCAAGGCAAGCACTCTCCAACTGAGCTATATCCCCAGCCCCTAACGGATCTTAAGTTTTCTAAACAGGATTTTTCTTTCTTTCTCTCTTTCTTCTTGTTTTTTTTTTTTTTTTTAACTTAACTTTAAAACTTGGAATCCTGGAAGAAGTAAAAATCCCACCATCAAGGACTACTCATTTCCTTCTGCTTCCGACTTCCAAAAACGCTAATTGTAAGTACACCTAACGTAAAATACCAGACATCCACTCTACATTTTATAATGGCCGTCTGCGTCTTCTATCTACGCAAACTTGTCATTGAAAAAGTCCTTGGCTTTGTAGACAGCAGGTGGCAAAATATTTAATAGTCAAATTTCCAGTCTAATTTCAGATTGGGTCGATTTCATGCAGATTCCTTATTATTTTTCCCAGACTGGTCCGTTTTCTACTTTGCTTCCCTTAGGTGGATTTTGGGGAGAATTAAGTTTCTTTAAATTTTTGCTTGCACATGGGTTTACCAAAACGGTCGCCATTGCGTAAACTCTTCCCTTGTAATATAATTAACAAGAGCCCAAGGGGAGGCACCTAAATGTGACGCAAGCCGTGCACACTGCCACAGGGGTCACCACCCTCGGAGCCCGCCCGCGGTCCTCCCCAAACCGCCAGTAAGCCCCAGCCTTCCTGCCACTATTTCTCCAAGTCGACACCGGAACCTCCCTCCCCCTGCCTAGCCCGCCCTACTTCAGACTCCTCCCTGTCTTCCCGTCCTGCCCCGCGCGGACTACGGCTGTTCCGCAGAGTGCCGCCCCTCCCCAGATTCCGGACCGAGAGTGCCTCAGCGCCCCGCCCCCCGCGCAGGCAGTCGTCCCCTACATCCGGGTACCGACTCGAGCCGCCCAGACTCTGGCACTATGGTCATGGCGGAGGGGACGGCAGTTCTGAGGAGGAACAGGCCGGGCACAAAGGCGCAGGTATCATCTCCACACCTTTCTTGCCAGGGAACTCTCGGTACCCAGCGGTGCCGCGCTTGCAAGCTGGCGGCCGCCGAGGGAAGGTTGGGCCCCGGCCGCGGGCGGGCGGGCGGGCGGGGGCACTGGTGCCCGGCCTGCTCTTCCGGAGCCGCAGCCCCTCTGTCTGGCTGAGGCGGCAGTGGCCGCCCTCAAGGCCTGCAGAGCTCAAAACTGAGTGGGGGCGTGAGGCGCGCGTGGCGGTGGGGAACAGGGGTGCCTGCCCCGGCCCCGGGCTGTAAGCCTGTCCGGCGACTGCAGGTAATGATCTTGGGGATGAGTTCCAGCTGACTGGCGCCGAAGGGGCGCGGCCAGCCAGGTGGAGACCTTGGGGTTTTCCTAGGGTCAGGGCCGGCGGTGTGGTAGGGGGTGCTAACACAGCCTACCTCCTCCCCGCTTCCATTGCCTACTTGCCTTGTGACGTACCTGCCGGTCTGCTCCCATCCAGCTTGTCTAGCCGGATGCGGGTGGCAATAATTTATCCTCCTCCGGTTGTTTGCCTTTGACCATCACTCCCTCTGCTTCCCTGCAGCTGTTTTCTGGTCCAGCAAGTTTTCAACACCAAGTTGCGACTTGTTAGATATCATTCTTTTTTTTTTTTTTTTTTAAATATTATTTATTTATTTTAAACTTTCCAGTGTTTTTTAGTTGTAGTTGGACATAATATCTTTATTTATTTACTTTCATGTGGTGCTGAGGATCGAACCCAGTGCCTTGCACATGCTAGGCAAGTGCTCTACCGCTGAGCCACAACCCTAGCCCCCTAGATATCATTCTTTATAAATTTCCTTGTTAATTTCAATGAAGCATAGTCAGGGAATGAACTGATTATAATCTCATCAACTTTTAGTAGAGCACTATTTGGGGTAAGCTGGTGCTTATTTAGGTATTGCTTCTTAGGATTTGCAGAAGATGGGATGCTTCCCTTAAAAAAATTGAATTGGCATTCATACTTGATTACTCTCCCAGCCAAAATGACTTGCCATAAAATAGATGCTCTAAAATCAGAAGAGCATGTTTAAAATGTAATTTTAAGAAAAAGTGATGAGTCAGAAAAGAAAACAGTCATGGAGCTATTATCATGTTTGTGAAAATAGATTTTAATTTCTTGTACAAAATTATGGAAAAGAGACTTTTCAGAGGGAGTTTATATATCTGCACCTCTTTCCAGATCCATTAAAGGTAAGGAAGCTGAAGCCTAGGGAAACAATTTACTGAATTTGCTTAAAGTTACCCGGTTAATTCACTAGTGACTTTAACAAGTTGTTTCTGCTGCTGTATTTTAGAATTGTTTTGAAAAGTTTTAGTATATAGTCACTTTGTCAGTTACTTCTACTGGCAGTTTTGCCTTCATACTACTGGAAATTTTGTAGGCTTTCTTTTACCATTTCTAAACTTTTTTTTTCCTTCTACAGGGTCTTTTCTCAGATAACTATTTCTTATTCTGTGGCAACATTGTTTCTGATTTTCTGATTTTTAAGTGATCAAGTTTCCTTTTTTTTTTTGATGGTGGGATAGGAACTGTGGACCTAGTATGGTAAGCAAGAGCTCTGTCACAGAGAGCCCTGGCCAAAAGTCCTTAATTTTGAAAATTTATTTTAAACAAATACTGTAAAATATCTGTTTGCTATGTTGTTATAAGAAAGCTACTTTGCATTTTTCCACATTATCACAAATCAAGGCTAAGTAAAATGTAGGAAGATTAAAAGAAAAAAAGACTTTAGCAGTATTCTTGTTTGTCACATGAATTTCCTTCAGTGAATATCAAAAATGATGTATTTAGAACTATAGTATAAAAAGTAGGTGATCTATCTTTCTACTTTTTTTTTTAATTGGTTAGACTGGAATGTAGGCACATAGTTGTTTTTCAATAAATATTAACGATTAGATGAGAAAAATTTCCCCCTTACCAGAGATTGAACCCAGGTTGCTTAATCGCTGAGCCATATCCTCAGCCTTTTTATTTTTTATTTTGAGACAGGGTCTCATTAAGTTACTGAGTCTGGATTTGAGCTTGTGATCCTCCTGCCTGAGCCCCTGGGATTAAAGGCGTGTACCCGGCAGAGCTAGATTTTTGGTGTCTCATAACATGTCTAAAATATCACAATTATGATAACTGGGGTTTGGCTTAATGGTAGAGTGCTCACCTCGCACGTGAGAGACCCTGGGTTTGATCCTCAGCACCACATAAAAATAAATAAACAAAATAAAGATATTGTGTCCATGTATAACTAAAAAAATGTTTTTAAAAAATGATGCAAAACTTTTTATTCCCAGTGAAATCATTAACATCTTTTCTATATAGTATTACTATGTATACTCATTAATATTTTTAAAACAAAATAATCTACAGTTTTTATTACCATATTGTTTTTTTTTTTTTATTTATTTGTTTAGTAGTGATAGGGATTGAACCCAGGACTTTACACATAATGGGAAAGTGCTCTTATCATTGAGCTACATCCCAGCCATAATCATTCTAATTTTTTAAATGAAAGAATAAGAAACATTTTTAAATGTGAGTCATGTAGGAAAAATTTAAAAACTGCTCTTTAATATTTAGATAATGTCTAAGGAAAGCCATCTGGGAACAAGTTCGAAAAGATTATTTTATTTATTGACATTTTTCCTTAATAAATTCAGTTCAATATTTTCTTTCAGATAGTACAACTATGAAAACTTAAACATTGGTGAAATGTTTAAGATAATTAAAAAGATATAACCATCACCTAACCTCAGAATATGATGTTGCTAATGTTTTTCTGTCTTCTACTTCCCCCAACCATCCAGAAATGGTGATTTCTTTATACTTTTAATATATGTGCATTATATCTGTAAATATATCTTGCATTTTCTTAAACTTTTATTCATGTGATATCATACACTGTATATTCTTCCAGTTGTGGGTTTTTTTGTTTTGTTTTTGATACCAGGGATTGAACTCAGGGCATTTGACCACTGAGTCACATTTCCAGCCCTATTTTGTATTTTATTTAGAGACAGGGTCTCGCTGAGTTGCTTAGCACCTCTCCCATGCTGAGATTGTCTTTGAACTGGCTATCCTCTTGTCTCAGCCTCCAGAGCCACTGGGATTACTGGCATGTGCCACCCATTGCACCTAGCCTTTTTTTTTTACTCAATGTTTTGAAGACTTGCCTATGATGGTTGATTCAAATTTATTGAACATTGATTCAAATTTATGGAATATTACTACCTTTTCCCCCTTCTCAGTTTTACCCCAGAGACTTTTATTGAAGACCAACTGTGTGTCAGGCATTGCTTACTTACTAAGAATATATAGGTACACTTTGCTGGAAAATCAGTCAAATCTATTAATCACTTAGCAGGGTTCACAGACATTCCCCTATCTATAGATGATTCAGAAATAGTACCAGGTGTGTCACAAAAACATCCCCCTTAGAAGAAGTCATTTGTGGAGCCCGAGTTGTGGCTCAGTGGTAGAACACTTGCCTCGCATGTGTGGAGGCACTGAATTCGATCCCTGGCACCACATAAAAATAAATAAAATAAAGGTACTGTGTCCATCTACAACTAAAAAAAAGAAGTCATTTGTCCAAATGCTATATAATCCTAGTTACTTGGAGACTGAGGAAGGACAATTCTAAATTCAAGGCCACCTCAACAATTTAATCTTGTCTCAAAATGAAAAAAGGGCTAGGGATGTAGTTCAGTGGTCAAAAGCCCCTGGATTTAATCTCCAGTAGCCTAAACCAGCAAACAAAATAATCGTCTTTTGGATACACACAGCCTTGGGGATCCAACTGGGATCTAACCCAGGACCTAGAACATGCCTAGTGCTCTACCCTTGACCTGGACAGCCAAATGGAGAGCTACTTGTTTTGTTTTGTTGTTGTTCTTTTTTTTTTTTTTTTTTCTTAAACCAGGTATTGAACCCAGGGATGCTTAACTTTTGAGTTACATCCCAGACCTGCTTATTTTTTTTATTTTGAGACAGGCTTTTCCTAAATTGTTTGGGGCCTTGCTAAGTTGCTGAGGCTGGCTTTGAACTTGTGATCCTCCTCCTCAGCCTCTTGAGTTTCTGGGATTATAGATGTGTACCACTATGCCTGGCTGGATGACTACTTTTTGATGGAGTTTGTTTTTATTTAGCAATTTGAAATTATCTGGAATTAGAATGATTTATAATATCTTTCTAAAATAACACTTATGGAGCCATAAATAAGCTACTTTAGGTAAGAAACTGATTTAGTTTTTTGATGCCTGGAGACTTTTTTTTTTTTTTTTTTGGTGGTGGTGGTGCTGGGGATTGAACCCAGGGCCTTGTGCATGTGAGGCAGACACTCTACCAACTGAGCTATATTCCCAGCCCTAGACACTTTTTTTTAGTGCAACTTTTTTTTAGAGGTGTTTAACTATCATCAACAAAAAAATGATAGACTCACCTCCCCAATTAAGTTATACATGAAAGGTTAATGGGAACCAGCTCTGAGAGATTTGTGGTTGAAAAAAATGTGATTTGTAGTTTGCTTGTCTGTTTATTTATTTATTTATTTTTGAGATTTTTAAAAAAATATTTATTTTTTTAGTTTTAGGTGGGCACAATATCTTTATTTTGTTTTTTTTTAATGTGGTGCTGAGAATCGAACTCGGTGCCTGACACATGCTAGGTGAGCGCACTACCACTTGAGCCATATCCCCAGCCCTGACTTGTAGTTTAATTTAAAAATAATCTTGATGTTCACCTAAAAACATTGACTAAAATTTTTTTTTGAAAAGAGGAGATATTTCCTTGTTCTTTCTTTTTTTAAAATATGTCTGTAGTTGTCGTTGGACCTTTATTTTATTTATTCATTTATATTTGGTGCTGAGAATTGAACCCAGTGCCGCACACATGCTAGGCAAGTGCTCTACCATTGAATCATAACCCCATCCCCTTTTTTTGGGGGGGTGGATACTGGGGATTGAACTCGGGCACTCAACCACTGAGCTACATCCACAGCCCTATTTTGTATTTTAGTTAGAGACAGGGGTCTCAGTGAATTGCTTAGTGCCTCACCATTGCTGAGGCTGGTTTTGCACTCACAGTCCTTTTGCCTCAACCTCTCCAGCTGCTGGGATTACAGGCATGCTCCACTGTGCCTGGCACTCCAGCCCCTCTTAATTTATTTCTTTTTTTTTTTTTTTTTAAATATTTATTTATTTATTTATTTATTTTTTAGTTTTCGGCAGGCACAACATCTTTGTTTGTATGTGGTGCTAAGGATCGAACCCGGGCCGCACGCATGCCAGGCGAGCGCGCTACCGCTTGAGCCACATCCCCAGCCCTTAATTTATTTCTGATAATCACATTATAAAGGCTTTTCTTCCTCTCTAGTGTGAGCTTTGGATTTTTATTCAGAATCAAAATTAATATTAATGCATCCTCTTTATAACTTTGTATATGTTTTAACCTTGAATTTATTTTTATAGGATTTCTATAATTGGCCTGATGAATCATTTGATGAGATGGACAGTACACTTGCTGTTCAGCAGGTAATAAGAGATTCTTTTATAACTCAGCCTAATTATTTTATTACCTCTTTGGCATAGTTAAGTATTTCTATTTTTTTTTTAAACAGCATAAACCAGGTTCCACTGAGTTAATGAAATGCCCATTTAAAACTTTAATCAAGCCTCATTTTAAGATGGTATATTAAACTATAGTCAATCTTAAATTCACTTTAATATGTTATTTTATACCAGACTAGAGTACTAAATTTGATTTTATAATGAACTTAACTCAAAATTATTTGAATGATAATTTGAATAACAGATAATTAAACAACATCTGCAGTTTGGGAAAAACAGTAGTACTTAGAGCCAATTATTAAGGATTGCATTAAGGGTTTAATAGAAGAGTGACAAAGAGTGAGGTGTAATAAGAGCTGGGGGTGTAGTTCGTGTGGTAGAGCATGTACAAGGCCCTGGGTTTGATCCCCAGCACTATAAAAAAAAGAAGAAAGAAGGTAAAACAACAAAAATAAAAGCAAGAAATTGGGGTATACTAGTAGATTAGGTATTAGTTAAGCTATAATTTTATTTGCTTTTAACAGTGCTAAGAATTGAACCCAGGCCCTCATGTGTACTAGGCAAGTGCTCTACCACTGAGCTGTATTCCCAAGCCCTAGAAGTGGTTTTTCCATTCCTAAGCCAGAATTTCTATTTGACCACTCTCTGTCATCACTGTAGTATTTATTTTGGGGTTTCATATCAAGCCTAGAGTTCTTTTTTTGGTAGGGGAGGTGTGTGTGTGTGTGTGAGGGGGGGGGGGCGGGGAGGGAGGGAGGGAGATTGAATCCAGGGCCTAGCACATGCTAGGCAAGTGCTCTATCATGCTACATCTTTAGCCTTTTTATTTTTTTTTATTTTGAGATAAGGTCCAGGCTGATCTCAAATTTGTTATCCTCCTGCCTCAGCCTCCCAGGTAGCTGGGATTATAGGCATGTGCCACTGTATTGAGCTGTTTTTGGTTTTCTTTCTTTCTTTCTTTTTTTAAGAGAGAGAGAGAGAGAGAGAATTTTAATATTTATTTTTTAGTTATTGGCGGACACAACATCTTTGTTTGTATGTGGTTCTGAGGATCGAACCCGGGCCGCACACATGCCAGGCAAGCGTGCTACCACTTGAGCCACATCCCCAGCCCTTTGGTTTTATTTCTAAACTGAAGATCTCTAAGACAACTGATGAAAGTGGCTACTCTAAACAGAATTTCACTGTAGACAAAACAGTCTCATACCGAAAAAAAAAAAAAAATTATATTTAGGACATTCATAGCTAGAGAGAAGTCAATACCTCCCTTCAAAGCTTCAATGGATAGACTACCTCTCATGTTAGGAGTTAATGAAGCCAATGGCTTCAAGTTGAAACCAAGGTTCGTGAACTATTCTGAAAATCCTAGGACCCTTAAGAATTATACTTAAGCCAGGTGCAGTGGTGCAAGCCTGTGAAAAGAATCTTTTCTGAGCAGAAGGTCTCAACAGTGGGCTTAAAATATTCTGAGGACTGTGTTATAAACAGATTTTGCTGTCATCTAGGCTTTTCTTTTTTTGAAACAGGATCTCTCTATGTTGCTGAGACTGACCTTAAGCTTGTGAGTCTTCTGCCTTAGCCTTCTGAGTCACAGGGATCGCCAAGAAATACAAAAGAATCAGGGTGTATACTCTATTTTTGATGAATTTTGTTCTCTTTATCACTCCATGGCTTTAATATTTCAAACCATTATTTGTCTTTGACCTCAAGTAAGGTGGTTTAAGTGAGGCCAGTAAACATTAATGAAACACTTTCTCTGTTTCAGGTGCTAATACCAAAATGCAAAACAAAACTTAAGTCTTTGTGTTCATGGTCTCACTATTTGTTGGAGACATAAGAAAATAAGTGCTATTTTTTTGTGTGAAATAAATGCTAGTAAAAGTTCTGTAGAAGGAATCGTGGGGTAGGAAAGATAAAAATGAATAGACAGATTGCTAATTCAGATGATACAAAAAACAAATGTGGTCATAAATCAGAAAATTCTGTGTAGACTGGAATTCAGGCATACCTTAGAGAAATTGTAGGTTTGAATTCCAAACCACCACAATAAAGATATTGCAATAAAGCAAGTCACATGATTTTTTCTGTTTCCCAGTGCATATAAAAGTTTACAATTACCCTGTACTGTAATATCTATTAAATGTGCAATAACAGTCTAAAACACTAATAAGTATACCTTAATTTTAAATTATTTTTTGAGTTGGAGGCGCATTTATTTATTAATATTTATTTTCTAGTTTTTAAGTGGACACAACATCTTATTTTACATTTATGTTGTGCTCAGGATCCATCTCAGTGCCTCAATCATGCTAGGCAAGCACTCTACCACTGAGCCACAACCCCAGCCCCTGGAGGTGTAGATTTAGTATAGCTTGCACTTAGCATGCATGAGGCCCTGGGTTGGAACCCCTGCACTGCAAAAACAAAGCAAAAAAGCAAACAACTTTATTGTTAAAAATTGCAATCGATCATCAGAGTTCAGTAAGTCATAATCTTTTTTTAAGAATGGAGACTGCTTTATAACTTGCAACAACTATATTTGATAGCATTTTCCCCCTTTTGGTACTGGGATTGAACCACTGAACCACATTCCCAGCTTTTTTTTATTTTTGAGACAGGCTCTTGCTCAATGGCATAGGGGATTGCTAAATTGCTAAGGCTAGCTCTGAATTTCTTGCCTTAGCCTAATCCCACATGCCTGGGATTACAGGCATGTGATACTGTGCCTGGCTGTTTGATAGCATTTTACCCACACTAGTTTGACTATAAAAATTGAAATCAAGCTGGGTATGGTGGTGCACACCTGTATTTCCAGCTGCTTGGGAGGCTGAGG
The DNA here is from genome assembly GCF_047511675.1 of Marmota flaviventris. Classification (NCBI taxonomy): domain Eukaryota; kingdom Metazoa; phylum Chordata; class Mammalia; order Rodentia; family Sciuridae; genus Marmota; species Marmota flaviventris. The sequence continues at coordinate 37,622,362 of NC_092508.1, read as the reverse complement.
CAGGAGAATCACAAGTTCGAAGCCAGCCTCACCAATTTAACAAGGCCCTAAGGAACTCAGCAAGACCTTGTCTCAAAATAAGATATGAAAAAGGTCTAGGGGTGCTGGGGTTGTGGCTCAGTGGTAGAGTACTCGCCTAGCATGCATGAGGCACCGGGTTTGATCCTGAGCAGCACATAAAAATAAAAGGTTTTGTGTCCACCTAAAACTAAAATATATATATATATATATATGTTTTTTAAAAAGCTCTTTTTTTAAAAAAAAAAAAAAAAGGTCTGGGATGTGGCTCAGTGGGTAAGCACCTGTGGGTTCAGTCCCCCATACTAAAAACAACAACAACAAAAAATTGAAATCAATCTTTTCAAACCCTGCTGCTAAGTTTATATAATATTCTAAACCTGTTGTTGTCATTAACAGTATTTACAGCATCTTCATCGGGTGTTTCTTCTCAAGGAAGCATGTTTTTGCTTTTCCCTAAGAAGCAACTCCATCTGTTAAAGTTTAATCATGAGATTGCAGAGATTCAGTCACATACTAAGGCTTTGTGTCTAATTCTATTGTCTTGCCACTTCTATCATATCTGCAGTTCCTCTGCTGCAGTCTTTAACCTGTAAAAGACATTTGTGAGGGTTGCAATCAACTTCCAAACTCCTGTCAATGTTAACGTATTGACAGCCTCTCACAAATCACAAGTGTTCTTTCTTTTTTAATTTAAATTGTTTTTCAGAATGATACATAAAAACATACAAGTTGTACATGTTAATTGGGGTAATGAGTGTTTTTTTTGGGGGGGGGGGGTACCAGGGATTGAACTCATAATCACTGAGCCACATCCCTAGCCCTGTTTTGTATTTTATTAGATACAGGGTCTCACTGAGTTGCTTAGCGCCTCATTAAATTGCTGAGGCTGGCTTTGAACTCCTGATCCTCCTGCCTCTGCTTCCCGAGCTGCTGGAATTGTAGGCGTGTGCCACCGTGCCTGGCCATGAGTGTTCTTTATACCATTTAGAATGGTAAATCCTTTCCAGGTTGCTGGGATTACAGGTGTGCAGCACCAGGCCTGGCTGCTTGTCAATTTTTAAAACAACTTTCCTTGGGTATAATTAATATGCCATATAAATAACCATTTAAAGTGTACAATTCTGTGGTTCTATTCAGAGTTGAACAGCCTCAACTTAGTTTAATTTTGGATTGTTTTTGTTGACCCTAAAAGAAAACCCCATCCCCAATAGCAGTCAGCTTCATTCTCCTCTCTGCCTTCCTCTTCTCCTCAAACCTTAGCAACTGATAATCTAGTTTCCATCGCTAGAGGTTTGCTTAATCTAGATATTTTATATAAATGGAATCATATGATATATTCACAGTCACATTTACATTGTCTATATTTTATATTCATATGAAAACTATGGTTTTTCAATTTTGATCCCAGTTCTAGTTTTGATACTCTATCTCCAATGAAGTTGACTTGGAAGGGTTACCTCCTTTTTTGAGTTAACGGATGATTCAAAACTTGATTTTCTTTTTAGTGTATAACCCAAAAGTTGAACCACAACTGCAGTTTTGTATTAAAAAATGGAATACATTTAAAACCAAATTTGTCACGTAGTACAATATTTTAATTAACCATAAGAACTTCTTTGTTTATAGTATATTCAACAGAACATAAGGGCAGATTGCTCCAATATTGACAAAATTCTTGAACCTCCTGAAGGCCAAGATGAAGGTGTGTGGAAATATGAACATTTAAGGTAAGTTCTTATGATACATTAAAAAGCAATTATGCTTATGGTAAAGATATCCTTCAGTATCTACTAATGATAATAATGAATCAGACCTTGTAAAGATCAAAACGCCACATTCTAAAGCTTTTGTGTCTTAATTGTTAAAAAGGTTCTTCAGCTTTGTTGTTCACTGGTTGTTTCCATGTGGAGTAATGCTACAAAGTCACTTGTTTTGAAAGGTGGCTGCAGACTTGCTTGTGCATGTTTCTATATTTAGGGATTTGGGCTTACTGTCTTTTTACATGGTTTTCCTTAATTGTATCCCTTAACTACAGATGCATTTTTTTCCATTTTCCCACTCATGAATAACTTTAATAGAGGATCACCTCTAGGTCCTAATCTAGGCTTAATATCTGATGAATTACTTAAGAACTGTCCAAACTTCCAGTCTTCCCTTTGGTAAATAAAGATTAATTATATTCCTAAAGTAAGGATTTTTATGCTTTCATTATATCCTTTGAATGAGATTATTGTTGACTAGTGAATAGGTAGAGTTAACATTATTATTTTTTGTTCTGGGGATTGAACCCAAGGGTGTTGTTACCACTGAGCTAAGTTCCCAGCCCTTTTATTTTTTTATTTTTATTTTTGAGACAAGGTCTAGTTGCTTAGGACCTCACTAAGTTGCTGGGGCTAGCCTTGAACTTATGAGCCTCCTTCCTCAGCCTGTTGAGTTGCTGGGATTACAGGCATATGCCACTATGCCCAGTTTAGAGTTAACTTTGGAAGCAGCAACATCCTGAAGTTAGTACTAAAATTGTAAACTTCCCAGTGCAAGTAAGAGCTGGGATGAGTTGACAGATTAAATATAGAGAATACAGTATAAGTTTAACTGCATAATACATTCTCAACTTGTAGACGGGGCTTTTTTTTTTTTTTTTTTTTTAATTCTTGATGCTGTCTGTTTGCTAAGATGTATATGTCTTGATATGTTCTGTTAAAATGGTTGAGCAATTTTAGAATGATACAACTTCTTTATATGCTTTGCCAGTTTATTAGACAAATCACTTGAATATTTTATTTTAATATATTTATTTTTGTGGGGGTGAGAATCAAACCCAGGGCCTCACACTTTCTTTCTTTCTTTTTTTTTTTTAAGATCTCGCTCTATTGTCCAGGCTGATCATGAACTTAAGCTTTCTAAAAGTGAGGTCTTCCCGGGGATAGAACTCAGTTGGTAGAGTGCCTGCCTCACCTGCACAAAAGCCCTGGGTTCAATCCCCAGCGTGCACTCGCGCGCGCACACACACACACACACACAAAATCTAAAAAGTAAGGTCCAATTTCAGTGTACAGGGTTTTATTTCAGATCTAAGAAAACATTTTGTTCCCTATTTAACCTATACTGTGAGATATGCATTATATGAAACATATAAAAGTTTTATTCTGTTTTTCCTGGTGCTATTATATTTACTTTTGTTATTTTTTTCTACTAACCACTTTTGGAGGGGTGAATTTAATATTGTAGTCATATATGTATTCTTTGGTCTCTTTGTTATATTGTATGTCACTGTAGTTGACCAAGAAGAGTTCCTTAAGTAGCCTTTTTGGGCTTTTTTTTTTTTCCTACATTCTTGATGTTATTGAACCTGAGGCTATGTACTTGCTGTTATTGGTTAATTAATTATATTATGATGTTAGTTTGAGTTGGATCATGACTTTATTCAAATCTCCCAGTAGCTCATTCTGAATCTTTATGATTAGAAAAAGATACCCCTTTGAATGGTGTACAGTTTTATGCCAGGATGTGTGGCTTGATACCTGAGATGTCAGACTAAATTTCTGTCCTAGCCTGTCTCTTCAGCTCTGCCATTGTATGTATTGCCCTGTATTAGATTAATTTAAAGCCTTGCTGTTAGGTTTGTACTGTTTATCCCAGATTATACCTGCAACACTTCAAAACAGTTAATTTTACTGTAGACTATAAGAAGGTTGGATTAGGTAAGACATTTGCTTATCACCACCACTGTTCGTTACCACTTAATGGGAAACAACTCAAAAACCCATAACCTGTAGCCTACTGATACAGGGAAATAGAAGATGATGGATAATTTAGAAGTAGTGTTATTTTTGCAATCTAAGAAGAAATATTAGGCATCTGGAAAGAAAATTATAGACAACTAAAAATTTGATTCTTGTCTTTTTGTTTTCTTCTATTATAGTGTACCTAAAATAAATATGTAAATGAGTGTAGTTTTTCTTTTACCAAATTAGTTCATATATGTCCCCTTTATTCTTATCATTTGGAAATCCCTTTCATCTTCTAATTGTTTAGGTTTTAGCTTTGCATTTGGGGGGAAGCAAAGTTTGTTTTGGTTTATTTGGTTGTTTGGTAGTTTGTATTTGGGATTTAACCCAGGGACACTTTCCCACTGAGCCATATCTCCAGCCCTTTTCAATTTTATTTTTTTGAGACAGGGTCTCACTAAGTTGCTGAGGGCTTTGCTAAGTAGCTGAGGCTGACCTCAAACTTGCAGTCCTCCTGCCTCAGTCTCCCGAGTTGTTAGGATTATAGTTCTGCCATGCCTGGTGGAACCAAAGTATTTTAATTTGTTTGCGGGGGAAACAGTTTTGATTTTCAACCTTGATATGGTACACTAAATATTATTAGATAGTATTTTTATAGGGAACACATTCAGTAGCTTGACAACTATAAAATTATTTTTATGACATAGAGGATTGTCTTACATCAAATGCCTGTCTAAAACTGTCTTGTAATTTCCTACATTCTTCATTTATTAAAAAATATTGAGGGGCTGGGGTTGTGGCTCAGCGGTAGAGCACTCGCCTCTCACATGTGAGACCCTGGGTTCAATTCTCAGCACCACATACAAAAATAAACAAGTAAAATAAAGGTGTTGTGTCCAACTACAACTAAAAAAATTTAAAAAAGAATATTAAGCACTTACTGTATGTCAGTCATTATATAGGCTTTACAATTATTAGTTTGTTTTAGAAGAAAAGAATATTACCAAAAAATTGCCAAAGGCCTGGGGGTACGATTTAATGGTAGAGAACTTGCCTAACATACACAGGGCCCTGGGTTTAATTTCCAACAGAGGGGGAAAAAATTGGCAAGATCTGTTAAGTAACAAAAGCATTTTAGAAAATTGTATATGATCTGATCCCAAAATATTTTTAAAAAATTTTTTTTGTACTTGTAGATGGACATCATGCCTTTATTTTATTTATTTTTGCATGGGTTGCTAAGGATCAAACCCAGTGTCTCACACATGCTAAGTGAGTGCTCTGCCACTGAGCCACAACCCCAGCCCAATACCAATATATTTTAATCTGTACATAGAAAAATAAATTTGCATTAAAACAGTAGTTAACTTTTGGGAGAAATAGTTGAATTATAGAAAATTTACATCTTCTACATTATAAATTTGGTAGTGTTTGACTTTTGTTTATTGTTTTAGTTTTATGGTGCTGGGAATAGAACCCAGAGCCTCATACTGGCTAGACAAGCAAGTGCTCTTCCATTGATGTACACCCCCAACTCTGAAGATTTTAAAGGAGTATATTATTCATAATGAGAATAAAACTTTGAAAATACATATAACACATTTATTCTATCAGAAAAAGTCTAGTATTCTGTGTCTCTTTGTATATGAATATATACATATACTTTTTTAGACAACTGAAATATTACTGTAAACAGACATTTACCCTTTGTATGTATATATGTGCCAAAATTTTACTACCCTCCAATTGAAATATTTCAAAAAAATTTGTCATATTATAGTTCCTGTGAACATCTTTGTAATCTGTATCTGCTGCAGTTCTAATTATTTTATTACAATAGATGGATGACCTAGTTTAAAAGTACACAATTTCTAAGACTCTGGTTAAATATTTTCAAATTACCTCTTACAAAAATCATATTAATTTCTAGTGTATAAAAGAGCAATCAGCTCTCTGGACTCTGCTGTTGAACCTTTTTGGGTCATTGCTTTTGGGTTTTAATATGTAAATCTTTGGAAGAAATGTGCCATTGTCAGTTCTGGTGGTGGTGATAATAGTGATGAGAAAGGAAAAATGATACTGATGAGATTCTATTTCTACAATTAATTTTCTAAAAATAACTGGAGCCAGGCATAGTGGCATGTGCCTATAGTCCCAGCTACAAGGGAGCTAAGGTGGGAGGATTGCTTGAGCCCACAAGTTCAAGATCAGTCTGGGCAACATAGCAAGATCCTGGCTCAAAAAGAAAAAGAAAAAAAAAAAAAAAAACCTGTGGAGAATAAATGTGATTTTTCATTTATATATTTGCATTTTCAGGCAATTCTGCCTTGAACTAAATGGACTTGCTGTCAAACTTCAGGTAATATTTTCTGTAAGTTAAAGCTGTAATTAAAAGTTCTGATATATTTCTGTTTTTGTAACTTAATGTGATTACAAAGACTTATCCGACTTTTCTAATAATTTTTCTTGTATTTTACATGGAAATGTAGTAACCCAATGATAATCATTTTCATCATTATTTTACATATTAACAAATACAATTATTTTTAACAGAGTGAATGCCACCCAGATACTTGTACTCAAATGACAGCAACTGAACAATGGATTTTTCTTTGTGCAGCTCATAAAACTCCAAAAGAGGTGAGGATTTATGAAATAGAATAACTAGTAATCATCATAACCTAAATATATTCAAGACATTGGTAGGCAGATTTTTAGGATTTTCAATTTCTGTTTGTTTGCCACTTGGTTTAGAATGTCTTGCCTGCAAGGTTATTACCACAGTGCTGTTTTAGGATTTCTTATGATTAGCATCATTTTTCATACTTCAGCAATTACGTGCAGTAGAACTCACTTTCTGATTAACTGACTTACCACAAAATAATATTTTCACACTAATAGTTGAGATATGCTTGTTTATATTTTTGTTGTCATGTTCTTTTTTTAAAACATTTTTTATTGTTGTTGTAGATGGACACGTATCTTTATTTCTATTTGTTTGTTTATTTATTTATTTATTTGGTGCCGAGGATTTTGAACCCAGGACCTCACACCTGCTAGGCAAGCGCTCTACTACGGAGCCCTTATAATTTCTTTTGAGAGGCAGAACCATTGATTACTTATTGATGTCTAGTCTTTTTTTAAAAAAATACTTTTTTTGTTGTTGATCGACCTTTAATTAATTAATTAATATGTGGTACTGAGAATCAAACTCAGTACCTCATACATGCTACGAGAGTGCTCTACCATTGAACCACAACCCCAGACCTGATGCCTAGTCTTAGTAGAAATGTTACTTTTGAGATTTTTAATATTTATGTTGTTTTTCTTCTCAGTTTTTGTCAGGGTATACCCTGAGTGTGAACAATAGCAATTGTTTATCATATTTATTTTAAGTCATTCCTTTTTATTATCTGATGCCTAATATGTATTCACTTTTCCTTGTTTTAAAAATGTCCTTTATAGCTGGTTTGTTTACACTATGCATTGTGTTTCCCATGATCTGCATTTTTAAAAAATCTATAGTAATTACTTTTTACTTGACATTTATTAAGGATATTGGTCTAGGCCAGTTCTGTAGAATTATTGATCTTCAAATGCTTATTATATTGAGAGATCTCTAAAGCTAAAGACAAGCGATGTTCAACTTGCAAAATCAGTATTTGGTGTTCTTTTGTTTGAAAAAAGATAAATTCCTATAGGCGCATTGGCTCATGCCTGTAATCCCAGCGGCCCTGGAAGCTGAGGCAGGAGGATCACAGGTTCAAAGCCAGCCTCAGTAAAAGTGAGGCACTAAGCAACTCAGGAAGACCCTGTCTTTAAATAAAATGCAAAATAGGGCTGAGGATGTGGCTCAGTGGTCGAGTGTCCCTGAGTTCAATTCCTGGCACCCCTCCACCCCCCATCCCCCCGAAAAAAAGGGGATAAATTCCCAGAATAAGGAGTATGTGGTACCTGTGTAAGCAAATGGTAATTATTTGGAAGACCAGTTTCATTCAGGATTACATTTTTTGTATTAGTAGAGTGAAGTAACATGAAGATTGTGCATCAGTTTATATCTGGGAAAATCCACATAGCTTTTCATTGATAATTCCCTGAAGTTGGCTAGTTAATGTAGTGATCAATATGATAATTGAAGTTAAGAAACTGTATTATGTCAGTTTTTCATTTCTGTGACCAAACTACCTGACATGAACAACTTAAAGGAAGAAAGATTTGTTTTGGCTAATGGCTTAAGAAGTATAAGTCCATGTTGGGCTGGCTGTAATACTTTGGGCTTCAGGTAAGACAGATCATGGTAAAAGGGCATGGCTGAAGAAAGCTGCTCAGCTCATGACAGCTGGAAAGCAGAAGGGAGAGAGTGGCCAGGAACTATAAATACCCTTTAGGGCATGCCCCCAGAAACCTTCCTCCAACCACGTCCCAGTGCCTACAATTTCTACCACCTCCTAGTATTCCATTCACTTATTAATGGATCAATCACTAATGAAGTCAGAGCCTTCATGAACTAGTCACCTCCTAAAAGCTCCACCTCTAAACATTGCTGCATTGGAGACCAAACCTTCAGCACATGAGACTGTAGGGGACATTCTATATCCAAACCATAACAAAAACTAAGTCAAGAAGACCAGGTTCATTTTGCCCAAAGGTAAAGATGCATTTTTCTCACTTTGGGTTAGAGATGTTCTTCTGTTTGTAATACATTATGTCTTAAATATAGTGTCATTCTCACATCTACTGTCTTCCTTATTAATATTAAATGTAAGCTGGGATAATCATTAGCATTAGGACCTATAGTGAAGTCTTAAATTGCAACATTGCTTGCTGAGTTCTAGTTACAATGAATTGGCCAAATGTCGAGGAAGGATGATAGTGCTATTTCCAAGTGATAATTTATAGAATGATGTTAATGTTAAAAATAAAAACAGAAAGCCAGGCATGGTGGCACACACCCATAATCCCAGAGGTTTGGGAGTTTGACAGGAGGATCAAAAATTCAAAGCCAGCCTCAGCAACTTAGCAAGGCCCTAAGCAATTTAACAAGTAAGCACCCCTCGGTTCAAACCCCAGTATAATTTCTGAACTCTTTTGAGGTAATTGTGCATAATCAAGAAACTATAGAAATTGACAGACTAGTAGATAATAAAATTGCCTTTAATTTGATACAGGGTCTCACTAAATTGCTAAGGCTGACTTCAAACTTTTGATTTTCCTACCTTAATTATCCAAGTTGCTGAGATTATAGGTATATACCTCCTGCCCAGGATTTTTTGTTTGTTTTTTGGCACTTGGGATTGAACCCAGGTATGCCTTACCACAGAGCTCCATACCCAGCCTTTTATTTTTTATTTTTCCCATTCAGTGAGTAGGGCCTCCCTAAGTTGTTGAGGCTGGCTTCAAATTTGCAGTCCTCTTGCCTCAGCCTCCTGAGTCTCCTGGATTGCAGGTGTGTACCACCATGCCCAGCCAACCCCACCCCCTTTTAGTTGTTTATATGTTTGCCATGCTACCATACTGAGCTGTCTTTAGTAGTTATTGCATTTCTAAATATCAACTTCAGTTTCAGCACCTGAAAAATAATTCAAATTACTAAATAAAGCTAGAATCATTATTATTCCTTTCTCTAGTTGTTTTCCTTCTGGTCCACTCTTGGCTTATTCCTAATCATCCTTGTCCCTTGATGTTACTTCCTTTCTGTCTTCAGGGAAATTACTTTGTAGTTTTATTTTTCTCTTTAAGTTTACTGACTCTCCATGAGCTGATATATTTAATTGTTTCTGATAAATGTAATAGAATAAGACAGGTTTATTAAAACTTAAAGATACTTAAAATTTTTACATGAGAATTTAAAAGAGGTTCAAGGAGAAAGTGTTTTAGAGAGCTTTTAGATTGGCAAATGGCATCCCAGGGGGATAATGAGGGATGTTTTCCAGGTTGTAGGAAGGCAGTGGTCCCTGGAAATAATTTGTGAAGGGAAGGAGGCTTTGGGACGCTTAGTAATGTATAAACCAGTAGGCTAGGAATTATAAACCAGTAGGCTAGGAATTAGTGTATCTGGGATGTTGTTTGGGAGCCCTTTTTCCTAACTATATGATTTGCATAATTATTGACCATTCATTTGACGTTGAATGTATAATCAGGTTGGATTAGTTAAATTAGGGGTGCTTTTCACTTGCTTTTTTGTTTTTGTTTTTGCATTGCTGGGGATCATCCCAGGACCTTTTACAAGCTAGGCAAACGCTTTACCACTGAGTTACATCCCCAGCCATCTTCCCAGTCCTAAACATTGTTTTCTTCTAGGTTTATTGTTTGGAATGAAATTGGGAGACTGATTAGTGTATTTTCTAGAAGCCTGATATTATGGTTCATGTGAATATAAAAGCTTTATTTATTGATGTAACATTGTCTTTTATGATCATTTTGAAATTGTAAAGGACTTTTTTCTTAGAATATACTCAAGTCTTTGGAGTAAGTTACCTAGATAATAAATATACCTAATTTAAGAGATAGAGCTTTTTGCTGATGCATTTTTAAAATCTTTTCTTTTCTAGTGTCCTGCTATAGACTATACTAGACACACACTTGATGGTGCTGCGTGTCTTCTGAATAGCAATAAATATTTTCCCAGCAGGTAAACAAAGCTTTAAACATGATGTTAAATTTTGTGAGTTTACTTTAAAAGATTGATGTTTTAAAACTAAAATTAGGTGATGGTTATTATTTTTTTTAAGCTATGTTTATTTGTTTATGGATTTTTGTGGGCTTCTTGGTTTTTGTTTTTATTTTGGTGGTACTGGCAGTTGAACCCAGGACCTTGTGTGTGCTAGGCAAGACTCTACCTTTGAACTACATCTTTAGTCAAATTACTGTGATATATTTTGGCTTGCTCATATAATTCAAGTTTTAAAATTAGGATTATAGTTAAACAGCAGGACTTGTTTCCCAAACCTCATAGACCAAGTCAATCAAGATTAGTTCTGCCTCTGTGCATCATTTCCTAGGTCTCTTCCTATTATGCTTTAGAGTTGAGATATTTACGAGCTTGTTCACTTGAATCGCTGATAGTCAGCCTCTACTTATACAGCATGCCTACAGTACAGACTTTCCTAAGTTGGAGCACTTGTTTTTGTAGGATTCTTTTTTCTCTCCTATAGTTTTTTTTGTTTGTTTGTTTCCCTATAGATTTTTAAGATCTGGGAAGAAGCCATGTATACATTATATTATTGGTGAGGTTTGTGATTGGTCTTTTATTCTTTTAAGACATTTGTTACTAACTTGGGAGGCTGAGTCAGGAAGAAGCAAGGAAGATTGGCCAGCTTGGGAAACCTGGGGAGACTCTGTCTCAAAAATTTTGAAAAAGGGGATAGGAATATGTAGCTCAGTGGTAGAGTACTTGACTACCATGTGTGAGGCCCTGGATTCAATACTCAGTACTGGGGAGTAGGGGATGGGGAGTCAATTTGTTTCCTGGTGGTTGGACTTGAGATTTTTTTCCTCCAAAATATTTATATTTGCTCAAGAAGCTCATATAAAATACTTTTTTTTTAAAGTGGGGCTGGGGACATAGCTCAGTTGGAAGAGTGCTTGCCTCGCATGCACAAGGCCCTGGATTCAATCCCCAGCACCACAAACAAACAAACAAAAGTGATTTTATTTCAATATCCTGTATATACATATTTTTTAAAAGAATATCAGAAATAGGCATATTTTGATTTTTCAAAAAATCCAGTTCTATAGAATAAGGAATATTCCTCTTTGTTTTAATCTCCTCTACTGGACAGAGTATTAACATAGTAAAATATTGTATTAAGTTTTGAGTTATCAGGGATTCATTTTAACTGTATTGAACTTTATAAGTTTCAGAACTGTAATATTGAATTTAACTTCAGTACTGTGGTTAAGGTGAAAGAGCACTGGCCCGGGAGTGAGTATTGGGAGGGTTACAGGTCTGCTTCTGGCACTTGTTAGTATTGTGTGATTTTAGATTAGTCACTTATTTTTTCTAGATGTAGATTTCTATACTTGTAAATTGAGAAGATTGTATTATATTGTCCTAACATTTTATTGAGCTCTACGAATCCATGATTTTGTTTCTGTTTTTAGGGTTAGCATAAAAGAATCATCTGTAGCAAAACTAGGATCAGTATGCCGTAGAATTTACAGAATATTTTCACATGCTTATTTTCATCACCGGCAGATATTTGATGAGTATGAAGTAAGTATATTTCATTAATTATACTAATAACATTTTTATCAGAATGATAATATGTGTTGATATTCTAGTTTTTTGATTTTGGATAATGAAATAACTTCTTTTCCTTCCTTTCTACAGAATGAAACATTTTTATGTCATCGATTTACTAAATTTGTGATGAAATATAATTTGATGTCGAAGGATAACCTGATTGTACCAATTTTAGAAGAGGAAGTTCAGAATTCAGTTTCTGGGGAAAGTGAAGCATGAAGGGAATCATACAGAAAAATGTACTGATCACATAATTAACGTTAATTATGTACTGTATATATATATATCATTTTAGACACATCAATCATGTATCCACATTATAGCTTCTTTCTTTAGTATAGGTTTTTGTATGCTGTGTGTTGCCTTTTAAAATGGGAAATACTTTTTAAGTTATTCATGAGCTGTATATTCACCAGTGTGGCACTCACAGTTTTTAAATAAGATTAGTATTATCTGTTTATAATGCTTGTTAATAAAAGAATTTACAGTTTGGTAAAATTGCTGCTAAACAATCATTGGATCACAATCCTCATCAAATAAACCTATCTATAAAAATGAGTGAGCTTGAAGTTTCAACAAGCCATTTACTGAAAAGATAGTAATGTTTTCCTTTGGTTTTACCCCTGAGTTTAGATATTTTAAACAATTCTGTAGTACATAGTTTCATCTTAACTGTTAACATTTTGAAAATTAGGTAAGTGTTTTAAAATTCTGTTTATAGTTTTTGATATACATATGTGATTATTATCCAAATAAAAGAGCAAATGAGGGATTAGTAATACTTAAATAAGTTTACTATGCTACATAAAGTATGTTCTAGGCCAGTATAGTATAGTTGGAAAGGTTTTACCTTTTCATAATAGCAGATTATTAAATATGTGATGATGATAACAGTAAGGCACTAAATGATGTTCCCACTGGAAACCTGCCCTGTCTCCTCCTTCTCATATCCCTTAATCCTCTCCCCAAACCACTTTGGCTTAGAAGTTTTTTCACCATGATTTAGTTGTGGCTTATTCCTATTTATATTTGTATTAATTGCTTACAGATTATACCTCATATTAGCAATTATATTACACTACAGGAAAACTGTATTGGCATAGGCTCTTGCTTATCTTTGTTTTGGGAAATTGTTCTTACTACTTATAGCCTTAAGATAGTTTGACGTTTCCTGTTAGTGATATTAATCTTCTAATCCTAGCAGCATTAAATAGAAATGAAGACATACTATAGTATTTATTTTATGCCCCCTCCCCAAAAATTTATGTTGAATTATTATACAGGTGAGATTATTTGTAGTAATTTACAGGTTCCAATGATGTTTATGCATGGTCATATGTTTTGGGACTTTGTTATAATTCATTGTCTTTAACAAAAATTCAAGTGCAGGTTTAACAATTTTATAATTTGTTGAGTAAGGTTTTTTGTAAAGTGTTGGAGGTCTTATTGCCAAACTGGTTTTAATGACTCACTAAGATAGGATAAAAAAATTGTACGTGTTGTGAAGAAAATACTGAAAGCCATCTCTTGACCAAACTTAAACAAACTTGAGGAACTTTTTTTTTTTTTTTTTTTCATTTAAAGGAGTTATTTTGAAGTGAAGATGAAAATGTATTCATCTTAATTTTTTGTTAATTTGAGGAAATAAATTATACTGTATTACAAGGCAAGTATGTACAGAAAAGGGTGGGAAATAGTAGAAGACTGAGAGTATGTTTATATAGTTTATTCTTTTCCAAGCCTGCCTGTCTTTTTGACTTTAAACAGTACTATCCCAGCAGCCACAGTCATTACTGTACCACAAACCACAATTATCTTTCAAGAAGTTTTATGTTCACAGTGAAAGGAATGTATTGACTTTGAAATTATGCATTTATATTAATGTTAGTATAAACCAATGGGAATAGTACTTTTTAAACAAATTTGCTAAATATTGAGAGACTAAACTACTAAGTTAATAAATTATATGTAGCAATGTAGCTGTTCTCTGGATGGTGTCTCACAATGGATTTCTGTTGCTTGAATATTTTCTTAGTGAACATTTGAACTAAGGTAGTGACTGGGATTGGTGATTTGGCTAAATATTTTGAATCTTAGTGTTAACAGGGAAATAAAATACCATTTTTTTCCTAACTCATTCCATCCTCCTCCCTGTACTGTGTGTTTGGAATTGATCTTTAAAAAACAAACTCACTCACTCCAAAAGAAAACCTCAGTTCATAGTCTTGTTTTTGTATTTTGTATTCATGTTGACATCTCACTAATCCTCATTATACTGTGAAATTAATTGACTATACTTGTTAAGACCTTAAATGAAATTATTTCTGGTTTTCTTTAATACTATTTACAGAATTTTGAAAATTCACATGTACATAAGTGGTGTTTTTTTAAAAAAGGATTATTGAACCTGAGCTGGCAAACCATTGATTAATAAAGTGTTATAAGAAGAGGAAAAATGGGGAATTCACCGTTCTGTGTGATAAGGAAGTTAGGCTTTACTTTTTGTTTTAAAAACTTTATATAAATCCAAAAGTTAAAATTAGATTTTCTTTTCATAAAGACATATAGTCAACTCACTCTCTTTTTCCTGTTAATTCTGAGAAAGTAGCCAACTTCTAATCACTTACATTTCTCTTAAGAATTATAAAGTTCCTTTGTCTATATTTTCTTTTCTATGACTTGAGGTGTCAAATTTGCATTTCTAGAAGTATCTCAGGTTTTTTTTGTTTCATTTTTGCAGTGCTGAGGATTTAACCCAGGGATGCTTAACCACTGAGTCATATCCCTAGCTTTTTTTATTTTTGCAGTGAAACAGGATCTCACTAAGTCACTTAGGACCTCACTAAGTTGTGGAGGCTGGCTTTGAATTTGTGATCCTCCTGCCTCAGCCTCCCGAGTCACCAGTCTTATAGGTGTATGCCACCACACCCAGCCTGGTTAAATTCTTAATAACCACATTTTTTACTATCAGAATAAAATTAGAAACCTGTGATTGAGTTGTGGTTATAAACACATTTACTGATTGTGAGAGTCATTGTAGTAGAACTAATTTTTTTTCCATGATATTTTGCCTAATCTCTATATGTTGACAACTTTAATTTTCAGGACTTTCTGTAATTTTATTTCTGCAATTCTGTAATTAATATTCAAGAATATTTCTAGAATGTACTAAAGCTTTTTTTCTATAGTTTCTTGCTAAGCAAATGTTTTAGTTAAAAGTAATTGATTTTTATTTTTTGAACCATCTAATTTTTTTCCATGTTCATTAATTTCTTTAAGGATATTAAATAATAATTTGGAATTTTTTTCCGATAATGGCATCAGATGCTTTTGCATCTGGTTTTCTTTTTTAAAATTCTTTTTAGTTATATGTGACAGTAGAAAGTATTTTGGCAAATTATACATACATAGACATGTATTATTCTAATAAGAATCCCCTTGTAACTAATTGTTAATGAAACAGACAATACAGATGTATTTGTACAACACATTTAGCAGTTTGAGATAGTCAAAACATTCACATCTGTTTCCTGAAAAAATAGGCATTATTACTGTCTGGCACACTACAAAACTGGAAAACTACTATGAGTCCACTAGGTGTTAGATGACTCATCCAGCAGGTTGAGGAGCCTCATTCTTTGTGTGATTTCTTTCCTGCCATTGATAATTTTTTATAATACAGAAAGTTTAATATCAAGTATGTGAAACTAAATTTTCATATTAATCTGACTTTCTAAAAGATAAATATATTAACATTTAGATTTTTTTTTTAAAAGAACAGGATAGAGTATTTTTGTTAGTTTGTTTTGTTTTTTTAAGAGAGAATTTTTTAGTATTTATTTTTAGTTTTCGGTGGACACAACATCTTTATTTTTATGTGGTGCTGAGGATCGAACCCAGTGCCCCGCGCATGCCAGGCGAGTGCACTACCGCTTGAGTCACATCCCCAGCCCCGACATTTAGAATTTATATCCATGAAGATAGTATATAAAGGGCCTGATCATTGTCAAATTATGATGACATCAACATTCAAAACTAGTCAGATGTTCATTTTTTAGTGAAATCGGGATTTTATCTGGAGCTAGATTTCTATAAGCCTTGGTAAGTGCAATTTATAATTACATAAACAGTGTGTTTACCACTTTAGGAAGACCTCATGAGAGCCATCTGTACCTTGTGTAACAAAACTTTTCCCTTCAAAATTGTAGTTTTGGGGTCTGGGAGTACAGTTCAGTGGTAGAGCATTTGGCTAGCATGCTTGAGGGTCTGGGTTCGATTCCCAGCACCAAAAAAATTATGATTTACATTATAGGTGGTAGGATTATCAGTTTGTATATGTGTGTGAGAGAGAAAGAGATGTCAAAGTAAATGTTCATGTTACAATGCATTGTTAAAGAATTTTTCTTTCTTTCTCTCTTTCTCTCCTCTCTTTCTTTTGAACCCAGGGGCGCTTAACCACTGAGCCACATCCCCAGGCCCCCTTTTTATGTTTTATTTTGAGAAGAGAGAGCTTCACTAAGTTGCTGTGGCTGGCTTTAAACTCAAGATCTTCCTGCCTCAGCCTTCCAAGTTGCTGAAATTAACAATGTGTGCCACTGTGCCTGGCCGTAGAAGAATTTTCTACATCCCTATAAGTATTTGCTTATTTTAAATATTTTTGGTTTTCCTTAGTATCAATGTCTAGAAGAAAGTTGTTTTTAAGAGCTTAAATAGAATTCTATTTTTCCCCAACCTCTCTCAGAGATAATTTGAAAGGAGCTGATAAAGAACTAAGGGAACCCCATCTAAGGGAATAATGGGTAAAGTCATTATTGCAATAGCAAATGAGGTGATCCTTTATTCACTTCCAGTAATTCAATTGGATCTCTTTGAGGTTAAATCCCTACTTACCTTCTCAAAAGGTACCATTATGTTTTTAAAACTACTGGGGGCTGTAGCTCAGGGGTAAAATACTTGCCTAGCATCTGTGAGGCACTGGGTTCGATTTTCAGCACAAAGGTCTCTTGACAACTAAGAAAATGTTTAAAAAAAAAAAAAAAACAGGAGGGAGAGAAATTATACTTGATTTTTGATAATACTTAGATCACTTTAAAAATCTTTGTTGCTTTTATGGAAATAAAGATTTAGCTTAAAAAATGGTGGTTTTGGCTTTTTAACATTTTATAAAACAAATGTGTTTCTCGGGTTCTGATGTTGAGATACCATGTCAATGATTATATTTGTTTCCTGTGGCTGCTGTAGTAAATTACCACAAATTTAGTGGCTTAAAACAATACAGATTTATTCTCATTTCTTCAAGTCAGATCTCAAAATCAGTTACACTGGGCTATAATCACATTTCTGGTTCCTTCTGAGGCTCTGAGGGAGAATCCTTTCCTTGTTTTCTTCTAGTTGTTGGTGGCTACTAGCATTCTTGGGCTAATGGCTGCATCATTCTAGTTTCTACATCCATTATCTCCATGCTCTCTTCTGCAGTGGGATCTCCCTCTACCAATGAGCACATTTGTGATCACATCCTTGTGGCCACTTGAATCCAGGTTAGTCTCCCACGCTCAAAAGAATTTTTCTTTCTCTCTTTTTTTTTTCTTTTTTTGTGGTGCTAGGGATCAAACTCAGGTCTTTATCCATGCTAGGCAATAGCTGTACCATAAGCCTAAGCCATGTCTCCCTCAAAATTCTTAATCACATTTGCAATGTTTCTTTTGCTATCTGAAGTGACATTCACAGGTAACGTGGTTATAGGGGCCTTTGTTCAGCCTGCCACAACAGTTCTCTCAAATTCATATTGTTACTCTCAAAGACTTCTCTTTCTATGGACTTAATCTTGACTCTGATAGAGCTATTATTTATTTCCTACTTGTTATCCACTTCTTCATGCCTCCCCCCATTTACACACATTCAAGTCTCTAAAAAGGTTGAATTAATTTGAGATCACTTCCTACAAATTACCATTTACTTCACCCTCCTCATAGTTCTTGGTAAGATTTATTTTTAAAATTTATTGTGGTAACAACACTTTTAGGGTCTCCTCCTTCTTTCTGTGTTCTGATAAAAAAACACAGCATTAATCGTTTTGTGACCTACCAGATTTTTCCCAGCAGGCTTGAGCCCAAACCAGGCCCTTGAGCATTCCTAGGCACTGATAAAGATGTTTAGGTTGTTCCCCAAAACTAAAGGAAACTGGCCCTGGTCCTGAGACAAGATTCCTTAAATACTGGAATGAATTCTGTACCCTGGCTTCCGTGCTGCAAACATACCTAAGTAAGACACCTCTTTCTTGCCTCTGTTGAGAGGATTACCTGCAGCACTCTTAAATTTCCCTAATAGTTTGAACTGTTCACCCTGGCATTTAGGGCTACTTTCTTTGGAATCTGAACTGGCCCCATCTCAGTATGGTTAGGGGCATTCCATTTTGGGAATTTCCATGCATCAGATTTTAGGACAACTCCAGCTTTGTTGATGGGAAGAAATATTTGAGATTTACCAATTTACAAGTTTTAAGTATATAGTATTGTTGACTGCAAGTACAATGTCAGATAGCAGATTTATAGAACTTATCTCACTTGACTGCAACTTTTGATTAGTGACTCCTCGTTCCCCTTTCCTATGCTCCTGATAGCCACCATTCCACTCTTGGATTCAATACATCTTTCTATTTTTTAGATGCCTCATATAAGTGAAATTATGCAGTATGTGTCTTTAATTATTTCATGTAGTGTAAGATCTTCAAGCTTAATTCATTTTCTTTTTTAAAACACTATATTGTATGTATTATCACATTTTTTTGTTCATCTGTCAATGGGCATTTAAGTTGTTTGTATACCTTGGCTATCGTAATAAACCAAAGAATGCTAATGTCTTTTCAACATTTGGATTACAGTTCTTTTGCATATGTGCTCAGAAGTAGCATATGCATTTGTACTCTTGCACTCTGCCCAAACCCAAGTTTTAGATTCAAGTTTTAGATTATTTCCTAAAATAAAGCCAAATCTGGGGGCTGGAGGTCTAGGGGTAAGCACTAGTCTAGCATGCTCAAGACCCTAGGTTTGACCCCGAGTACCTCTAAAAAATAGAAATATAAAGCAAATCATATTGATTTTGGTGATACGAAGTCACTATACTGTCCCCAAATAGATAAATCTCCTCAATGTATATGCCAAACAACACTGCACAAACCTGATAATGAAACTGTTATTATCCCTTCTGGATGCTCTGGAGACTATAGACTAGCTGGTAAGGAGCATTCCCCACCCCCTGCCTCGGAAATGGAGATTGAACCCAGGACCTCACACGTGATAGGCAAGCACTCTATGCACTGAACTACATCCCCAACCTGGAACACACTTCTTTTTTTTTTCAGAGGAATATTTTTTTTCTTTTTTTTTTTTTTGTATTATTAGTTGTTCAAAACATTACAAAGCTCTTGACATATCATATTTCATACATTTGATTGAAGCAGATTATGAACTCCCATTTTTACCCTGTATACATATTGCAGATTCACTTCGGTTACACATCCACTGTTTTACATACTGCCATACTAGTGTCGTATTTTGCTGCCCTTCCTATCCTCTACTATCCCCCCTCCCCTCCCGTCCCCTATCCTCCTATCTTCTCTCTCTACCCCATCTACTGTAATTCATTTCTCTCTCTTGTTTTTTTTCCCCTTTCCCCTTACTTCCTCTTATATATAATTTTGTATAACAATGAGGGTCTCCTTCCTTTACCATGCAATTTCCCTTCTCTCTTTCCCTCCCCCCTCTCGACCCTGTTTAATTGTCATCTTCTCATGCTCTTCCTCCCTATTCTGTTCTTAGTTGCTCTCCTTTTATCAAAGATGACATTTGGCATTTGGTTTTTAGGGATTGGCTAGCTTCACTTAGCATAATCTGCTCTAGTGCCATCCATTTCCCTGCAAATTCCATGATTTTGTCATTTTTTAGTGCAGAGTAACACTCCATTGTGTATAAATGCCACATTTTTTTTATCCATCTATTGAAGGGCATCTAGGTTGGTTCCACAGTCTACCTATTGTGAATTGTGCTGCTATGAACATTGATGTAGCAGTATCCCTATAGTACGCTCTTTTAAGGTGTTCAGGGAATAGTCCAAGAAGGGCAATAGCTGGGTCAAATGGTGCTTCCATTCCCAGCTTTCCCAGGAATCTCCATACTGCTTTCCAAATTGGCTGCACCAATTTGCAGTCCCACCAGCAATGTACAAGTGTATCCTTTTCCCCACATCCTCGCCAGCACTTGTTGTTGTTTGACTTCATAATGGCTGCCAATCTTACTGGAGTGAGATGGTATCTTAGGGTGGTTTTGATTTGCATTTCTCTTGACTGCTAGAAATGGTGAGCATTTTTTCATGTACCTTTGATTGATTGTATGTCCTCCTCTGCGAAGTGTCTGTTCAGGTCCTTGGCCCATTTGTTGATTGGGTTATTATCTTATTGTTTAATTTTTTGAGTTCTTTGTATACTCTGGATATTAGGGCTCTATCTGAAGTGTGAGGAGTAAAAATTTGTTCCCATGATGTAGGTTCCCTATTTATCTCTCTTATTGTTTCTCTTGCTGAGAAAAAATTTTTTTAGTTTAAGTAAGTCCCATTTGTTGATTCTTGTTATTAACTCTTGTGCTATGGGTGTCCTATTAAGGAATTTGGAGCCCGACCCCACAATATGTAGATCGGAGCCAACTTTTTCTTCTATCAGATGCAGAGTCTCTGATTTGATATCAAGCTCCTTGATCCATTTTGAGTTAACTTTTGTGCATGGCGAGAGAAGGGGATTCAGTTTCATTTTGTTGCATATGGATTTCCAGTTTTCCCAGCACCATTTGTTGAAGATGCTATCCTTCCTCCATTGCATGCTTTTAGCCCCTTTATCAAATATAAGATAGTTGTAACTTTGTGGATTAGTCTCTGTGTCCTCTATTCTGTACCATTGGTCCACCCGCCTGTTTTGGTACCAGTACCATGCTGTTTTTGTTACTATTGCTCTGTAGTATAGTTTGAAATCTGGTATCGCTATGCCGCCTGATTCACACTTCCTGCTTAGAGTTGCTTTTGCTATTCTGGGTCTTTTATTTTTCCATATGAATTTCATGATTGCTTTATCTATTTCTACAAGAAATGCCATTGGGATTTTGATTGGCATTGCATTAAACCTATAGAGAACTTTTGGTAATATCGCCATTTTGATGATGTTAGTTCTGCCTATCCATGAACAGGGTATATTTTTCCATCTTCTAAGATCTTCTTCTATTTCTCTCTTTAGGGTTCTGTAGTTTTCATTGTATAAGTCTTTCACCTCTTTTGTTAGGTTGATTCCCAAGTGTTTTATTTTTTTTTTGAGGATATTGTGAATGGGGTGTTTTTCCTCATTTCCATTTCAGAAGTTTTGTTGCTGATATACAGAAATGCCTTTGATTTATGCGTGTTGATTTTATATCCTGCCACTTTGCTGAATTCATTTATTAGTTCTAGTAGTTTCTTTGTAGACCCTTTTGGGTCTTCTAGGTATAGAATCATGTCTTCCGCAAATAGTGATAATTTAAGTTCTTCTTTTCCTATTTTTATGCCTTTAATTTCTTTTGTCTGTCTAATTGCTCTGGCCAGTGTTTCGAGAACTATATTGAATAGAAGTGGTGATAGAGGGCATCCCTGTCTTGTTCCAGATTTTAGAGGGAATGCCTTCAATTTTTCTCCATTCAGAATGATGCTAGCCTGAGGCTTAGCATAGATAGCTTTTACAATGTTGAGGTATGTTCCTGGTATCCCTAGTTTTTCTAATGTTTTGAACATAAAGGGATGCTGTACTTTGTCGAATGCTTTTTCTGTGTCTATCGAGATGATCATATGGTTCTTGTCTTTAAGTCTATTGATGTAGTGAATAGCATTTATTGATTTCCGTATATTGAACCATCCTTGCATCCCAGGGATGAATCCTACTTGATCATGGTGCACAATTTTTTTGATGTGTTTTTGTATCCGATTCGCCAGAATATTATTGAGGATTTTTGCATCTAGGTTCATTAGAGATATTGGTCTGTAGTTTTCTTTCTTTGAGGTGTCTTTGTCTGGTTTTGGAATCAGGGTGATGTTGCCTCATAGAATGAATTTGGAAGAGCTCCCTCTTTTTCTATTTCCTGAAATAACTTGAAAAGTATTTGTATTAATTCTTCTTTAAAGGTTTTGTAAAACTCCGCTGTATACCCATCCGGTCCTGGGCTTTTCTTGGTTGGTAGTCTTTTGATTGCTTCTTCTATTTCATCCATTGATATTGGTCTGTTCAAATTGTGTATATCCTCATGACTCAGTCTGGGCAAATCATATGACTTAAGAAATTTATCCATGTCTTCACTATCTTCTATTTTATTGGAATATAGGGTTTCAAAGTAATTTCTAATTGTCTTCTGTATTTCTGTAGCATCTGTTGTGATATTGCCTTTTTCGTCCCATATGTTAGTAATTTGAGTTCTCTCTCTTCTCTTTGTTAGCATGGCTAAGGGTCTGTCGATCTTATTTATTTTTTCGAAGAACCAACTTTTAGTTTTGTCAATTTTTTCAATAGTTTCTTTTGTTTCAATTTCGTTGATTTCCGCTCTGATTTTAATTATTTCTTGCCTTCTGCTACATTTACTGTTGTTTTGCTCTTCCTTTTCTAGGGCTTTGAGATGAAGTGTGAGCTCATTTATTTGTTGTTTTTTTTCCTTTTTTTTTGAGGAATGACCTCCAGGCGATGAATTTCCCTCTTAAAATTGCTTTCATTGTGTCCCATAGATTCCGATATGTTGTGTCTGTATTTTCATTTATCTCTAAGAATTTTTTGATTTCCTCCTTTATGTCTTCTGTAACCCATTGATCATTCAGTAACATATTGTTCCTTTTCCATGTGATGTAGGATTTTTCCTTCCTTTTTTATCATTGATTTCCAGTTTCATTCCATTATGATCAGATAAAATTCATGGTATTATCTCCACCCCTTTATATTTACTGAGGGTTGCCCTATCGCCTAATATATGGTCTATTTTTGAGAAGGATCCATGTGCTACTGAGAAAAAAGTATGTCCACTTGATGATGTCAGTTAAATCTAGGTTATTGATTGTGATATTGAGTTCTATAGTTTCTTTATTCAACTTTTGTTTGGAGGATCTGTCCAATGGTGAGAGAGGTGTGTTGAAGTCACTCATAATTATTGTGTTGTGGTCTATTTGATTCTTAAACTTGAGGAGAGTTTGTTTTATGAACGTTGCAGCACCCTTATGTGGTGCATAAATATTGATAATTGTTATGTCTTGTTGGTGAATGGTTCCTTTTAACAGTATATAATGTCCTTCCTTATCCCTTTTGATTAGTTTAGTTTTGAAGTCGATTTTATTCGATATGAGGATGGCCACCTCTGCTTGCTTACGAGGACCGTGTGCGTGGTATATTTTTCCCCAACCTTTCACCTTCAGCCTGTGTATGTCTTTTCCAATCAGATGTGTCTCCTGGAGGCAGCATATTGTTGGATTTGTTTTTTTAATCCATGTTACCAGCCTATGTCGCTTTATTGGAGAGTTTAAGCCATTAACGTTTAGAGTTACTATTGATATATGGTTTGTACTTCCAGCCATGTTTGATTATTTATCTTTTTTTTTTTTTTTTTAATTTGGTTTGTTTCTCCATGATTAGCTATCCCCTCGCCCTCTGGCTTTACTGAGGTACTTCCCACTGTTGGTTTTGGTTATTGTTTTTAATTTCTTCCTCGTGTAGTGTTTTGTTCAAGATGCTTTGCAATGCTGGTTTTCTGGCTGCAAATTCTTTTAACTTTTGTTTATCATGAAAGATTTTTATTTCGTTGTCGTACCTGAAGCTTAATTTTTCTGGATACAAAATTCTTGGTTGGCATCCATTGTCTTTCAGTGTTTGAAATACGTTGTTCCAGGATCTTCTCGCTTTCAGCGTCTGTGATGAAAAATCCGTTGTTAACCTTATTGGTTTACCCCTGAATGTAATCTGCCTCCTTTTTCTTTTAGCTTTTAATATTTTCTCTTTGTTCTGTATATTGGATATCTTCATAAGAATGTGTCTTGGCGTTGGTCTACTGTGATTTTGTATGCTCGGTGTCCTGTATGCATCTACAATTTGTACATCCATTTCCTTTTTTATTTCTGGAAAGTTTTCTATAATTATTTCATTCAGCAGGTTGCTCATTCCCTTGGTTTGAACCTCTATACCTTCCTCTATCCCGATGACTCTTAAGTTTGGTTTTTTTATGTTATCCCATATCTCTTGGATGTTTTTCTCGTGATTTTTTACCAGCCTTTCTGAGTTGGCTAGACTCTTTTCAAGATGATATATTTTGTCTTCATTATCTGACGTTCTGGCTTCTACTTGCTCCACTCTGTTAGTGATACTCTCAATTGAGTTTTTAATTTGGTTTATAGTTTCCTTCATTTCTAGAATTATTGTTTGATTTTTTTTTATAATCTCTATCTCCTGATAAAGATGCTTATTTGCTTCTTTTATCTGTTTATGTAAAT
The DNA here is from genome assembly GCF_047511675.1 of Marmota flaviventris. Classification (NCBI taxonomy): domain Eukaryota; kingdom Metazoa; phylum Chordata; class Mammalia; order Rodentia; family Sciuridae; genus Marmota; species Marmota flaviventris. The sequence goes on along the minus strand of NC_092508.1, from coordinate 37,597,840 downwards.
CATTTTCAATGTGTTCTTTCATTGTTTGAATTTGCTGTCTCATATCCTCTTTAAGATTCCATTCCATCTGTCTAAGGTATTCCTTGACTTCTTTATTTGACCATTTTTCTGATGCCTCTAGGTCCTCCTGAATATTTAGGCTGTCCTGCATTGTTTGTACTCCTTTTCTTCCTTGCTTTTTTATGCTGCTCATGTTACTTCTTGTTCTGTTTGACTGCTGAGTTACTGTTTACTCCTGTAAATTTATTTGATGCTTGGGAGGAAAGGTATTAGAAGGGAAGGGAAGAAGTCACTAAAGAGAATGAGAGTAAACAGGTAGAATTCAAGGAAGGGGGAATAAGGAAACTGAAAAGAAATGAAAAGACAAAAGAAAAAAATAGAAAAGAAAAAAAATTTAAAAAAAATAATCAAAAAATAAAAAATAAAAAAATTAAAAAAATATTTTAAAAAATAAAAAAATTAAAGAAATAAAAAAAATGAAAATGAAAAAAAAACAAATAAAAAAAATTTAATAAATGCAGTCTTAGAGTTTGATTAACTTCTCTTCCAGTAGGTGGAGCTGTGCCCACCGGTCCAAGCTTCTCCTCTCAATACGCGGCAACCAATCACTGTGCAGCAGCTCCTCCTCCCAGACTGGGTGGGTCTCCCATCCTGAGTCCCTGGGGCCTTTTCTTGGTCTAGTCACTTCCCCACTTTTCCTCAAGCCAGGCCCCGCTCACCGGTGTTGCTCACCACAATACTGGCTACACGCCAGGTCTGCTGCTCCCGGGTGCCCTATTTTCTTGAACGACTGGGCACACTCTCCCTGTTTGCCATTCCCTCAGACCCTAAGTTTGTGGAGGTTGGGGCTGAGAACCGTCAGCATATTTTGCTTGCCCTCCGGTAGCCACGCCCCCGGTAGCTGGTGCAAGAGACCTCAGTTGTCAGCACTGGTGGGAGCGGTAGCCGGGGGTCCCATGCCGCGGGTACCGCGCCACTCCCGATTCCCTCCGTCTGACTATCACGGAAGAGCTGGGAGGGGCCCTTAAGGTTTCCCCGCTGTGTGGAGAGGGAAGGCTAGGGGGTTACACACCTGTTGCCGCCGGTTTCAATGAAGTTATCTCCTCCACCGCATTCTGGTGACGTCAGTTCTTTGCTATGGTGGTACCCCATGCAAATGGCGACAGTTCATTCCCTTTGCCGGGTGACCGATGCAACGGGTGGGTCCTGACTGGCTCTCTCAAGCCCCACTCAATCCTGTGGCCACTGCCTATGAAGGCTCGGTTGGTATTAACCTTCGCAGGTTCAGAAGGGCCAACCAGTTGTTTCAGCGGGATCGTTTAGCGCTGAGTCACAGCGGTTTGTCTGCAAGACACAGGCGAACGGGAGCTTGAATTCTGGAACACACTTCTTGAGAAGAAAAACTAGGCAACCATGTCCTCTATGCTACCCATATCCACCATAGGCATGTTTGCAAACGAGGCCTTCTTACTTTGTAAGCATTCAAAACACTACAGACTTGCTGGAACTTATCTCATTTCCTTAAATTCCATCAAACCAAAATATAAAGGGTTTATCCTCAACTAAATGCCATGGCTGAAAGTCCTCACAAACAGTATTATGGTCTCATTATGAAACAGCTTCAATCCCGTCAAGGTGTGGAGCTCAAGATCTCAAAAAGCTCTGCCAATTTTAGCAACAAAGCCATTTAAGAGCAGAGGGTTAGCTGAGGAGCAAGTCCTCCTCCATACTGTTCCTATGCAGCCTCCTTTAACACTGGGAGGAGCAGAGGGTATACTCCAAACTCGTTCCTTCTTCTGGGAACTTCTTTGGCTACAATTACTGTTTACTTATTTGAAGGAAGTGTACCTTCTACCTCATCTGATTTTCCTAGTGACTTCCAGAATGAATAGCATATTAGATGCTGCCGCAGTCTGGCAGGGCACAAATCACGAGCCACTCAAGCAGGAACAAACTTTATTTCCAAACTCCCGCGAATGACACACGCACGCAGCCTTCTCTCCGACACACCACACACCAATCAGAAATCCTTCTTCCAGAAATCCCTCCTCTGGCACTTCCCCAACAAAGGAGAACTCCCCAGGAATCCCCGGGAGAACTCCAAAGTAGCAGGCTGATGTGGACAGCAGGGATCTAATATACAATTGAATACACAGCTTAACATAACCATCATCATCTCAATGGCTTGCTGGCTTGTGGTCACCTCTCAACCACTCCGTTGTGGCAAAAATGCCATGCGTCATCCCAACTCGGCTGTGGCCCTCAACAAGATGCTTTTAAAACCCAAGATGCAGCCCTTCCCATTTCCAATCTCAGATCCCAAAGATAAAGCCCAGGAATCTCTCAATTTTAATTTTGTTTTTTGATACATAATAGAGGTTTGAAAAACATTTTTCCACCCCATTTTTTTCTATCTCTTTTACTTTGTCTTTCACAAACTGATATGCAAGGCCTGTCAACCACAGAATGATTGATTCTGTGCTTCAACTAAATGGTCATATAAATAAATCCATGTCCCCCTCCAAACAAACTGAGAAAAGATATAGTCTTTTTTTTTTTTTTTTTTTTTTGGTCCTGGGGATTGAACTCACGGGCACTGGACCACTGAGCTGCATCCCCAGACCTATTTTGTATTTTATTTAGAGATACGGTCTCACTAAGTTGCTTAGCACCTCGACTGGCCATTGCTGAGGCTGGCCTTGAACTCGAGATTTTCCTATCTCAGCCTCTGGAGCTTCTAGGATTACAGCCGTGTGCCACCATGCCCTGCAAGATATGGTCTTTTCAACAAATGAGTCAACAAAATTGGATATTCATATATATCCCTCTCCTTTTCTGTTTTTTTTTTAAAATATTTTTTAAAATATATCAATAGACCTTTATTTTATTTATTTATATAAATATATTTTATTTATTTGTTCATTCGTTATTTGTTCATTTACATGGTAATTCTGTGTGGGTTTTAAGGAGCTTTCATACTGATTTTCCACAGCTGCTGCACCATTTTGCATTCTCACCAACAGTATACATGATCCCATTTTCTTCATCAATACTTCACCAACACTTGTTTCATTGATAACAGCCATCCTGACAGGTGTGAGATGATACCTTAATGTATTTTTGATTTGGTCTTCCCTGATGACTAGACATCAAACATTTTTTCATATACCTGTTAATAATTTATATGTCTTTTTTGGAGAAATGTCTATTCAAGTCCTCAGCCCATTTTTAAATTGGGTCACTGTTTTTTTGTTGTTTGTTTGTTTGTTTTACTATTGAGATTTAGGAGTTCATTGTATGTTTTGGAGATTCAACAGATGCAGGTTTACAAATTTTTTCTTCCATTTTTTAGGTTGTCTTTTCACCCTGCTGATAGTTTCCTTTGCTGTGCAGAAGTTTTGAAGTTTATTTGTGTTTGTTGTCTGTGCTTTTGGTGACCTATGTATGAAATCATTGCCAAAATTAATGCCGTGAAGTTTTCCCCTTTGTTTTCTTCTTCTACATTACTATTTTGGATCTTACATTTAAGCCTTTAATCCATTCTGAGTTGATTTTTTGTATATGGTATAAGAATCCAGTTTCATTCACTTGATAGTGGCAGAGTTGGGGCTGCAAATCCCTGAAAGGCATGGTTGTGAACACAGAGAGACAGAAGGAGAAAAGTTGTTGGGTGTTGTGGCGCATGCGATGATCCTTCTTGGTGACTCAGTAGGCTGAGGCAGGAGGATTGCAAGTTCCAGGCAACTTAGCAAGACCTTGTCTCAAACAATAAAATGGGCTGGGATGTAACTCACTTGTAGAGTGACCCTGGATTCAATCCCCTGTACAAAAATAATAATAATAAAAAAATTTTTACCCAATGGGTCCCGAGAAATCAGCATCTTCCCCTCATGACTTCTCAGTAATGTAAAGATGCACCATTAAGCATTTCAATTTTAAAAAAGCAAGTTGTATTTTAGCCAGATCCTACAACCCAACAGGAAATGATGGGATTCTCTAGTTGGACCCAAAAGTGCTTCTTAAGGCCAAATTTAACATTGCCATCATTGTCTAGTCTCTGGGAATAGGTGATAATTTGGAAGTTGCATGAAATCTTTTCATGTACTAGAGTATTTGGTACAGCAGCAAGCTTACAAAACCCCTGATTTCCTTCCAGGGCATATCTTGATCATATTGTGATTTTAACTGTTTATAAAATAGACCCTTCTCCTACTTACAATTCTAAATAAAAATAGGCCAGTCATCAACTGCTAAAATCCCATCTGCCTTCAGTTAATACATAAGTAAACCAGAAGCTTCACGATGTCCCCATTCTTCCACAGGCCTTCCTATTCAGACAGCACTAACTTGATAATTTCTTAAGTTGGACCCAGATGTGCTGCTTCAAATCAGTGTGTGCAGTTGTTATCACTTGGCCGTTGCATTCTCTGTTTATGTATCAAGTGATTTAATATAAAATCTGAAATTCCAAATAATTGCCCTGCAAAAATTCAGTCTAGATAATCTATTTCCAATTGGGTGAATTAATAAATCAAGAAATTGTAAACTGAGTTTAGGAAAGCCCACCTGTAATTCCATTTTTTTTTTTAAGCAGAGGTGAGGATAAATTAAGAAAAAGTGCATCTTTTTAGGGTTTGTTTTTTTTTATTTTTTGTAATACTGGGAAATGAACCCAGGAGTGCTTTACCACTGAGCTATATCTGTAGTTCATTTTCTCTTTTGTTGAGACAGCATCTTGCTAAGTTGCTGAGGCTGAACTTGAAGTTGATATCCTGCAGTGATTACAGGTGTGTGCCATTGCACTTGGCTATTTTTCAATTGGTAAATTTGGACTATCTTACAGTTTATAGTTTTTTAACTCTACATTTTAGTGTGGTACTTTATGAAATTGTGTCTGTAAATTTATAAAATTTTGGTGAATAACAGATAAATTGTATTTTACAATATAATATTGGCTATATTAATGTCTTATCATGCCTAATTGGAGGTGCTAAGGCCTTGGAAACAACCTCTATTAAAACACGGCTTTTGAGCCAGGTGTTGTGGCACATGCCTATAGTCCCAGTACTTAGCAGACTGAGATGGGAGGATTGCCGGAGTCCAGGAGTTTGAGGCCAGCTTGGGCAACATAGCAAGAGCCCACCTCAAACAGCAAAAAAGCCATCCTTTGCTGGGTGTGATGATGCACACCTGTAATACCAGCAAGTCAGGGGGCTGAAGCTAGAGGATCACAAGTTCAAGACCAGCCTCATCAATTTAGCAAGACTCTCTTTCAAAATAAAAAAGGGCTGGGGATGTTGCTCAATGGTTAAGCACCCCTGTGTTCAATTACTGGCAGAAGCTTTTTCTAAGTTGTATTCACAGCCTGTTTAGCAATCAATGAAGATTTTCCTTTAGAATTGTGTTTACATATGGTTATTTTGAGTATCTGAATATAGTTAAATGTGTTAATACAACAGGATTTAAAATACCTTGCAGTGATTTGGGGGGAATTAGAAGAGAGACCTACTCCTTGTTATTTTAATTATGTACCAGTTCCCAAATATAACTACCAAGGCAAAAACCCAGCCGTCCAGAGGAAAGCTCAGATTTAGCAAGGTAACACCAAAAAGGATGTGACCATACTGATTGGAAAGGCCACAGTTTGTGAAGTAGGGTGCTAAGTATCAGAAGGAGGGACCTTTCTGGCTATCCAATCTCTATATATAAGGCATTATCTCTTCTGACAATCCTCAGGCTCCACTGATCTGCAAGTGAAGATTCAAAGGCCCTGAAATACACTTGTTCTCATTACAAGTCACAGAAATGAAAAAGATTACTCAGGTAGAATCAGAATGAAGCATGAAAAAGGACCAAGATGGATGGTTAATATAGTAGTGAAGGTGAAAGGGGGCCAAATGGGGAGCAGCCAGTAGTACAAATTTCTCTTGAAGCAAGGTCCTTTCTACCTACAGGGGAAGAACTCATCCTTGTGAGTTCTCTATTACCTTCTCTTTTCCCTTGCCTATACCTGCTGACAAGGAGCCATCTGCTGTTGTGCACCATCTGAGATCATCTCTCACATCAATGTGACCAAAAGACCTGACAAGAACATCTTAGAGATGGAAAAGTTTATTTGGAGCTCACAGTATCAGAGATCTCAGTCCCTAGAGGGCCAATTCCATTGCGTTGGGCTGAAGGTGAGGCCATACAACATGCGGGGGTGGGGGGGGGAGGTTGTTTCAGCTGAGAGAAACTGCACAGGTGGGTTTAGGAAGAAAAGAGAAGGCTCCAGGTACAAAAATATAACCCCCCAAGGCATGCACCTAGTGACTTACTTCCCCTAGCCACACTCTACTTGCCTACAATGACCACCCATTTAATCCATGATTCATTCATTGATAAGGTCACACCTCTCATAATCTAATCATTTACCTCATATCCAAACCATAACAGCTCCTGTGTCACATAGTCTTTGTTAAATACATTTGTAAGGAGCTGGGCCTGTGGCTCAGTGGTAGAGCACTTGACTAGCATTTGTGAGGCACTGGGTTGGATTCTCAGTACCACATATAAATAAATAAAAGTCCATCAAAAACTAAGAAAAAAAATTTTTTTTGTGAGGATTTCCCCACTTTTTTTTGTTACTGGGGATTGAACCCAGGAGTGTTTAACCACTGAGCCACATCCCAGCCCTTTTTATTTTTTAATTTTGAGACAGAGTCTCACTGAGTTATGTAGGGTTTCATTAAGTTGCTGAATAGCCCTCAGCAAACCTGGTTGGGGTAGTTGTGACCAAGTTTTGTTTGATAAGGTAAGGTTGTGGCACCCTGATCACAAGAGACATTGACGACATGGCTGGAAACAGTTTCCTTAATTAGCCCTGATTGGGGGAGGTCCTGACATACCGGGCCCTATTTCCTAAAGCTTTTCTGCTTTGATCAAGTTCCCATGATTTCAGGTAATAGTTCCCTTAAAGGATTATAATATTCTACAGCTTGAGGAAGATTGGACCTCCCAGCTTCCTTTGTCCAGATGCTTGCCTGTTCTGATAAGTTTCCCTGTTTTCAGTTTTCTGACTCATGGATTTTTCTTAATGCATGTGTCTGACATGTTGCTTGTAAGTTACTGCCTTTCATTGTACTTTCCTCTAGCCACCCGTTCATAGCTGACTAACCTGTTTAACAGTTCACACAAACTTGGGTCTGTTCACAGTAGCTCTTCACATGAAGAAGTGGGGAGCAAGGGAGAAACAAATACAATGTCAGGCTGGAACTGTATTGTCAACTGGCAGTTCTGAAACTGAAGAAAAGAATGAATTTCAAGAAGAAAACTCTAGAGACACATTGGTTTACTAGAAGAACAAATTCAAAAAAACAAGAGATGGTTAAAGAACTAATGTTTGCAGAACAAATATTGAAATTATAAAACCCATTTTTGAGTGTGGTATTATCAAGGAAGGAAAGGTGTCTCTGAAGAAGAGCCCAAGGAGTTCTCCGAGAGAAGCAAGAACTGGACTCAGGACCAGCAGGGTTCTTGGCATAAGTGATGGAAAAGAATTTCTGCATGAGCCAGTCAGAGGCACAGATGGAGGTTTATTTAGGAGAGGTTTACTTAGGAAAGCAAGGAATAAGCCTTCAAGGGAGAATGCAGGCTATTTCTGGAGTGAGTGACATAATTTGGGGATTCTCAGTACTTCTTTTAAAGGCAACTTGGTGAGAGGTGGGTATGGAAAGGTATGTAGGAATGACATCTGTCCCGTGATCTCAAGATGGGTCTAGTGGTCTGGTCAGTCTTGGGATCTTTAGGCTGATGTGGTCTTCATTTCTGATCAATAGGTTGCTCAAGAAAGTCCCCTATACTGTTAGTTTCTGAAAATATTATCTTTTTACTTAATTTTTTTTTTGGTGGGGGTAGCTTAACAATGCTTAGGTAGGTTTATAGATTTTCTAGGAATTTGGGAATGAAATAGGCCTGGGAAGGAGACTAATTTAAGGAGCAACAGATATGGAAAAGTACACAGAACTTTTCAATTAAAATCTTATTTCCTTGTCCTTCCTTTGTCTCATTTCAACCCATTTCTTATTCTTTCTATCCTACCTCTTTATAAGCATTAAATTGGGTCTCCAAATCAGTTGCAGTGACACTCATTTATAATCGCAGCTGCTTGGGAGGCTGAGGCAGGAGGATCCCAATTTCAAAGCCAACCTCAGCAATTTAGCAAGGCCCTAAGAAACTCAACAAGATCCTGTCTCCAAATAAAATACTAAAAAGGGCTGGGGATGTGACTCAGTGGTTAAGCACTCCTGAAATTAAAAAAAAAAAAAAAAAATTATGGCTCCAGACTGAAAGAAAAAGCAAATGTAAACAAAATATCCAGATTTGTTATGCTTAAGTTTTATAGTAATTGATGAAATAATAAAGCATGCTATTTTCTGAAATAAAAAATTATTTTTCTGACCAATCTCTTACAATAATGTGAGTGGTCCTCTTTTTGAAACTTTAACATGTGGAAAACAACTCTGTCCCTAAGGATTAGCATGCCCATTAAGAATGAGGCATGTGGCATTTCATAGTTTTTTGTATAACCAACAACAATAACAAAAATTCTTTCATTAGAAAGCCAGGACTACAGATTTCCCACTTGCTCTTTTGGGCGGTTCTTGGCCACTTCTCCTAAGGACTGTAACACTGCAGTGACTAGCTAGGGCACAATGAGCCCTCATTGAAACTTATCTGATTGCTTCAAACTTAACCTTCCATGTAAGTCTTCTAATTCCCCTAGCAGTTTTATTTAAAAATTTTGGCATTGATAAGAAAATATGGATACCTATTCTTCTTTTGCTTCATTGACTTTTTTTTTCTTTTGCTTCAGTGCATCTTGACCAATCTTACTCTTCCTACTGTACTTTTTGTTTGTTTGTTTGTTTTTGCTTTTTGGGGGGCTGGAGATTGAACCAGTGCCCCACGCATACTAAACATGCTTTCTGCCCTTGAGCTCCATCCCCCAACCCTCTTGGGAACTTCTTTTGTAACAACTGAGTTAATGTTTTGCAGGGAAATGACCCAATAGGTGAAGAAAGTACATAAATAAATCTCGTATTACTAGAGCTTATTTTCCTTCGAAGCTGCTGTCTACATATGGCAACCATAACCACCACCGAATGTGGCAAATGCTGGTTTTGTGCAATCCTGAGTATACTTCTATCAAATATATACTTACCCCCATTTTACACATAAAGAAAGTAAATTTCAATAAGATTAAGCAACTTGTCCAAGTTCACACAGCTCAAAGAAAGTGGATACATCAAAGACAAGAACCCTGGTTTCCCGGTAACTCTGAAGACTGCTCCTAGGTGGGGATCTCCTTTCTCATTTGTTCCTATGGCTATTTTTCCTACTAAATGTGGGCTTCCCTTCATTCTTTTTCTTTTACTGCTAGGGAATGACCTGTCACATTGCCCTTGAAATTCTTCCCAACCTGTCACCTGTGTTGGGACTCTAGGATTTTCTAAAAAGTTTAAAGAACTTAGTTCAAAAATTGTACAGCATTTTAAACATGCTGGGAGAATTCTGAATAGTGTAAGCATGATCTTTAATGTGGTGGAGAAGACATGTTCCATATAGCTGTGATGTCAGGGATCAGTCCCAAAAGAAACCCAGGAGAAGGATCTTCCAAATTGTGAGTTTGCCTATTCAAAGCAGACTTGATGGAAGCCCATGATTTGTAGTAGACACAGGTCATGTTTTCTGGCCAACTGTTTGGGGAATCTCAAGTCTGATGAGTTCTGCCTCAGAACTTAGAACACCTCTCTTCCAACACACTGTGTGTGGAATTCCCAAGTCAGGGCATAGGCTCACTCACTCCTGGGATTCGGACCCACAGTGAGTCACAAGGGGAAGAAAGCTGCACCAAGTATAACTATTTCTCTGGCAAGGATGACAGCGAACATCTGTGTTTTGAGGGCTTTCAGATCCTGCAAAAAGTCGAAGCTGGAAAGTTGGATTTTCTGGCAGCAGTGCCAGGGCAGACCCCAGGTTTTGTGTCTTGTGTAGGTTTGCACGTTATTCTGAAAGCCTGCATTGAGCTAGCTTCTCTGGCCTTTCCAACAATTCTGTGAACTCCCCAATAAATACTTTTTAATGAAGACACAATTTACACACAGTAAAATGTGCCTATCAATGGATTTGACCATTTATAATCTGTATTACTTTATTATTAAATAAAGATGTAGGACATTTTTAAAAATGTTTTTTTATTTTTAATCAACATAGTAATTGTACATATTTGTGGGGCACACTGTGATATTTCAATGCATGTAATGATCAGATCAGGGTAACTGATTTTTCTATCAGACACATATCATTTCTTTGTGTGGGAGCATTCAAATTCTCTCTTGCTTTTTTTAGTGGTACTTGCGATTGAACCTAGGGTGTTCCACACTTGGAATCCTCCAATCCTAGCCTCCAAGCATCTGGGATTCCAGGTGTGACTGTTCCTGGCTTCTACTTGCTATTTTTAAATGTTCAATTCATTTTTGTCAATCATACTCTTCCCACTGTACTATAGAACTTAGGAAATTATTTTTCCATCTTTTCAGCTGTACCCTTGTTCCCATTAATCATTCTATCTCCATCTTAACCTCCCACACCCTTCCTGGGATATGGAACATTTCCATCATGTCAGAAAGGGTTTCTTTTTTTTCTTTCTTTTTTTTTTAAAGAGAGAGAGAATTTTTTAAAATATTTATTTTGTAGTTTTTGGTGGACAGAACATCGTTATTTTATTTTTATGTGGTGCTGAGTATCGAACCCAGCGCCCCGCTCATACCAGGCAAGTGCGTTACCGCTTGAGCCACATCCCCAGCCCAGAAAGGGTTTCTTTTGGTCAACTAATTCCCCCAGCCCACTCCAACAGACAGCTGGTTGTTGGGGATGCAAATCAAGTCAAGATGGTGCCTGGCAGTTTGCCTGGAGGAGTGGTTTGTGAAGCAACGCCAGCGAGCCATTAAGTTGGTGGAGATTCCTTATTGGCTGATTGCCGTAACTGGATGATGCTAATTGAGTCAAGCTGTGTGTAATCAGTTAGGTATATATACCTCTGCTGTTTTGCAATAAGGCGACTCCTGCTACCTTGGGTGCCCGCTACTTTGAGTTCTTGCTCAGTTCCCGCTGAGTTCACTCACAATAAAGTAGTTCCCGCTTCAACCTTCACAAGTTGCTTGTCACCTCCTTGTTATTTGCCCAGCCGGACTGCTGCAGCTGGTCTTCTGACTTTCATCACCATATAGATTTGCCTTCTCAGACTCGTGCATACATATGTCTTTTAACCAAATGTGGGGAGTTTTTAGCCATTAGTTCTTTGAGTGCTTTTTTAGTTTCATTCTCTTTTTCCAACCCTCCCATGAGAACTCTATGACATGGATTTTAAAAACTTATTTTAAAAATTAATTTGTTGTCTATATTCTGTTTTTCAGATTGGATAATTTCTATTACTCTGTCTTACAGTGCATAGATTTCTTTCGGCCTCTCCATTCTGCTGTTGAAACCATCCAGTGAACTTTTTATTTTGGTTTTTGTATTTTTCATTTCTAAAATTTCCATTTGGTTCTTCTTTATGTTTCTTCTCTATATTTTTTCCGAGGCTATTTTTTTTTTTGTTTCATAATTGCTTGTTGAACTTTTTTTTTATGACAGCTGCTTTAAAATAAATCTTTTGAAGAAGATGATTCTAACATCTCTGTCATTTCAGTGTTGACATCTCTCTGTTCTTTTCACTTAATTTAGCATCTTCCTGGTATGATGAGTAGTTTGCTGTGGATAGCTGGGCATTTTCTTGTGAGATTTTGGATCTTATGCCTCTGTGTTTGTTGGCTTTTTCAGACACCACTCTAGCAGAATGGGGTGAGGCCTAGTTATTGCAGGTGGAGGCTGAAGATCAGGTTCCCACTTTTCTCTGTTCAGCAGACACCAAAGTGGGGTGGTTCCTCACTACTGCTGTGAGTGCCAGCTTATGTGTCTCCATTGACACCTCAGTGGGAGTGGCATTGAAGTGAAAGTCCACCTAGCTTCCTCTGCCTCCACCTCAGTGAGAAGAAAGTTTACCTCATTACTACCCAGAGGGGTAAAAGTCCAAGCTCTGGGGATTGAACTCAGGGGCACATAACCACTGAGCCACATCCCCATTTTGTATTTTATTTAGAGACAGAGTCTCACTGAGTTGCTTAGCACCTCGCTGTTGCTGAAGCTGGCTTTGAACTCATGATCCTCCTTTCTCAGCCTCCCAAGCCACTGGGATTACAGGCATGTGCCAGCATGCCCAGCTACCCATTCCAAGTTTTCTGAAGAATCTATACTGCTTTCCAGAGTGGTCACACCAATTTGCAGTCCCACCAGTGATGTATGAGTGTGCCTTTTCCCCCACATCACCAACATTTATTGTTGCTTGTATTCTTGACATTGCCATTCTGACTGGAGTGAGATGGAATAGTTTTGATTTGCATTTCTCTAATTGCTAGAGATGTTGAACATTTTTAAATATATTTTTTTATCATTCATCTTTCTTCTGCCTGTTCAGTTCCTTAGCCCATTTATTGAGTGGTTATTTGTTTGTTTTGGTGTTAAGTTTTTTGAGTTCTTTGTATATTCTGGAGATTAATGCTCTATCTGAGGTGCTGATGGTAAAGATTTTCTTCCATTCTGTAGGCTCTCTGTTTATGTTCTTGTTTCCTTTGCAATGATGAAGCTTTTTAGTTTGATACCATCCCATTTATTGATTCTTGATTTTATTTCTTACACTCTAGGAGTCTTATTGAAGAAGTTGGTTCCTAAGCTGACATGGTGGAAAGTTGGGCCTACTTTTTCTTCTAGAAGGTACAATCTCTCTAGTGTAAAAGGTAGGTCCTTGATCCACTTTGAGTTGAGTTTGTATAGGGTGAGAGATAGAGGTTCAATTTCATTCTACTACTCATGGATTTCCAGTTTTCCCAGCACCATTTGTGGGAGAGGCTGTCTTTTCTCCAATGTATGTTCATGGTGCTTTTGTCTAGTATGAGATAATTGTATTTATGAGGGTTTGTCTCTGTGTCTTCAATTCTGGTCCATTGGTTTACATGTCTGTTTTGGTTTCATTATCATGCTGTTTTTTGTTACTATAACTCTGTAATGTAATTTAAGGTCTGGTATTGTGATGCCTCCTGTATTGCTTTTCTCGACAAGGATTGCTTTGGCTATTCTGGGCCTTTTATTTTTTCCACTGAATTTCATGACTGATTTTTCTACTTCTATGAAGAACATCATTGGAATTTTAATAGGAATTGCATTAAATCTTTTGATATTAATATTATCAAATGGCCATACTATCAATTCTGCCTATCCAAAAGCATGGGAGGTCTTTCCATCTTCTAGGGTCTTCTTCAGTCTTTCTTTAATGTTCTGTAGTTTTCATTGTAGAAATTTTTCACCACTTTTGTTAGATTGATTCCCCCTTTTTTGGTTTTTTTTTTATGAGGCTGTTGTGAATGGGATAGTTTTTCTGATTTCTCTTTCAGTTGATTTGTCATTTGTATATAAGAACACAACTGATTTATGGGTATTAATTTTTATACTGCAAATTCATTTGTGAGTTCTAGAAGCTTTCTGGTGGAGTTTTTTGGGTCTTCTAAATATAGAATCATATCATCAGCAAATAGGGATAGTTGAGCTCTTTTCCTATTCACATCCCTTTCTTTCTTTCATGTAATTGCTCTGGCTAGTTTCAAGGACTATGTAGAATAGGAGTGGTCAAAGAGGGCATCCTTGTTGTGTTCCAGTTTTTAGAGGGAATGCTTTCAAATTTTCTCCATTGAGAATGATGTTCCCCTGGGTTTTAGCATACATAGCTTTTACAATGTTGACATATGTCCTACTATCCTAGTTTTTCTAGTATTTTGAGCATGAATGGATGCTAAGTTTTGTCAAAAAATTTTTTTTCTACATCTGTTGAGATGATCATGTAATTCTCATATTTAAGTCTATTGATGTGATGAATTACATTTATTGATTTCTGTGTTTTGAACCAGCCTTGCATACCTGGGATGAACCCCATTTAATCATGGTGCACTATCTTTTTAATTTTTTTCTATGTGATTTGCCAGTATTTTATTAATAATTTTTGTGGGCTGGGGATATAGCTTAGTTGGTAGAATGTTTGCCTTGCATGCGCAAGACCCTGGGTTCCATCCCCAGCACCACACACACCAAAAAAAAAAAAAAAAAAAATTTTTTTTTTGCATTTATGTTCATCAGGAATATTGATCTGAAATTTTCTTTCCTTGATATGCCTTGTCTGGTTTTGGTGTCAGGTGATCTTAGCTTTATAGAATGAATTTGGAAGGGTTCCCTCCCTTTCTATTTCATAGAATAATTTGAGGAGTATTGCTCATGTTTATTTTACAATTAACGTTCAGGTTTTTTAGTTGTACTTCATGGAAGAATCAACTCCATCTTTCTGAAAGGGAAATCTGTATATTTTCTTTTGTGAAGTATCTGTTCATGCCTTTTGCCCATTGATAATTGGGTGCTGGGTCTTTCTATTATTGATTTATAGGAGTCACATATATAGTTATGAGCCCTTTGTCAGATAATCTTTTGTAAATATAGCCCTCCAGTCTATGTCCTGTCTTTTCATTTATTAAATTGTAAATTTTGATCAACAGAAACTTTAAATTTTGATGAAGTCTAATTCCAAATATTTTTCCCCCCTGGTACTAGGGATTGAACCCAGGCACTTAACACTGAGCTATATCCTCAGCCCATTTTATCTTTTATTTTGAGGCAGGGTCTCACTAAATTGCTTAGGGCCTTGCTAAGTTGCTGACACTTGTCTTGAATTTGTGATCCTCCTGTCTTAGCCTCTGGAGTTGCTGGGATTATAGGAGTATGCCACTTTGCCCAAATATCTTTTGAAATAATTTCCTTTGCTGATAAATGAAACAAAATCAGCTCTGTTGCCTGCAACTAAGAGTGCTGGCTGATAGAAACCTTTAGAATTACCTTGATACTTACACATTTATTTTACACGTACATTGGTTTTACTTATTTGATAATTACACAATGATTTTAATGCTCAAGCATTTCTTGAACTCATTTTTGCCTCCACAGAAACTTTGAGGCTCACTAGAAATTCGATTCATTACTTTAGAGTTTTGCCTAATTTTCTACCTCAAATACCATTTTAGAACTTTCTCATCGGTCATATATACTTGCTTCTGTGAGCTTTTGCTATTGCACAAATAAAATTCCCTCTCAAGGGATGATAAATTGCCACAACAAATATTATTTGAATGGCTCTGCTGCTAGTTCTGATGGTTAGTAGTTAGCTAGTTTTCCTACATATCCAACAGCATATTTTTAGTTAACACACTTAGTTGCAGACTCTCGCCAAAGTTAGGAGCTCCTCCATTTTTGTTCTCACTCAGAATTTAGTCTTTTCACATAGAGTGACTCTGTGGCCCCGAGTTAACAGGAGGAAATTCTCATCATATGCTGAGGGAGAGTCCTTCCAGCCCAGAATGGTGGAGGGAAAATGAGACAACTCCTCAGCTATTCCAGAATGAAAGTAGTAGAAGAGCACCTGGTACTTGATATTAGAAACATCTGCTCCCCATAAAACAAATGATTTGGAAATAGTTGTGATTTGATATACTGTAGCTTTGCTGTCTGCTTATATGGAAGTCCAAGACTCCTGAAAACCTTAGAATCTTTTAAAGCAAGTGACCCTTCCCTGTGTCTTTCACTGAGGAAACAGTAATGGCATTGATAGAGCTGCTCCTCAGTTCAATGGTGATTCTCCATGATGAGGGGATAAGTGCTGCCCATGAAGGATAGACGACAGGGTGACATTCCATCCAAATGGGATAGAACTACCAAGTGATTATTGAAAGCTAAGACAAAGTGCCGTGAATACCATACCAAGGGGAATGGCAAAGCTTCACATCCTTGCCTTTGATCTTGTACATTTTCATCAAACTTTGTAAGTTTTAAGGGCTCAGGGTCAGCTCAATGGTTGAGTGCTAGCCGAACATGTGTGAGGCCCTGGGGGTTGAATATACAACTGGAAGATTAGTCTCATTTAACAACTTATGCACACGGAGTCCTAGTTTTGTTGCTTTTTTTTCCTTTCCTTTTCTTTTTTTTTTCTTTCATAATAGGCTCAGCTACTTATGTATATTTAAAATGCTCTAGAGCTGCTTGGTCACTATTCACTATTATACACATTTATTACATAGAATTGGAGTAAGTACTTACAGAATAAGGGTGTGTGTGTGTGTGTGTGTGTGTGTGTGTGTGGCACACGCGCGCGGTACTGGAAATTAAACTCAAAGTTCTTTATAACCAAGCCAAGTCTCAGCCCTGTTTATTTATTATTTTTAGATAAGGTCTCACTAAGTTGCCTAGCCTGACCTTGAACTTGTGATCCTCCTGACTCAGCCTCCAAGTAGCTTGGATTACAGGTGTATGCCATTGTGCCTGGCATGAAATAAATACTGAGACTAGGACAGACTGCCAAGTTTATTCTAATAAAAGGTTAGTTTTTGTTTATTTATTTTTAAATAGTTCATGGTTTCCCAGGCTGGCTTCAAATTCCTGGGCTCAAGCAATCCTGCTTCAGCCTCCCAAGTAGTTGGGACTATGGGTATATGCCACTGTACCCAGTTTTGTTTGTTGTTGTTGTTTTTAACTAGGAAAATATAACCCCTAGATTAAAAGCAAAATGTAAAAATCATGTTTACACAAAATTTAAAATAAAAACTTGACATATTCCTGAATTTTCCCTTGTTCAATATAAATTTCTATCTCTGTTCTTGGTATTTCACATCCCTATGTGCAGGATGACAAAGGAGCCTCCATCTCTTACAGACCTTGGCATTGGGAAACCTGTCTGATTTTTCTCAGTACATTCCTGTGCTTTGTAGTTTCATAGCATTTTGTGGACTTGTGAAGTAGTGATTGTTTCTATCAAAAACCCAAGGACTCTTGGATATAGAACTCAGGTTCATTTGAAAATCAAGACAAAAAGCATTTCTGAAAATACTGTTGGTAGCTTTTTTCACAGAACAAGACTGAGTAGACAGTTCTTAAGTCCCTTTCTACTTGTACAAGCAGATAGCCATAAAATATTTCCTGTTAATCTTGCCAAAAATTCATGCAGATTGGTTTAGTTTAATTGCACTATATATTTGATCATATATATATATATATGTATATATATATATATATATAAAACATATGAGTGTGTTCAATAAAATGATAGCCCAGTAACAAATGATATTTTATTATTTAAATGATCTTACAATGTCAACATCAGTACTAAAAAATATAAATATAATGGGCTGAATTCATCAATGGGTAAGGTCAACTATAATTCACTTGAAGGTCCTCACCTTCTAAAGTAAGCTATTCAAACATTCATGAAAATCCTCTATTTTGCAGAATATTATTAGAGCAAGGCAAAGGCATGCCTATTAGCAGTAGTGAGAAAGGCAGAGATGAGCAGATTGTCATAAACATCACACGTGCTATGAGCACCTCTCCACTCCTGCAGGACTGAAAATTCTGGGTTTCAACATTCTTCAGGATTTAGCAAGTCAAAATAAAAGCATAATTCAAATCTAGAAAGATGTAGACTTAAATTTGATATTTTGTTCTTTTTATAGTGTTCACAATTAAAGACAATTAAATATTTCTGTCTACTGAGGTTTTTATAAGTTGGGATTTTGTGTTGAAATTTTTTTTCGTGTGTGTGTGTGTGTGTGTGTTTTGGTACCAGGGATTGAACCCAGGGATGCTTAGCCACTGAGCCTCATCCCCAGCTCTTTTTATTTTCTGAGACAGGGTCTTGCTAAATTGCTTAGTTGCTGAGGCTGGCCTTGAACTTGCGATCCTCCTGCTTGAGCCTCCCAAACTACTAGGATTATAGGTTTGCACCACCATGCCTGGCTTTTGTATTGAATTTTAAAAGATGCTGCTTTGCTATATTTCTAAGCTAGTAGGAGCAATAATGTTTAAGCTCAATGAATCAACACAGGGCTGGTAACTGATGAGTCTTTAAAAGCAAAGACACACAGAAAGAATTTATGTTTTTCAGAGAATATTTTAACAGGTAGGGGCTTCCTTTGTTTGTACAGTCCATAGTCAAAGAGAAAATTTGGATTAATTGTTTTATTCAGAAAATAGGTATTTATTTTCACCAATCAGTTATGTGTCTGTGCGCTGGGCATGTGCTGATTTGTATGTAAGAGAAAGAGAGATTATTTTTCAGTTTAAATAAGCCTCTGTAACTTCCTGAGAATTCTCTAATTAGGTAAAATACCGACTGGGATATTCAGTCTTCTTAACGGGAATGGTAAGCAAAGTATATTTTGTGCATTCATGAGAAACTGAAGTAGATTATTGCTTAATAACCTAATGGGACATCTGTTTAGACAGATGTTTTAGTTGAGAGAAGTGTAAACATGACTCTAAATTTACAAATAAGTTGGTTATTCTTCCTTGTCTAGAAGATTGAGCCAAAGTTTACACAGATTAGAGGAAAGGTTGAGTCTAAAAATTCAAGGATATCACATAAATGCAGGTACAGTAACAAAGTCAGTTGGCAATTATTTTAATGACTATTTACAGGACCTCTGTTCTTTCACCTGGAGGCTCACATGCAAGTGACCTGAGTCACTCCGTCCTCCTGGTCAAACTGTCCTTCGTCTAGTTCCCGGAGGACACTGTCGCTGCTGCTGAACCCCGAGAAGCCACTGCACTGTGCTGGCCTTCCCTCCTTGGTCCAGCATTCTCCTGAAGGCGAGAAGCGGCCCTCTTCCGGCGGGACTCTGGCCTCCGTAGGCTGTGACCCGCCTTCTTCTAATCCGATGCTCCTGCAGCTGACTTTGTTTCTGTCGTCGCCTTTCATAAAACGGCTTGCTTTCCTCTGAAACACAAGAGATTGGCAACCAGGAGTTAAAAGACAGTGCTTCCTGTGCCTCTGCTCTGGCACATGCTGCTTCTTTGCCTGAAATGTCCTTTCCCTGCTTCTGTTCAAAAGCCTGCTCATGACAGGGCTGGGGGTGCAGCACAGGGGTAGAGCAACTATTTAGCCGGCAGGAGGCCCAGGGCTCAAGGCCTGGGGTTCAATCCCCAGCATGGCAAAAAATTATCTAAATTAACTGTAGTCACCCTCCTCATCTCCTCCCTCTACCCCATTTTGCAACTCTTGAATGTTCCTGGTACATCCTCTCACTGGCAGGTGAGTTGTATACACCTAAGGAGAGAATTGTGTTCCAGTCATGTTTGGGAACAAAGCAAGGGAGAAATACAGATACATTTTGTCTTGTTGGAGTTGGCTGGGATCTAGACAACAGCAACTGTGCTGAGAGGCCACCCTACCCCCATTTCACCCGACCCCATGGCACAGGTGGCATTTGAACAAGTGCCTGGGATGTCTTCCTCGGCCAAGCAGACCCATTGCCTTATCTTGCTACAAACTTCTTCTGCTGATGGTATGAAATGCTCAGCAATTTGATCTAGTGCATTCGTCAGACTGCGATAAGCTGTGGATGTTTTGCTAATAAATATTTACTGAGGACTGACCATGTCCTTGGTACAGTTCAGAATAAAGAGGACATGGTCTCTGCCAAGGAAACTAAGTCAAAAATAAGATATCTAAGTCAAAAAAGGAGCCTAAGGAGAATCAGCAGCTCAACATGGATATTCGGACTCCTGATGAGATCTTATTACAAGAGTTTCTTTAACACTGATACAATGCAACATATGGGAATGTGATCCATAATCTTAGGCACATAAAAAACAAACAAGGATTTAAAGATAAATTTAAAAAGCACAGTAGTTTCCCTATTTAAAGTGTCTTTTTTATTTTTAAACCAAAGATTCATTTATATGTTAGTTGGCAACTAAGATTATATTTTCCTAAATGTAAGAATGAAACTCTATGAAAAAACTTAGAAGCCCATGCTGGTCTTCCCAAAGTGTGTTAATCCACAGGTTTGTTGAACTGTAGTGTATAAAATATATAAGTATTTTCTACTGATTTTCATGGCAAATATAGAAAACAAACAACTTTACTGAATTGGATTTTATGGGCTATATGGAATGAAACACCATGGAGACATTAAATAGGAAGATCAGCCCCAGGTGTTGCTTAGAAAGGAACACACTGGCAGCACCCGGGCAGCTCATTTTCTCATGGTCGACTTGCTGGAGTCTGTGGGCAACTTTAAGGGAAAAATCTACCTGGTCCTTCCTCAGCAAAGGCCCAATTCAGATATAGTTCTGTGGTGCTCACATTTTCCATTGGCACCCCGCACTCACCAAATGCAAATACTAGATAATTAATCCTTTTCCTCTGTTCCCATTCACCACATTTATTGAATTCAGCACAAGCAGTTGAAACCTGAATTTACTCTCAGATAGGATACTGGATTTGAGAATGGCACCTTCTCCCTGGCACTGTGTGTGTGGTCAGCAAGGATATAATCTTTTGGCTTCAGGCAGGAGTGACAAGCTCTGCCAGACTGAGCTCCTTTCTCCAGCCTGGTTGGGGGTGCCTTTCCCACAGGAATAAAGAACACATTCACTCTCGAAAGATGCTCTCAATGCTTTTAACACTCATTGAATCAAAATGGGAAGGCAGGGGTGCCTAGTCCCTTGGCTGCTTGGATCATTCCTTCCTCACCAGCAACAGGGCCAAAGGTGAGTTTTGCAAGAAATTCCTAATTGTATACAAGCTAACAGAGGCTAACTCTCACATATTTAATAAGTACTTACTTAATAAAAATTGAATATTTCTCAGAGTAAGATATTAATATTTCTCCACTTTTAGAGATGATCACTAATAAATTTCACTTCATATGACAAAATACTTAACATTGTACCTCTAAAAGAATTCAGAACACACATTTTTATTTTTTCTATCCATGTGACTGATAAATTCAATAAATACATCTTTAGCAATGAAATTGCCTCTCCTACCCCAACCCCATTCCACAGGAAATAACAGCTTTTCCAACAAACCAATTTGTAGTGTCCTTATAACTCAGATTGTAGGAGTCTGAAGCCCAAGCAATCTTTAGAGGCCATATCCTTAAATTCCCTTATTTTTTCAGAGGTAGAATTCAGGCCTAAAAATAAGGTAGGGTTTGTCCAAGGTCATGGAGTAGCAGGCCCCAAACTGGTGCCTGAGTCTCTACCTTCTTCTTTTTATAATGTATTGGTCACTTTGGTAGAAATACATTTGTGGTAAAAGGGTTTGTGTTTCTTAAATACAATTTTCTTTCAATTACAAAAATAAAAATGTTCAATGTAGATAACTTGGCAAAAGCAAGAAAAAAGCAAACTCATCTATGATCCTATCTCCCAGAAATACTACTGTTAAAATTTTGTTTTCTTCTTTAAATACATATGCATTTGCATCATGTACACAATGTATAAAATATTACACAAAAAGTTTTATGCCTCACTTTTCCACTTAGTACTATTTTACAACTATCTATGTCCATAAAGAGAGATTTTTTCCATGCTATATGATAAGGTTTACTCACATACCTTTCCACTTTCTTATATTTTCACTATAAAATGGGAGAAATTTTACCAAGGTTTGGATGCAAATTTAATGCTTCCCTTGATTTAACCTATTAACTTTAAAGAGTCATTTCCATTGTCAAAAAAAAAAAGAGGGGGGAAGTGACCCACTAAAAATACACTAGACTCAGTGACAAGTTGGTTGATTTTAGGATGTCCTACCACTCTACTTTTCATTTTTCACAGTCAGTGTCTTAAAAACAAAATAAAAAGAATTAAATTAGAATTACTCCAGCAATCCTAGGACACTGTGTTGGACGAGTAGGAAAGTGGCCTACTCATAAAGGACAGAATAGAAGAGTGATCAAGAGAGAATTTATAAAGAGAGAGCAATGTAGAGTGGATGGTCAGAATTTATTTCCCTTAGATTAGGAAGCCACTTCAAGCCCAAGTATCACTCTTGGTTTGAGGTTTTGAAACAATGCAAAGGCACCACCTCTACCTTCTCTTTTCCTGGATCATCCCAGTTTGGGGCTATCAAAATCATTCAAGCCTATGAGGAGAAAGGCTGGAGTGGACTACCTACTTCTCTAGCCAGCTTTCTAAATTCACCTCCTATGCTGCAGTGTGGGCAGGTGACCCCAGCAAATCCAAAATTGTTCCCTGGGGCTATTATACTGACTCTAGGATAAAGAAGTACTTCTTTTCTTTCCTTTCTCTCTCTCTCTCTCTCTCTCTCTTTTCTTCTTCTTCTTCTTCTTCTTCTTCTTCTTCTTCTTCTTCTTCTTCTTCTTCTTCTGTGTGTGTGTGTGTTGTGGGGTGGGGTGGGGGGACAACCTATAGAATGTGAGAAAATATTTTTGAACTATACATCTGACAAGGAGTTAATATCCAGAAGGTATAAGGAACTCCAAAAAACTCAATAGCAAAATGACCCCACAAATAACTCAATTTAAAAAATGGACAATAGATTTAAATAGATGTTTCTAAAAAAAAAAAAAGACAATGGCCAATATGTTCAACATCACTAATCAAAAGGGAAATGCAAATCAAAACCATGAACAGATTTCACCTTGCCCCAGTGAGAACGGCTATTATCAAAAAGATTAATACTGGCCAGGATATGGAGAAAGGGAGCCCTTACATACTGTTAATGGGAATGTAAATTAGTACAGTCATTATGGGAAACAGCATGGAGGTTTCTCAAAAATTACAAATGGAACTATGATATGAAGCAATTCCATTCCTGGGTATACCTATCCAAAGGAAATTAAATCAGTATGTCAAGGAGACATCTGCACTCCCATGATTATTGCAGCTCTACTCACAATTATGAAATGGAAACACATGTTCATCAACTGATAAATGTGTAAAGAAAATGTGGTCCATTTTGGAATTTACATACATATATAATGGAATGCTATTCTATCATAAAATTGAATGGAATTCTGTCATGGATGGAACTGGAGACCATTATGTTAAGTGAAATAAGCCAGGCATAGAAAGACAAGTACCACATTCTTACTCATGTGGAATATCAAAAGTTCATCTCATAGAAGTGCAAAATAGAATGGTTATTACCAGAGGCTGGGGAGAGTTGGGTGGGGGGAGGAAGGGAACTGTTGATCAATGTGTACTGAACTGAGTTACAGTTAGGAGTAAGAAGTTCTATCTATAGATAACAAATTAGTACCATATATCAAAAAAAAAAAAGCTAGAAGAAAGGATTTTGAAAGTTTTCATCATAAAAAAGTGATAGAAATTTGAAAATATACATGTTTAACTTAAATTAAACATTATTAAACATACCAGTACTCCATTAATATGTACAATTTTTATGTTTTTATGTATCAGTTAAAGTATAAATCCAATTTATATTTAAAAAATTGAACTCCTGGGCTGGGGATATAGCTCAGTTGTGCTTGCCTCACATAGACATGGCCCTGGGTTAAAAAAAAAAAAATTAATTGAAGGATCCATTCGGTCCATCTTTCTTTTAGTAACCGAATATCTCCCCTTGAACATCCCATACTTTTGTACTAGCACATGGCTGCCCAGATTAATCTTCCTTGCCTCCCTTGAAGATGTATGTAGAGTCATAAATAAGTTCTGGCCAAGAGGAAGTGAAAACAAATGATGCCTATGGTGTGAAAGTCAGTCTGAGAAGCATGCTTGGAATTCCTTTTTCCTATTTCTCAAGGCTGAACATGGTAACAATTGCTGTAGTAGCCCTGGGTCCAGAGGCAAGAGCCAGACACTGAGGTGGCAAGGCTGACTGGTCATGAGGCAGAGCCATTACCCACACTGGAGTGCCATCCTTATACTATTACAAGAGAGAATAAGTCCCTCTTCCTGCATTAGCCATTCTTTTCTCTGTCATCTTTGTTCGAGTAGCTTAGAAACTAATGAACAACCAACATGGAAAAAAAGTTGCTGGAAAAAATGCTTTTTAACTTGAGACAATTTCTTTCTCTCAACTTTCCAAATATGAAAAATGTCAAGTAATACAGAAAGTTTGAAGGAGAGTACAGTATGCACCCATGTACCCATAACCTAATTCAACCTTTTTAAAATATTTTGCTATGTATGTATGTGTTCAGGAAAGTACAGAATCATTAATAAATTACATTTCTATATAATAGTTGAAGGTAAATTTTAGTTGGAGAAAATAGAAGCCCTATATTCAGTTTCTGAATAGTTTCTCCATACAGTTAGTAGTGTTTAATGGTATTAAAAGAAAAACATTCCTATGAAAACAATCGCTCATACTGTCAGGCATTGTGCCAAACACATCTACATGTGTTTCAGACTGAATCCCCCTAAGAGCCCTGGGGTATGTCCTAATGTTAACTGTATTTTATAGACAGGGAAATGGAGGTTTCGAGAGTGCAGCAGACACTGTGTGTTTCTACTTGACCCCAAGCCCCAGAAAACCTTTCATGGTTGTTGCCTACTCCTGAGGCCACCATTGGATGAGTTAGTAGAAACCAAATACTTTAAGTGACCTTTTGTTTCCTTTAAATGAATATCAAAGGGAAAGCCAGGCCCAGTGGTGAAGACTTGTAAACCCAGTGACTCAAGGGGCTGAGTCAGGAGGATTGCAAATTCAAAGCCAGCCTCAGCAACTTAGCAAGACCCTGTCTCATAAACAAAAACAAAAAGGGCTGGGGATGTGGCTCGGTGGTTTAGCACACCTGGGTAAATCCTAGTGCCAAAAAAGTAAAAATTTTTAAAAATTAAAAGAAAAAAGATTCAAAGGGAACATGGGCTGAGTTTTATTTGAAACAAAAAATTAAGAAAGGAGATCTTGGAAGAAAAATTTAAGAGAACATTTAACTGGATGAAGGTAAAATCCAGATCAGAATTTCTTCCCCTTCCTAGCATGGCTATCTTTTCCTTGAATCCATTTAGAGACTGAAGGGAAAGCGAGGAATGAGAAACAGGTAAGTGAGAAATGAAAGGCTGAGACCAGACAGAGATACACATGAAAAGTTTATTTGTCAGAGTTGCCAAATAAAGGCCATCTCTCTATAGGAGAGAGAGAGGCGAAACAGACTTGGGTTCTGGGATTTTTATAGGGCAGGCTCAGAAATCAGAGCTGGGTGGGTCCTAATGGTAGTGGATAAGGGT
This sequence comes from Marmota flaviventris, assembly GCF_047511675.1. Lineage (NCBI taxonomy): Eukaryota > Metazoa > Chordata > Mammalia > Rodentia > Sciuridae > Marmota > Marmota flaviventris. Next base: position 37,572,667 of record NC_092508.1, on the reverse strand, counting down.
GGGGTTGGTATGAGGGAGTGATGAGCCTTTTTCAGAAACGCCCTTGGGCAGGAAAGTGAAATTTTTCTTAAAATGGAAGCTGTCACTTAAGATGGTTGTCCAGATGCTAAGCAAGGACCTTATAGAGACCTCTCCCTATAATAAAGTAAAAACAGATAAGAACAGAAAAAAAGAAAAGGACTTTATCACACCACATAACCTCATGTAGAAAAAAGGAGGTTAAGAACTTCATTGTACTTAATAAGAATTACATTACCCAACAACAGCCTTTATAGACAAACAAGACATTAAAAATGTAGTCTATGTAATTTACAAAGCAACTGATCTTTTGAAATTTTATTCATTTATTTATTTTTATTATTTTGAAATGAGGTCTTACTATATTGCCCAGGCTGGCCTTGAACATTTGGACTCACATATTCTTCCTGTTTCAGTTCCCGAGTAGCTGGGACTAGAGGCATGTGCCATTGTGCCCAGCTTGAAATTTTATTTTTTAAATGATCATACAGTAAAAGTGACTTTTGAGTGTATAGTTTTGTGAATTTTAACACATTTATAGGTTTGTGTAATCATAATCAGTACACAGAGTAGTTCTATCACCTAAAAAAACTCCCTTTACCCCTCTATCATTCTGTTATTCCTCCCCTAATCCCTGACAACAGTATTGTGATGTGTTCTTCACACTATTGTTTTGTTTTCTTGATGTCAGATGAATGGAATAATACAATCTAACCTTTTGAGCCTGGCTTCTTTTACCCAGTATAACACCTTGGAGATTTGTTCAAGTTATCATTTGTATCACTAGTTCATTTCTGAGTTATGTTTAATTGTATGGACATACCATAATTGTTTTATCCATCTACCTGTTGAAGACATTTGGGTTGTTCCCAATTTTCAGTAGGTATGACTAAAACTGCTATAAATATTTGCATATAGGTTTTGGTGTGAACTTAAGTTTGTATTTAGCTTAAGTTTGTATCTTAATTATTAATCCTAATTAATTATTAATATAATATAATTAATATAATTACTTAATTAATTAATTTAATTTAAGTTTGTATCCTGGAACTAGGATAAACATCTGAGAGAATTGCTAAGTTATATGGTAAATGTATGTCTAACTAAAGAAACTGTGAAAAAGTTTTCCAGAGAGGCTGGAAAGTACCATTTTGCACTTCACCAGCAATGGCATGACAGTTCTGTTTACTCCTTATCCTCACCAGTTCTTTCATTTTTCTTTTCTTTTTTTTAGCTGTTCTAATAGGTGTAGTATGGGGTATCTCATTGGATTTTCATTTGTACTTCCCTGAGGGCTAGTGGTTGAAGCATCTTTTCATATATCTACTTCTCATGTATATGTCCTCATTGGTGAGGGAGTCAAGTCTTTTAACTATTTCTTAAATTGCATTATTTTTCTTATTGTTAGATTTTGAGAGTCCTTGATACATTTTGGATACAAGTCCTTTGTCATGTATGTAAGGTGAGTTTATTTTTCCCCCCTCTCTCTCAATCTATGGCTTGTCATTTCATTCTTTAACAGTGTTATTCATAGAACATTGTCACTCATAATTTTGATGAAATCTAATTGAACAAATTTTTAATGGATTATGTTTTTGTGATTATGTCTAAGAATTCTTTGCTTAACCTCACTTTATGGGCAATTTATTCAACATTTTTTTCTAAAAATTTTCTAGTTCTACTAACATAGACCATCTTTTAACAGCTTAAAGAAAACTGAGGCCCACCCAGCACAGTGGTGTAGTCCTATTATCCCAGTAAATGGGGAGGCTGAGGCAGGAAGACCCCAAGCTCAAGGCCAGCCTCAGTAATTTAGCAAGAACTGTGTCAAAATAAAAAACAGAAAGGGCTGAATGGGAGTTCATAACCCACTTGAATCAAAGTGTGAAATATGGTAGATCAAGAACTATGTAATGTTTTGAACAACCAACAATAAAAAATTAAAAAAAAAAAAAAAAAAAAAGAAAGGGCTGGAGATGTGGTTTAGGGGTAAAGTGCTTCTGGATTCAATCCCCAAAGAAAGAGAAAGAAAACTGAGGCAATAGTAAATGGAAGCATGTTTTGACTTGATAATTTTCATGTTAAAACTTTTTAAGCTACCTAGAATATTGCATAAAATATATGAAACATAAAACAAATTCCAAAAGTAAAGTCTTGATAACTGCAGAGAAAAATTTCCAACAGCAGACTTCTTAGACCTTTACTTTATTTATTTATATATTTGTGGTGCTGAGGATTGACCCCAGTGCTTCACACATGCCAGGCAAGTTCACTACCACTGAGCCCCAGCCCCAGTCCCTTGACATTAGTCTTACTAGAAGAAAGGGAAAATATTTTTTCCCCCAAGGGTCAGACTCTAGGTCAATATCTAACAGCTCATGAAATTGATCAGTTTAATAAAAACTCATTGACAATCCTAGGGCAACACTTGTCAAGTCCAAATTTCCACCGACTGTTTTTAGAACTAAACATCTTTGACAAAATTATCTGAAAAACCTATAGAGAAATCTCCCAAACAACAACTGATTATAAAGTACAAACAAAGAACAACAGTGCCATTACAAATGTATGATTGCATAATTTTTTCAAGGTATATTATAAATTTAACTTTCACAAAATATATATAGATAGCTAAGTTGACTGTGGTAATATTAATAGTTTTTGTATCTCTAGAGAAAACTAAAAGAATTTGCAAGTTGGCTTGTTGTTATAGAGGTTAGATACTCCAGATTGCTCTACCCACATGTTCTGCCTGAAATAATCTCAACATCCTGAAATTTTTAAAAAATATTTTTAGTTGTAGATGGACATAATACCTTTGTTTGTTTATTTTTATGTGGTGCTAGTCACTGAGCTACATCTACAACCCTTTTATTTTATTTTTATTTTGGTACTAGTTCTCAAAATTTCCCAGTGTGACATTGAATTTATGATCTTCCTGCCTCAGCCTCCCTAGTTCCTGGGATTACAGGTGTATACTACCACACCTGGTTTATGATGTGAAATTTATGCCCTGTTTTTCTGGAGAAAAAAGGAGGGTGGAGAGTTTCTCTTGTATCTGCTATTTCTTAATTCCTTCAACTCAAAATAATCCTTATAGCAAAGTGGCATATTTTGGAATGGCATATTTTAGTCCCCTTCAGAACTATCTCATGTTGCCTGATGGCTAGCATATTTCCCTTCTTACAGAAGACAGAAGGGAACATTCAGAAGAATGTCTTCATATCAAGTCCCCACTTCATCATCTGTACTCACCATTTGGAATTACAATGAGAATTTAGGGATTAAATGCTTTAATATCATATCCAATTCATAAAGCATCAATTCTACTCACTTCTGGGGTCTGCACAGCTGAATTCCACATAACTGGCCTCTGAAGGAATACCACCTGCTTTGTAGCCAGATTCCCCTCACTGTAAAAAAACAAACAAGCACACACCAGCAATAGTATTTGTCAATCAGTAATTCTTTGTATTTCACACTTGGCTAGAAATGATCCACACATGTCCTTTGTAAAATAATCTTCTGACCCCCAAGATAATTATGAAATATGATTCTGTATAAGTTACAGCTGGGAAAATAAGATGAAAAAACAAAATATGGTCATTATGAAAGAAAGAAATTTTTATGTTTAAAAACTCTTATAATATCTCACTGTAACTGTTTTCATCTCTGTTTTCCCTCCTAGTCTTTAGCAACATATGTAGTTTTGTATGTCTATAACCACCACATATTTACATTTTTGTTTCTATACCTTTCATTGAATACCCTTTTCTTTGTTAGTATGATATGATCATATTATAAGAATTAAGATACCAAAAGGTACTAAGCCTTTTCTTTATTTCTGGAGAATAGGTTGTTTCCAGATAATTATAAATCATGGTGTTATAAAAGTATACATAATCTTCATCTTATAAATTATTTCCTTAAGATAAATTCTCAAGAGTGGGTTTACTAGGTCAAAAAAATATGATCTAAGCTTCTTGGTATGCATTGTCAAGTCTGCCTTGTCAAAAAAGAGATCAATTTGGGCCCCACATGTGAGAAATTTTATATACATTTCAAATGACAGACATCAGGCACAGCCAGTTTTATTTTCAAGATGCTTCTTTGTAGTCAGCCACTCAGTATTCTCCTTATTTAACTTCATCATGGCAAATTACCCCTTGCCAAAGACTACTTGGGGTTTGTGTTCCTCTGAAATGCTTTCCAGTCTCCATGGATTTATGGGGAGGAGTGTCTGCTGCTAATGTTGCTCAGTTACGACTTTTATTATGCAAAAAACCTCAACAAAACCTTACTATTAGCTGCATTTTATGCTGAGTTCTTTTTCTGGAAAATGAATGCAATGCTGAGATTCTGGCCCTAGTATATGTCAACTGCACACCATCTGAAAATCTCAACACACTGATGCTAGTGAATTTTGTGAAACATCAAATTGCCCCTCTAAGTGGTGATGGGAGACTGCTTCTTTTTTATTTTTAAAAGATTGCTTTTAGTAAAGTCTCATTTTAGTTGGACTTTATCTTCTATTAGAACTATTAAACTTGGTATGAAGTATAATGTAATTTTTGGGAACAACTTAAATCATTATAAGATACCAGTTGGTTGGAAGAAGGTATTTGCATGCTTACAGAACAGGCCAGACATGTGTTTAGGAGGCTCAGAAAACATAGCTTTGGAACCAGACAGTTCCTGGGTTCAAATTCAAACTCTACCATAGTACCTAAAGTGGACTACTTCAGTCCAAGTCTTTACATTCTCTGACTCAGTTTCCTATCAGGAACCTGATGACAGATGAGTCAACTGTGTATGAAGAGCTTCCTCTGTGCCTGTTACTAGCAGAAGCACGACAAATGTGATCTCCTTCCACTTTCTCCATCCCTTTAGTGGAATGTGGGGTGGAGTTCAGGAGAGGGGGAAGTATCTCAGAATCAATAATATCTCTTAGAGAGCAAGTTCAGGGGAAAGGGAACTTGAGAAGAGAAAAGAGATTTCTGAGTGAGGTTCAAGGTGTGCAATCCAGGTAGAGAATGACATGAAAGAACCAGGCCTACAACTATCCAAAGATAAGGAGGAGGGATCAGGGTAGAATTATTCTTTAATAGAAAGCAGGAGTGTCAGGGTAGGAATTGTGATGACTCTATAGGGACTGACCATGGCACGGGCAAGTGTGAATGCTCTAGGATGCAGTGTCTGGCCTGGGGCAGACTTCCCCAGCTTCATTGTGCATCCCAAACCCAAATGCTTGTTGATTCCAGATCTGTGGATTCTCCATTTCACTAGGCTCCACAAGTAGCTCTAATGTACTATATTTAGGAACCATAGCTAAAAAAGACAGACTTCCAAGAGTGGAATTCTTGGGCCCTGGAGATTACTTGGTAATAATTCCTACAATTCCTACTAGCAGAAGGCATTCAGTGTTTTTGTCCCTTAAATGATAACACCCATCAATGGTTCCTCTTGATGTCTAATTTTGTCTTCATATTCTTCTAATATGACTGTGTGTATTCTTTGTTTCTTTGAGTGAGTACCTATCAGTGGATATCAATGAGGTGTGGGAAGGAGAAAGGACATGGTCTACCAAAGCCTTAGTTGGTTGGAGGTGGTGGGTAGGTGGGTGTGTGGGGGGGTATTCATCAAGAAAAATAGTTCTCAGCTAGTCTGAAGCACAGTACCCTGGGCTGAGAATTATTGCCTGAATGTTGGAAATAGGATTCCCTTCACCAGCGTTCGGCTTGGTATTTACCACATCATGCAGAGAGGTAACATACTAGCAAATGGGAGGGCAAAGCAACCATAGTCACTTTGATGGGACAGTGAGATAGTCAAACTTATCACTCCTGTGGTGTGAAGAAGATTCACCTGTGAGAGGGCAGGACTACTACTTCTTCTTCTTCTTTTTTTTTTAATTGGTACTGGGAATTGAACTCAGGGTTGCTTAACCATTGGGCTTCATCCTCAGCCCTTTTTATTCTTTATTTTGAGACAGGGTCTCACTAAGTTGTTTAGGACCTTGCTGAGACTGGCCTCAAACTTGTGATCCTCCTGCCCCAGCCTCCAGAGTCACTGGGATTACATGGCATGGTGCCCATCAGGCAGAAACTTTTAAAAGCAAAGACAAGTATCCATTCATAGGCAAAAGTGACAATGAGTAATACTTTCTACTGGCTCTGTGAGGATTGGTGTTGTGGATCCTCATGACATAAAGTAGTAAAGGCAGAGGTGATTTCTCAATTTTTCTGGGCAGCCTCCAGATGCCCAAATAAGTCTTTGGAAGGTCAACATGTGCCCACTTTTTGGGGAGGTCCTTGGAGTCCAATCTGCAATTTGAGAGATGTCTGCAAATTCTATGGCACTGGTGTTCTGAGGGCCATTCAGATTTAAAGTAGGTCCTGCTATTTTCAGAACACCAGTGAGACCATGTTGTCAGGATCAGCCACATAGGAGCTGGGCACCCTTAGCCTTGAGTGGTGGAGGTGTGGAGACTGGCTTCCAATATGCGCAGAAGCAGGTGGATCCCACCTCCCCTCAGCAGGGGAATGAAGCCTTGGGAGTGGGCGTCACCCAGTGAGACTGGGCTACACCCCCCTGAAACCCAATCCCTTGCCTCATTTGGGTGGAACTTTCTTGAGTATTTTCCCTTCAATAAATAGGGCTTCAGGCGCACTCTCTTGCTCTTTCTCTTTTTTGTCTGCCTCTCTTGTGGGAACTGGGGCCAAGGAACCATTGCTGAATCCCAAGAAAAAGGTATTTTCTCTGTCTCTGTGTGATTATTTCATGCCAACCCAATTCACCTGGAGTGACCCTGACTGATTTAGTGGCATGTGGCGGCACCATGTAATTTGGAAATTCTAATCATGGCAGAGCTAATACAAAGAGGTCAGAGCTTTGCAGAGAGATGCCTATTTGGTAAAGAAAGTGAGTATCTCATGCTGCCAGTAACTCTTGAGATAATTCTACTTACAGATATAGGATAGAGTATTTTCCCCATAGTGCAGACTGAAGAAGTCGTCATGGGACCTGAGAGTTTGTTTCAAATGCCCTGGATGCTTTCAGAGAGGACAGGGTCCACATCTGTTTCCATTCAAACAGTGATTTAGCTGAGTAACTAAGTCCCTCTCATGCCTTCTTGAGGGGAATTTAAGAATCTTCAGATTCCTTTTTAGATTATATATTTATATAGTATAATATATAATATATATAATTATATAATATATAATTAATGTAGTCCAAATACTATATATATATATATAATAGAAAACAAATGCAGCCTTTTTTAAAAAAAATGATTGATTTACACAAAATAATTTAAAAAGTTCTGGTACAACCTACATTGGTGAAGTATATAGCAAGTTGTGAAAACCTCTACTAGTCCCTTCAGGTCTGAGGTCAGAGATAGTCCTTAGTGCTGTTGTCAGCCCCAGGGCTCAGGCTGAGCAAGGGTGGGTCTATTGGGCAGTCCTGGAGGGGCAGAGTTTCTTGTCAGCGGAGATGGGCCAATACTGTGGATGAGACAGTGAATGTTTAGTTCCTGCATGCTTCTATGCACTTCATAAGAAAATACAAAGAAAACCCTATTTGAGTGTCATTTTAAAGAGAGGGATTTGGTATGGCAACAATATGACTATCAAGAAAAAGATTAGAGTTTCCCAAGAGCAAAATCTTCTATGGGCTAAATTAATAAAAATAACTTTGATCTGTGTAAGTGCTTTTAGTACAGTAAGTATTAGTCATGTATATTAGTGTACCTGTTTTAGATGTTAATCCTTCAAGGTGGACAGAGTGAATAAGATTTTCCCCATTTTATGGGTAAGGAAATTGGATCCAGAGCTTTAAGAGCTTTCTCTGGGGCCATTGCTAGGTCCCACTCTTTCCACAATATCATACTACCTCCACAAGTAAGTGTAGAAAGAACTCAGTGAAGCCCTGGCCACAGAAGAGAATGGCTTAATTTAATCCCATTTTCACCAGAAATCTTTATAATTAGTGGATAAGTGTAGATTATTTTGTAAAAGTTCAGATTTTTATTTAGCATCTCCTGAATTAAGCATTTCAGCTTATAATGTTCAGTGGTTATACTGAAAAATAATGAAGAGAATAAAAAGAAGTATTCATTTATCCTGAATCAAGTAGACTATTATAATAGGTCAGTCCCAATGTTAGTATCTCAAAAGGAAAAAGGAGCAAGTTCATGACCTGTTTATGACAAGTTCATAAAGATGAATCACTGAAAGCTTTGCCTAAAATTCCTCCCACGAATTTAGTTTTGCAAAGAGTTAGATAGTTATTTATAAAAATAAATGATGAAAACAAAACTAAAAAGGAGTTCTATTGTATAGTTTGATAATATCCTTAGTGATATCTAAACTTTAAAATTATTTTTGTAGGAGGTATAAGGACAACTGGAATTTCTGCTTAGTCCAATAATGTACTTATGATTCAAGCACCTTTGAAACTAAGGAGAAATAATTGGAACTAATGAATAGATGGAAGAGTCTTATTATGTCTTAGATCATGTTTGATTGTCCCACAATCAATCGCTGAAACTCTGCTGGAGCTTTTCCCCATTTGGAATGCCCACACCACCACTGCTGGCTGGTCCCATCTTTCTTATCTTTAGAGATTAGCTTTAAGTGTGACCTCTTTCATAAAGCCTTCAAAAATTCTCCAGTTGACCTTTTTTTCAGAGCTCTCATGGATCCTTCTTGTGGCGCTTACCCACTTTCCCTGGTAATATAGTTGCTGACATTTTCCTCCCAACAGAAGTAAACTCCTTGAGGAGTTTTTTCTTCTTTTCTTTCCATCTTCCACATTACTTAGCAGGAAGCCCCCTTTTTAAAAGAAGCTCGGTAATATTTGAAGAATCAAAGAATTTATGAATATCTGGTCATTTTATCTCTGTGCTAACATATTAATGTGATGGAGCATGCTTTAAAAAAACCCTAACAAGTCAGGCTTGGTGGTGCAGTCTTATAATCCCAGTGACTCTGGAGGCTGAGGCAGGGGGACTGCAAGTTCAAGACCAACCTCAGCAATTTAGCAAGGCCCTAAGAACTCAGCAGGATCCTATCTCAAAATAAAATATAAAAAAAGGGCTGGAGATGTGGCTCAGTGGTTAAGCAACCCTGGATTCAATCCCCGGTAACACCCCCTTGCCCCTCCCAAAATTATAACAAGTGAGCAAAGGTTTGCAGCAGAGATGAAAATTAGCTAGGTCTTTTTATACCCAAGAAGTTCATTGACATTTAATATGACTGTAACTATTACTTCTCATCTTCATAAAACTTATTCTTTAGGCTCATGACCCTATAATAACTATAGCTGACAGAATTTTATGCTAATTTAGAATTTATTAAAGTGTCTCAAATTATAAAGTCATTCCCTCTTTCCATTTCCTAGTTATTTCAGTGAAGGAGAAATTTTCTTTCTTTTTTTTGGTACTGGCGATTAAACCGAGGGGTGCTTTCATGACTGAACTACATCCCTAGTCCTTTTTATTTTTTTATTTTGATACAGGTCTCACTAAGTTATCCAGGCTGGCCTTGAACTTGTATAAGTTCATGCCTCAGCCTCCTGAATCTCTAGGATTAAAGGTGTGGGCCACCACACCTAGTGAAGGGGAGAAATTTCTTAAAAATACACAAAAGGCTAAAGACTGATACATTTGCCTATTTTAAAATTTAAACCTTTTTGGAATGGAACCACCATCTGACCCAGCTATCCCACTCCTTTGTTTATATCCAAAGAACTTAAAATCAGCATACTGTAGTCACATCATACTGCAGCCACATCAATGTTTACAGCAGCTCAAATCACAATAGCTAAACTGTGGAAGCAATCTAGATGCCCTTCGGAAGATGAGTGGATAAAGAAACTGTGGTGTATATGCACAATGGAATATTACTCAGCATTAAAAGAGAATAAAATTATGGCATATGCAGGTAAATAGATGGAGTTGGAGAATATCACGCTAAGTGAAGTAAGCCAATCCCCAAAAAACCAAAGGCGGAAAATGTTCTCTCTGATAAGTGGATGCCGATCCACAATGGGGGGAGGGGCGTGGGAAAAATGGAGGAACTGTGATTGGGCAAAGGGAAGGGTGGGGAAGGGAGGGGGCATGGGGGCAAGAAAGATGGTGAAATGAGATGGGCATTATTACATGTATGACTGCACATATGGTATAATGCTACATCATATACAACCAGATAAATGAAGTTGTGCTGTTGTTGTGAACAATGAATCAAAATGCATTCTGTTGTCATATATACTTAATTAGAATAAATAAATAAATAAATAAATAAAAATTAGAACATTTTGTTCATCAAAAGATATAATAGGGCTGGGGGTGTAGCCCAGTAGTAGAATTTGCCTGGCATGTATGAGGCCCTGAGTTCCATCCCCAGCACAACAAGAAAGAATCATAAAAAGAGTAAGGAGACAAGGCACAGAACTAGTGCAAATAACTGCAACCTACATGACTAATAAAAGATATGGTTGTTATATTTAAATAACTCATAAATATAATTTTTAATGTGGACAAAAGACTTAAACAGATCCTTTAAAGAAAGATCCACGAGGCCAATACTCACAAAAATGTGCTCAATCTCAGCAGTAGTCAGGTAAATATGAATGAAAATCACACTGAGATCTATATACTTATTCAACTATCTATACACTTTTTTTCCACAGAATGGCAAAATTTAAGGTATGATAATATTTTATGTTGGAGCAAAAGGGAGCTGTCACACTCTGCTAGTGGAAGTGTAAACTGAAACAAACTTTTTGTAAGTTTGGCATTTATCTAATCAAGCTAAAGAAATGCTTTTCGACCCATCAGTTCATTTCTAGGTTCTCACCTGTGTTTGCTATGATCCCTGCCAAACTCAGAAGGGGTTGCTTGTCACAGCTAACAACTGAAGACAACAAAGCTGCCTGCAGCAGAATGGATAAATGTATGGCACAATGGGTAAATAATCTGCAATATGCATGATAAAACAATAGTAATTAAGTGAAAGCAGCTCATGTAAAAGAATATACATGATATAATTCTAGTTCTATAAAGTTAAGATAGGTGAAGCTAAAATGTATTGTTTTGGATGTGATTATAGTGAAAAACCAGGCCTCTAGGTAATGGAAGTGGGTGTGATTGGGAAACATAGGGTGCTGCTAGGGTGTTGGTAATATCCTGTTTTGTGGTTGGTGGTGATTACACGGATGATTGTTTATAATTATAACATTTGTGTTTTATGCATCTCCTATATGTGTTTTATGCCACAACTGTCTTTTTTTTTTTTTTTTTTTTTTTTTTTTTTTCACAACTGTCTTTTTAATTTTTAATTGGTTAATTATAGATATACATAATATTGGGTTTCATTTTGACATAATTATAAAAGCATGGAATATAATTTGCTTCAATTCAGTCCCTAGTACTTTCCCACAAAAATTATTCTAAAAGAGCATATTTAATGATGATATGTGAAATATGGTTAACTGATAGAAAACCTCCCTCTATTTTCACATTTTTTTTTTTTTTGGAAAAATCAGTCTTTAATTTTATGGACTTTATTTTTTTATTATTTTTTAAAACATATTTTAAATTTATTTGCTAGGTGTAAATGGACACAACACAATGCCTTTATTTTTATGTGGTGCTGAGGATCGAACCGGGGTCTCATCCATGCACATATGAAATTAACAAAACCTTTATTCTTTTCTCTTATTAAACAGCTCTTTATTAATTGGGTTTCCAGATCCACCAAAGAGCCTACAGTAACAACTATCCCTTACACAGACATTACCACCTAAATACCACATTTTTTATGTGGGGGTTGGGGTCGGTAACTAGAGGTTTACTCAGGGGTACTTTCATTCTTCTTTTTTTTAATGTTTATTTTTTAGTTGGACCCAATATCATATTTATTTATTTAATGTGGTGCTGAGGTTCGAACCCAGGGCCTCACACATGCTAGGCTAGGTGAGCTCTCTACCACTGAGCCACAACCCCAGTGATGCTTTCATTCATAATATTGGGTTTCATTTTGACATAATTATAAAAGCATGGAATATAATTTGCTTCAAATAAACTAAATAGTAAACCTAAATAACTTATTATGTATTTTTCTGATTACTTTTCTTCCTTATATCCATTAATTAATTGTCATAGTTTAGCATTTGCAACTCATAAGTGAGTGAGCTCTTAGCTTTTTTTTTTTAAATTTTTTTATTTTTTAGGTGTAGATGGACACAACACAATGCCTTTATTTTTATGTGGTGGTGAGGATTGAACCCGGGTCCTGCCTGTGCGAGGCGAGCGCCCTACCGCTGAGCCACAATCCCAGCCTGAATTCTTAGCTTTTAAAAAGCAAAATTATAAAATTACATTTTAGTTGCAACTTTGTAGATTTGTTGCTTAGTCACAAATTTCTTTGTCTTCTGACTCTAATTTGTTTCTCAGGTATTAGTGTGTATGCATCAAAAAAAGAAAAGAAAAGAAAAAAAAAAAGGCATGGGCTGGGGTTGTGGCTCAGTGGTAGAGCACTTCCTCACGTATGTGAGGCACTGGGTTGGATCCTTAGCACCACATAAAAACAAACAAAGAAATTGTGCTCATGTAGAACTACAAAATATTTTTTTAAAAGCACTACCACAATTTAGTGCCTCCATCCCAACTCATAAAATGTTAAAAATGTAAGTTCAGATGAACAAGAGTGATGATAATGAGGAGTACAGGGCATATAATGACAAATTGGCTACGGAAAAATATGCTCTCTGTCAAAATGCTCCTCACAGCAAGATTACCATGAGTTTAACTCACTGTGGGATTATGTGATACTGTTACCAGAATTTAAATTAGAAAGGAAGAGAACTGCATTGAAATGGATCAAATCCCAGCTTCTCCCTGGACTGAATATAAATATGCAAGTCCTGCTTTGACTGCCACAGGAGGATTTAGAGAACGTTATTGGGACACAGAAGTGACTCCGCAGGTTGTAGTGCTTCTGAGCTGTGCTGCTCACAAGGCTATTGAGCCTCCTGAATGGGCAGGAGAAAGGAAGAGCAGGGCTCCAGACACCACAGGGAGAAGACGATTCTTTTTTTTTATTATTCACATCTTGTCTTTAGAGATCACACTTAAAAAAATTCTCAGTAGAGTATAACTTTATTCAATTGTACCCAAAAGCTTCTGCCTTTTCAGATATAAATGAGGGTGTATCCTTTGGCTTTTCCTTCCATATTATTCCTGTGATTTTTTTTTTTTTCCTTTTTCTTTTTTGGACTGGGGATTGAACCCAAGGGTGCTCTACCACTGAGCTACATCTCCAGTCCTTTTTATTTTGACACAGGTGCTCGTTAATTTGCTGAAACTGGCCTTCAACTTGTGATCCTCCTGCCTCAGCTTCCCAAGTTGCTGGAACTATAGGTGTGTGCTATTACACCCAGCTATTCCTGTGATTTTTAAAAAGTCAGTATCATGAGCTTCTAGCTCAGCTAATTTGGTCTTCCACTAAATTTGTCTCAAAGACTTTAATGTCAATTTTCACCTTTGTTTCTTAGAAAAAGGATCCGCCCATTGGTATAATTACAGTGATGATGGTTAAAAAGGGATATGGCACATTTTCAGAGTTGACAACAATAACCCTAGGTAATGCAGAGAGATCAGATTACAATATGTTCCCATGGTAATGCAGCTTTAAACCTTGGTGATGTGATACTGCTTAAGAAAATGAATCTTAACCTAGAGACAGGGGGAAAATATTTTTATGTAATGTGATAATAGGATATGTTTTAGTAAAGAGGGAAATTAGGGGAAATGCCATTCAAGTATAGCTTAGGTGATTAGAAAGAGTAGGAGAGAGTTGAAATGCTGAAGACACTATTGTTACACACTGGACAAACACATTTAAGGAAGGAAGGTTTCACCAGAAGTGGTTCTAAGCTATATTATCAGACATGTGGGGCAAAAAAAGATCATGACATTTGTTTTTTGGATGTTAGGTGTATATCTTTATGATGTTGCATTTATTTCTGTTGCTTTTATTGACTTATAACCCACAATGCTGATTTTGTATATGGCAAACTAGTATTTGAATTTTCTGAAACATCCTTGTTTAGGACAAGACAAGTTCTCATGATTGAACAATTGGTTTCAACTTATTAGGGATTTTGGTTCTGTTAAAGGTGTAGGCTCCAAAATAATAGCTCTAATTTATTAGCCTAAGATGCTCAGGCCCTGTGTAGGTACTCTGCATATATTATCTTCCTTAATCAAATGTTAATTCACTAGAGGTGACATTCTTATACAATTTTCCAGTAAGGAAACTAAGCCTTAAAGAGGTTAGGTGTCAAATGGACGGAACTGGAGTCTATTGTGCTAAGTAAAATGAACCAATCCAAAAAACCAAAGGCTGAATATTCTCTCTGATATTTGGATGCTAAGATACAATAAGCGGGGTTGGTAGGGAAGAATAGAGGTACTTTGGATTAGACAAAGGGGAATGTAGGGAAGGGAGGGAGGGTTGGAATAGAAAAGACAGTAGAATGAATCTAACATTACTTTCCTGTGTTCATATATGAATATATAACCAGTATAATGCCATTTTATGTACAACCACAAAAATGGGAAATTATATTCCATGTATGTATAATATATTAAAATACATTCTACTGTCATATATAGATAAAAATAACAAATAAAAAATTAAAAAATAAAAAGAGGTTAGGTACCTCACTCAAAGTCATACAACTAGTAAAAAGTAAAGCTACTGTGGCTGGGGTTGTGGCTCAGTGGTAGAGTGCTTGCCTAGCATGTGTGAGGCACTGGGTTTGATTCTCAGCACCACAAATCAATCAATCAATCAATCAATCAATCAATAAATAAAGGTCCATTGACAACTAAAAAAAAAATTTTTTTTTAAAAAGTAAAGCTACAATTAAACAAGATCTTCTTGGCTTCAAAGTCTGGGCTCTTAACCATTCTAGTTTCAGAGCTAAAAAACTTTAGGCTCTATCATACTTGATCAAGATCAACTATGTATAATTTTTCTTTATATTTAAAGATGACAGGACTTTCAGTGATTACTTTCTTTCTGTGTACTGAGGGAGCTAAGAACAGCATTTGAACAAGAATAAAAAGGCGGAGGATAAGCAGTTTTCACCAACAATCCTCATTACCAGATAACAACAGTGAATCTTAACCTTCATCTTATGTTGTCTTTGTTGAAGTCACGTGAAAGACCCAAATCACAAAATGTAAAGGAACAAAATAAACGTTCAATGCACAAAGTTCCCTGGCCTGCAAAGGAAGAGTAGACACTGTGTGTTGTGGTGTGCCTTCTGGCATAAGGACAATTGGTGTTCAAGTACAGTTTTCTACTTCCCTCTCTCCAGCACCAGGGCAGATTCCTAAGCAAGAATCTGCTAAATGGTGATGCTCCCCTGAATCCCCTTAGTATTTGAAGATCCTGTTTCACTTTGACAGCCCATAATCCTCTTCTTTTTAACACTCCTATAGAACCTATAGACTAATGTTTCTCATCTAGCCCTTGATTAGTTACTGGATTATATTATATAATATGTAAGTTTGACCTTCTCCATCCAGAATGAAAGCTCTTGGCTATGTCCTGTACTAAATGTAAACTTAACCCTCTCACAAGCACCTTCAGAGCCAGACACCATGTATAGCTTCCACATCTTTTTGTTAGTTGATAGACTTTTTGCTTTTTAACTCTGATTTTAAAAACGCATATTTATTATAAAAACCAAATTTAAAAAAGTTTAAAGACAAAGAAATCCTCAATTCCTTTTCCTGACAGCTAATCATTCACTAGAATTTGCTATATAGCCTTTCAAAGTTTTGCTTAGATATATTAAAAATACATAAATTGTAAAAATTGGGATTGTGCTCTGAAATCATCCTAAAAGTTGTCCTTAAAAGACCAAAAAATTCTCAGTGGTTATCATAGAAAGAATTCTATGACAATGCATATATGGATCTATTCATTATTTTTTCTCAGTTTCATACTCTTCCATTGTTTGAGTACTTCATAACTTTTTTACCCAGTTTCAAAATCATAGACTAAATAAGAAACTAGCTCCTTTGCCATTCTAGTGAAGATAAGCTTTCACAGGGAAGGCATAGAAAATCCACTTTTGTGACTCCTTAATGGCTTAGAGGATCTAGGGTACAGGGGAAACTTAAATGGTGGTAAGGTTCTGGAGCCTCCCTCCCTCCCTCTGATCTAGAAACAATATACTGCCATCTCAACGCCGTGGGTCTCTCAAGAACTTGGTACAGATTGTGACCTTAACTATTTTGGCACAAGGGGGTCAAATCAAGTGCAGCTTCATGCTTCCCAAGGGAGTTTAACTACTGAACTACATCCCCAACCTTTTTTAAAAAATTGTTTTAAAATTCTGAAACAGAGTCTTGCTGAGTTGCTTAGGCTGGCCTCAAACTTGCAATCCTCCTCTTGGGAGTTGCTAGGATTATAGTCATATACTTCCATGCCTGGCCTGAAGCCCAAATCTTAAGAATTAGTGTTGTATTGTGATTTGATAGGTATGTCACAGATATAAAAAGTTGGGAAATAATGTTTCAGGGGGTTGTCACTCAATTCGAGAATAGTTACAATAGATAGCCTAGAAGAAAAACTGATTAATCCCTTCACTTCTCTCTCTCTCTCTCTCTTTTTCTTTGCTGCTGTTGTTCTTACACTTCAGTGTCTTCACTTTGTATCCTTCTTAAATCCTATCCCTACCTAACCCCTCTTCCTTCTGAAGGTGTGGAGTTTTTAAATAAAGATATGTCAATCAAATGTTTTTACAGATTGTGGGAATGCTAGGTAGTGGCAGGGCCAAGTTGCTACACTGGGAAAACCAGAGAAGGTGAAAAGGATAAGTGAGATACAGAACGAGGAGAAGCTGCTTCCCGTAGTCACACCTGACTATCACTCAGAATGTGTGGAACCATGCTTAACTCTGCAAATGGGGAAGGCCCCTTTGGTTAAGTGGTACTGTGCTATCCTGTGTAAGTAATTACCAGCCCAGTCACAGCAGTCTTGGCAATCAGTCATTTTCTGGATGCCAAAGACGTCAGAGGGAACATCTTTGGGTTGAATGGCTAGCAATCCATTTTATACAGAAGATTTAATTGGTGTCTCTCAAAAACAAATTAAAATTAAAGTTCAGTGGTTCAATTTTTCCCTCCCAGCAAAGTTAGTAAAAGGAGAAAAGAAAAAGGAAAACTGTGAAGTTTTCACATTTTGGTTTTAATGTAGGTATTTTAGTGGAAACAGCAAGTAAGTAAGTCCATGCTTTAGGGGAAAACTAACCAACTTTGGTGGAGGGGAGGATGAAGGCAGAAATACTTCTCTACCCTCGCCTGTTCTAGGCCCTACTGCAGCCCTAAATCTGGTTGTGAGCTGGGGATGAGAGCATTTTGCACATGTAGTGCTGAAATCTGTTCATCTGTAACATGAAGGGATTTAATTTGTTAATCTCCAAGGTCCATAATATCAGATTAGCAATTTGCTGAAAAGATTTTTGTGGAGTTTTTTTTTTTTTTTTGTACTGGGGATTGAACTCAGGGGCACTTGAACACTGAGCCACATGGTCAGCCCTATTTTATATTTTATTTAGAGATAGGATCTCACTGAGTTGCTTAGCACATCAGTTGCTTGCTGAAGCTGGCTTTGAACTTGCGATCCTCCTGTTGCAGCCTCCAGAGCTGCTGGGTTTTTAGGCATGTGCCTGGCTGATTTTTGTAGGTTTTAGGCAGGCATTTGTTAAACAAATTGTAAACTTATTTTAGAATTAAATGAGAGCAGAAAAGGATACTTTTGCATTACCTGTCATGTCTCAATATGGGTGTAGGCAACACGCTTGTCAGGAGCCATCCAAATTCAGCCAGAGTGTGTAGCAGAGGGCCATAATCTGTTTTGATTTCACAGCCCTGCATAAATAAGCATAAGAGTTCACAATCTAATGGCAAAGACAGTTACATAAGTAAATTACAGTTACACAAGTAAATCTGACAAGGTTGATGGGTATTATGACAAAGGAAGTTCATTCTCTATTATGTACAATTTCATGGGGCTGCCAGATTACTGGGTTCATTTTCTGCTACTGCTGTCTTCAAACTATTGAACCAAGTTAAAAATGCTGGGAATGGGGCTGGGGATGTGGCTCAAGCGGTAGCGTGCTTGCCTGGCATGCACGGGGCGCTGGGTTCGATCCTCAGCACCACATAAAAATAAAATAAAGATGTTGTGTCCACTGAAAACTAAAAAATAAATATTAAAAAAAATGCTGGGAGTGGAGAGTGGGAGTTTGGACCTTCCTTTGGTTTTGATAGAGCATGGGGACTGATAATCTACATTTAAAAAAATTTTTATATACACAATGGAATATAACTTAGCCTTAAAGAAGAATGAAATTATGGCATTTACAGGTAAATGAATGGAGCTGTGGAATATCATTCTAAGTGAAATAAGCCAAATCCAAAAAACCAAAGGCCAAATGTTTTCTCTGATAAGCTGATAATGATCCATATTGGGGCATGAAGGAAGAATGAAGGAACTTTGGATTTGGCAAAAGGGGAGTGAGGGGAGGGGAGGAGGTGTCAAGGTGGGAAGGATGGTGGATTGAGACAGACATTATTACCCTGTACACATGTAGGATTACATGACCCATGTGACTCTGTACCATGTACAGCCAGAAGAATGAGAAGTTGTGCTCCATTTGTATACAATGTGTGAAAATGAATTCTACTGTCATGTATGACTAATTAGGACAAATTTAAGAAATTAAAATAAGATAGTAAACGTAAAAAAAAATTTCTAGGGGATTTGGATGCAAGTACTTTATGAAGCATATTTAGGGGAATGAGGATGAAAGTTTGGAGTGAGGACTGAGTAGTGAGGGAGGGAGGAACTTGGCTGTATTTTTTTTTTTTTTTTGCTGCTTTTTATTCATTTGGAATTTGTTTTTTAAAACTGAAAACTTCACTTCTTCCCCTCAAACCTCCCCCACGCCCAGTGGGATTTCTAGTCACTTTGAAAATAGGCTATGTCTCTCTAACCTTTGTAAGGCTAGGAAGGCACAAGTGTCACTGTAGGAGCCCATCAGCGAGGGCCATATACACATAACAGAGTATACCTGAATTCAGTCTGTCCACCTCAAGGGCAGTCCATTCGGTGACATCTGAATTCAGAGTGCATAACATCAGCAGCAATGTCATCTCTGATTACGAAGGACAATGCTGTGTGTACATATTTGGCCTGGTAAGAAAGAGAACACCTTTCGGATATTTTTGCTTTCAAAAGTCAATTCATAAAGTTAAGAAAAGTCAGTCACATTGGTTGCTTGGAGAGAAAATGCTTAGTTGAGTGACTGAATTTTTTTTTTTTTTTTTTTTTTTTTGCTTTCAACCAGTTGTCATGGCATTGTGTAAAGAGAATCTCAGTGCCAGGAGACTGTGTTTAGGGTGAGAATTCCAAGTTTTTGGAACCTCCTGCTATTTATGTAAAGATTTTATTTTGCTATCTTACAAAAATTAGCATTGAAGAAAACATTACTTTCAACATTGGGTAAAGGGTATGAAAGACATTTTTTATGCATTTGTGATGAAATTCCAAACTATGGTCAAATCTGTGTTTAAGGATTCTACATGTTTCAGCAATGAAGGTCTCCAACATGTGAAATAAATATAAAGGTAAGAGTAAAATGTTAGAGACTGCAACTCACCTCAATGACAGTCCATTGTTCTACTACAATGGCATCATTTCCTTTCCTGTTAGAACCTGGAACGCCAGAGCCTTCTTCTTCGTAGATAAAAAATCCTTCCAAAGATTTAGGCAAATGGTCCCCTGTGAGGAAAAGCATACAATTAAGAAGAGTTATAAATATTAAAAAAATTCTAAAGATTGTCTAAGTCCTTAAGTAATACTTATAGGAAGCTGGGAGAAAAACATTTCAGTTAAAAACATATCACTTAAAAACATATTTTGACTGAATCAAACATTCTTTTTGAAGATTTTCTTTTCCTCCTAAAGGCAAAGACAATTTTGTACTTCACTGAATTAAAATCAAAGTATCCACATTAAAACTATGGTAACAGAAATAGGATTAAATAATGTGATACAATGAGAAGCGAGTAGAAAATAAACCTAAAAATCATCTGGAAATGATCTTTAGCTTGAAATCAAATTTTGGTTTCTGCTCTACATGTTATGTTATACCCTATGACAAACAATATAAACATTAATTCTTGAAATTGAAGGTATGATATTAAAATCAGTGCAAGGCAAATTCTTTAAGAAATACAAACAGAACAATTCTTTACCTCAGTGATGCATTAAAAAAAGAACACCCCAAAGCCCCCAAAATAAACAGTGACAGGAAGACCCTAAACAGAAGTCATTGTCAAAAGAATTCCTGCTGGGAAGGAAGTTTTAGGGGAGGGCCTCTCTGACTTTTTCTTGAATAGCTGACAATAACCAGCTGGCCTAAACCAAACTAACTTTGTAGACTTTCTTTTGTCTCTTGTTTTGCAATAGAAGACATTTTTCCCATGGTCATGTGAGGGTTAAACATGGTTTTTATGCAGCACAATGTCATAACGAAGTTTCCCTGGTTGACAGTTCTCTAAATAATAAAGGACTTCAATATTTTCAAATGACATTTTAAGCTTAAAGATAATATTTTAAGTAATATTAATTTCAGTATGATTTTCTGTATTAATTTTCATTAACAGGCTATTGAACTTTTAGATAAGTAAGACATTCTTACTTTTTTTTTTTTAACTTCACTCATATTTAGGGTAGAATATCACAAAGAATTTATATTTTTCAGATTTGTGCCCGAACAGAGTAACAGTTAATTTACTAGTTGGAATTGGTTCTCTACTTACAGTATATGTACCACCTCCTTTAAATTTACTTATCTACCATTACAACAAAGTAACTAGCAGAATCAAATCCAGACAATTTTTAAAGTGCTATATGCCCTAAGTCCTTTTTTGGAACGGGGGTATGAGTTTTAAAAATAATTTTTACTGCAATAATTATGTGGATAATTACAATCTACCTTTTATTTCCGTTGGGATTATGTAATATGAAAATTACAGGTGTTGTGACTCTCAATATTGTGATACATAGTATTTCTGTACTTTTTAGGTTTTAAAGAAAGAATGAAATACAACATAATACTAAATGGAAATTTACAAAAGAGACTCAGTGTTATGCAACTACGTGGATGAATTTCAGAGATACTATGGTGAATAAAAGAAGCTAGTTTCAAAAGAATATACTCTGTAGAGAGTATTCAACTGTGTGAGGATCAAGAACAGGCACAATTGATGATGATGATAAACCAGAATGATGTGTATTTCTGAGCTGGGAGGAGAAGGACTGAGAAGGAAGGGTCACGGGAAGACCCTCTGAGATGCCAGGAATGTTCTATATTTTGTGTATATTCCACTGTACACATAAGATCAATGCACTTTACTATGTGTATGTTGCATGTCAGTTAAAAATAAAGGTCCTTTCTTGTTTTAAAGGTCCCCAGTGCCCCTAACTAGCTCTCTTAGGATCTATACCAGGCTTCAGAACTACGGAAGTCTGACACTTCCACAGGAGTGAGTTCTGAAGATTTCTTAAGACATTCTCCCAGAAATGGCAGCTAGGGATGGTGGCAGGGAAGGACCTATAAGGACTTCACCTTTTGATTGTTCAGTGTTAAATCTTCGATCTGACACGGAGAGATGATAATTCTGAACAATTACCTAATAACTGTCTCCTCAGGGGAATCACCTGTTAACATTACACAATCCAAAGCAAACTTTCTAACCAATGTGCCTTGGCCCACTAGTGTCTGAGACCAAAGTGACAGGTATGCCAAAATACAGGGCGCCCCCTCCTGCCCAGAGCAGCTTCATCCACTCATACCCATGTGCCTTACAGTAGTACCATTTTCCGTGCATGTGATATGAAAAAATTACAAAGCACTGGCCTGACTCATTGTTTCTCAACAACAATAAAAAGATTTTTAGCCAAATACTACCACTAGCAAATGAAAGTGATATTGTATCCTTGAAGGATGATCTCCAAGCACAGTTGAAATGATCCCTTTTAAAGTCTAATGTTATGTCTTAAAAGTGCACTCAGACTTTGCATTCATGAGGCTGGGGGGCAGGAGGATCACAAATTTGAGGACAGTCTGGGCAAAACATCCTGTCTCAAAAAAAAAAAAAAAAAAAAGTTCTGTGGATGTAGCAGAGTACTAAAGCACCCTGGTGTTCAATCCTTAGTACCTAAAACAAAACAAAACAAAAAAAACAAACCAAACCAAAACATCCAAAACCAAAAAACAAAGCTTCACACTCTGTTCAAATATATTCATCTTATCTAAAAAAGAAAATCTCTTCCATTCTACCCCCATCTTAAAGTAATATTGACACTCTATAAAGAGATTTATCTTGCAAATTTGTGAACGTGAATACCCCCTGGGACAAGGATGCATATCCTGAGAATACCTTGGTTAGAAATATTCAAGCTTGGAGGATTACCAAGGAATGGTTTGTTAGATGTGCGATATTATATACTCATTTTAGCTAGGTATGACATTGACATTCCTCTAAATGTAAGAAAAGATAATATTTCATTTAGTATTTTTGGTCCATGTGTCATTTGTGTTATTAAATTGTCCAGGGGATGGGCCCAGGACCATCTTTGAAGTGGAGAGCAGGCACATATGCTGTCATTCTGCAGTTCCAGTATGTCCATTTTGTTTCCAAAACAAATCTCAGCTCATCTACTTCTCTCCATCTCTACCATCATCTCTCTAAAGATTTTTAATATCCTCTAAACAACCTTACCACTTCCACTCTTGCCCTTGGTGATCCAGTTCCTGAAATGAGATTGAATAATTGTCTTTAAAAATGCAAATCATATCATGACTCCCTCTTCAAATACTCAACAAATGAATTGAAATAAACATCCTGGCTTAATGGTTAAGAGCACACACTCCACCTACGTGGCCCTACTACTTTCTAGTTGTGTAAAAATGTGCTCATTATTTAATACCTGTGTGCCTCCATTTCCTCACATGTAAAAGAGGAATAATCAACCTTATCTCACAGGGTTGCTGTGGGGATTAAAAGAGTTGGTCAATATTCAGTATTTGGAACAAAGCAGGCGTATACTAAGTACATCTTACACATTAGCTCTTGTTATTGCTTTTTTGACAGTACAAGACTGCATAGACTGGCTGCTGCTTGCCTCTTCCACTTTGTCTAGAGCCATTTTTTCTCTTACCTATCCTGCTCTAGCTACATAGGTCTTACCCCGATTCCTCTTTCCTGCCCTCTGGTCTTTGTGCATTTGGAGGTGTTTCTGCTGCCTAGAATGCTCCCCTCCTGGTTCTCACAGGCCTGCTCCTTTCTAGTACCCTAATCTCAGAGTAATTACTACCTTCTTGGACAGGACCTCCTGACTACCCCTTCAAGTAGGTTCTTGTCTGGTACTCTTGCCACAGTCCTGTTTCTTAATTTTTAAATTAGGTAAATATATTTTTGATACCTTCATAACCAGTGTCTGATGCCGCATGCTAGTTTCTGAGTGTAGCAGACATCCATTTTACTCATTATTGTAAACCCAGTGCCTAGCACAGGGCCTGTCATAAACATACATGTAAAATAAGGAAATATACGTTTCAATGTTATTACTTCATCTCGCTCCTCAGTGTGATACTTTGAAATGAACATCAAGAGAAGTCTGAAAAGAGTTCACAAAAAAATCAAAATGTATCCCTAAGAGGTAGCACACTAAGGTGGAGAAAGACTATGCTCTGAAATGATGGGGGCATATGGTAGGCTAGGGAAGAGTAGGAACTTCAGGGGTGTGTGTGTGTGTGTGTGTGTGTGTGTGTGTGTGTCTTTCTGTGTCCCAGGGGTTTTTTAAAAAAGAAAAGGCTGTTCATAGTAAGTATAAAAGGACATCACACAGGAGTTTCACAGCTCTTACAGCTTTTACATCATAATCCTGCTAAAGTAGAAAACTTTTTAAAAAGAGTTTTCCCCCCTCTCTTTCTATATCCAGGGAAAGCTATTTTATTCAGTGTGATTTGTGAGGTAATATATTTAAATTTCTGAGCAATGTCTGGATTTGTACTTTCATTTCTCATGGTGAGCTGATTTCTGACAGTATTTGGGAAGAGGACAAAAACAAGATAGAACAAAATAACATTGTCTCCTATGTGCTTTAGATGTCAGGCATCAAACATCCCAGAACAAAGCAACCAATTCAGCCCTGCTTCCTCTGTCTTGCTTCTCACAGCGACACAGACATTGGTCACAATTTCCCCTCTGCAGCTTCCCTGCATACTCCTAGGGAAGTCCTGAATGACACACCCAGTGGCCAGACCCCACAGACTGAGGTGGCTTGGTAGGGGCTTGGCATAGTGTGCAATGTAAAATGTCTAATGAGGCATTCCAGAGCTGCTGAGGGGGGAGAGTCTCCCCGGGGGCTTTCTAAATAGTTCTGAGACTTTTAGAACAAAAGCCCCACAGAGTCTCTGGTTGGCAACTGCTGTGGCTAATTTTATTTTCATCAGGCAAGGCCCATGGCAGGGGTGCCTGAGGGAGACTGTGAAGAGTATTTTCGGTTTTCCTTAGGCAGTTAGTCACAAACCAAAATTTGAACTAGCTCTTAGACTCTTTGTGGTGGTGGTGGGAGAGAGGGAGAGGAGGAGAGAGAGAGGGATAGATGCAGATATTATAAAGCATAAAATTAACCTCCACAAAGATGATCTCTACTACAAGAATTAAACCATATATAACAAGTGGCAGGAAGAAAGAAAAAAAAAGAGTTTAGAAAGTGAACTCTCACTGAAGTCTAGGTACCACGGGAGTTACTTTATCTACATTGTATCTTATTAACATTCACATCAATAAAGATTATTATTATACTCCTTTTAGGAAACTGAAGCTTTGTGAATTCAACCTACTTCCCACACAGCAAATAAGTAAAAGACATAGGATTTAAGTCCTGGTCTTTCTGATTTTAAAGTCCATTTTCTTCCCATTAAAACTTGCTATTTCCATATAAGACCAAGTGGAAGAACAGACAGATAACCAAAATCACTAAAGTATATTTTTTTAAATATTCATTTTTAGTTTTCGGTGGACACAACATCTTTATTTTATTTTTATGTGGTGCTGAGGATCGAACCCAGTGCCCTGCGCATGCCAGGCAAGCACTCTACCGCTTGAGCCACATCCCCAGCCCACTAAAATATTTTTTGAGCACTATGCCAGGAGTGATAATTCTAGGTGCTGCAATGGGCTTCATCCTTAATCTCAGTGCTAGTTCAAAAGATCTCCTGATAGTTTTTAGTATTCATCCAAAGTCTTCAATTGCATTTTACTGAGTTATTACTGGGCTGGTTTAACAATACTAAGTTGTATTGATCTCATTTACCTTTTCACTCTTTCCACCAATGTGTTTGAGACAGGGTCCTAAGTCATACTGCTTTTCATAACCCTCATGATTCCTTATGCATTTTCTCAGTCTCCTTACTATCTTTTTTCTCCCTTTTAACAATAATTTCTTTTAATTTAAATTTTTCTTTTAACACTAATTTTTCTCTCTTAATCATTTTAAAGTTTCTCTAGAAAATCATTGTTGAGAAGCTTTTGTTGTTTGTTTTTATGACAGACATGAATAATTATGTATTCCTTTATAACTGAGAAAGATTAAAGAAAGAAGACAAAGAGGAACCGAAGTAAGAACAGGGTCACTTTCTGAACCAAAGATTACTTTTGTACACAAAATAGGTATGTATACACTGACTACATATGGTAGTAGTATCCAAAATTGGGATAATGTAATAAATGTTGACTACTAGCAGTTTAATGCCATCATAAACCTCATGATTGGGCTGTCATACTACATTGTGCTTGGAAAATTCCACTAGTCAGTCCCACAGTGATTTGTCTATTTGACAGTTGCAAACCAATGGCAAAGATTACATTACAATTCTACAGTGGGTGTCAGTTTGTTCTCAAGGATGATTAAGCTTTTAAGTTGAAACTTCACAGCTATGTAATGAGTGGAAGAGTGGAATTTATTTCCTAACAATAAAATCTGTACTATAAGCCATAGAACTTTTTTTTTTTTTGTACCAGGGATTGAATTTGGGGGTGCTTAATCACTGAGCTACCTCCTCAGCCCTTTTTATTTTTTTATTTCAAGACAAGGTTTCACTAAAATGCTCAGGGCCTTGCAAATTGCTGAAGCTGGTTTTGAACTTGCAATCCTCCTCCCTCAGACTCCCTAGTCATTGGGATTACAGACACACACCTACGCTCCCAGCAAGCCATAGAACTTTAGAGGCAAAAATATTTTCAACAATTTTGATAAAAGTTCAAATTATTTAGATATAAGTATATCATTAATATAAAACTTACCTTTAGGTGTTTCCCAGCATACAAAAGAATCCACTAAAGACAAGCCTTGCTTATAATAAAATGTAGTTAACTGTAGCCAATCAGCATCAAGTGTACTAATCATAGATCCTTTTCTTGTTACTTTCATTGATAGGACTCCTTCCTGATAGGTCCAGCATGCTGAATCATCATCAAAAACATTGAAAACTATATACAACTTGTTATCTGGGGATAGACATTCAGAAGGATGCAAAGATAAAAGTTAAAATTTTATTCATCAAAGAGTCTTAAATCGTTTCTTTTTAACATGAGATATTTCAAGCATACAAACAAGTGTAGAGAATAGTAAAGAACCCATTACTGAATTTAATCAAATGTTAACATTATGCCTTACTAGCTTCACTCTCTTTTTTCACAGAAATGAGAAATGCATACAGTTGAGGCTACTATGTAGTATAATGAATTTGGTGTTTATTATTTTCATGAAAGCTTCCATTCTTTTAATATACACTTATATATTCATATGATATTGTTTTGCAGCTTAATTTCTTTTTATTTAAATAGTACCATACTGTACTATATCAATCTGCAAACTGATTTGTGTGTGTGTATGTGGCTGGTTCAATCCCAGGGCCTTGTGCATACTAGGTAAGTGCTCTACTACTGAGCTATACTCTCAGCCCTGCACATTGATTTTTTTGGTTCAACATTATGCCTTTGAAATCTAAATAGTTATATCAATTAATTCATTTATTTTAACTGATTCATGGTATTCCAGTTAACATTTTTTTTTTTGTACTGGAGATTAAACCCAGAAGTGCTTTATCATGAAGCTATATCCCTAGTCCTTTTAATTTTTTTATTTTGAGACAGGATCTTGCTAAGTTGCTTAGGGCCTTACTAAATTGCTGAGGCTGGACTCAAACTTGTGATCCTCCTGCCTCAGTCTCCAAAGTCATTAGGATTACAGGTCTGTGACTATTCTCTTTTCGATGGACATTATTTCCAATATTTTGTTTTTAACAAACATTTTTCATATATCCTTGGACCATGTGTGAGAGGGGCTAGAATACATGCTTAGATATGGAAATGCTGGGTCATATCTTCTGCTTTACTAGAAATTGGTAAATTCTTAATTTGGGGCTAGGGACCCACACCCATGATTATATTTCAGGAGGTTTAACATAACTTGTTTTACAACAAAAGTATTTGAATTTCATAATATACTCCAAGAGGTCTTTAGCATATTTCCTCAACCCCCTATCTCCTCTCAAGAGCTTCTGCCATTGAAAGTTATTAAGTACATAATTTAAAAATATTTAGAAAGCATACTCTAAAGATAATTAAGTAGTATATTGGACTCAGGACTTGAAGAACTAGAAATAGACATTTGATCTGATCAAACAGGGTGGGAACCAACATGGAATTTAAAGGTAGCAGTGGGTGGAAGATTGAGAATAGCTTTCTGACCACTGACAACTCTTTTTTTTTTTTTTTTTTAATTTTTTATTGTTGGTTGTTCAAAACATTACATAGTTCTTGATATATCATATTTCACACTTTGATTCCTGTGGGTTATGAGCTCCCATTTTTACCCCATATACAGATTGCAGAATCACATCAGTTACACATCCATTGATTTACATATTGCCATACTAGTGTCTGTTGTGTTCTGCTGCCTTTCCCATCCTCCCCTCCCCTCTTCTCTCTCTGCCCCCTCTACTGACATTCATTTGTCCCCCTTGTATTATTTTTCCCTTTCCCCTCATTTCCTCTTGTATGTACTTTTGTATAACTCTGAGGGTCTCCTTCCATTTCCATGCAATTTCCCTTCTCTCTCCCTTTCCCTCCCACCTCTCATCCCTGTTTAATGTTAATCTTCTTCTCATGCTCTTCGACCCTACTCTGTTCTTAGTTACTCTCCTTATATCAAAGAAGACATTTGGCATTTGTTTTTTAGGGATTGGCTAGCTTCACTTAGCATAATCTGCTCTAATGCCATCCATTTCCCTGTAAATTCTATGATTTTGCACTGACAACTCTTATTCACTCTTACATTCCATTAATTTTCACACTGCAGGAAAAATAATGGTTGTTAGTTAGGAAAATGTGAAAAAAAGGGAAGGTTTCTGGAGGTTGAATGAGGTGATGAGTTGGGAAATGTTGCCCATTCTTTCTTCAGGAGATTGTGCTAATGTGGTCTAGTGTATCTTTGCTATGCACAGGATGTTGACAGTATCTCGTCATAACCCAGAAAGGCCATGGCTCCACTATGCACCCCTCCAATGCCAACAATGACCAGAAGATCAGCTAAGAGTAGTTGCTTTACCACAGAGTTTATTCTGTGCTCTGCACAAGGCTAAGCACTTTGTAGATAGTTCTTATTTACTTCTTAAAACAATCTAATGAGGGAGGTTTTACAATTATCCCCCTCCTTTTTAAAAAAATATTCACTTTTTTTTTTAGTTTTAGGTGGACACAATATGTTTATTTTACTTTTATGTGGTGCTGAGGATCGAACCCAGTGCCTCATGCGTGCTAGGTGAGTACTATACCACTCAGCCACAACCCCAGTTGCCCCCCACCTTTTTTTTTTATAAAGAAATTGAGGTATCTGACTTCAGTGCCCATGCTATTAACTCAAAGGTATACAAAGTCTTTGATTTTCTTTGATAATGCTTTTAAGAAGCATGCTGAAAAGTCATCACAAAACTTTAAAAAGTCCAAAATAAAGGAATAAAATATTCTCAATTTCTTGGGAAAACTTGCTATTTGGCAAAGAAGAATAAAACTATTGTTTGAAGTTATTCTAGGCTGTGGGTACTATTGTTATAATAATTGTTTCATCATGATGGGCCATTGTCATATGTTAGTTGCTGACCAAAGAAAGTCAATTAATTTCAAAGATGAAAATCATCCATGAAATGAGAAAGGCTCAAACTAAATTTCTCATGCATTGTTTATAAGGACAACAGTAAATACAGCTTCCTGATAGACTTACTTCTTCAGGCACACATAGAACCCTCCATTTCACAAGGGAGTTTTGTATGACTATATGAAAATCAATCTTAAACACGGTTTCATTATATGTATCATTTGCTAGGAAGAATTGCAGTCTAAAATGCTGTGCTGCCTTATCTCTGGCTGTAATGATCTTTTTAAAATCATGACAAAATTTATATTAGCTCATTTAGTCTTTATAATTTTACTTTGCCTTGTATTTCTTTTTAATAAAACCTCGAATATGTATTTTTCTAAATTTAAACTACTCATGGATTACCTTCTCCCTTTCTTAGTTTAGAGGAGCTGGGGCTGTCATTTTGTTCCATTTGATACTGTCCACTTTCATGATGAAGTTCTTCTTCAATTCCACTTTCAGACGATTGCCCACTTAATGTTCCTTCATTCCAACTTTTACAGTTTTCATCTGAACTATGTCTCACATGCAGCATTGATTCTATATCTCCATCATAGTTGGTTCCATTACAGTATTTAGGTGGTGGATAATGCTGTGATATGAATCCAACAAATTTCATTCCTTTTTTAGCAGCGACATTAATCTGAGGTTTGAAAAGAGATGGCAGAACAAGATGTAAACTCCATTTGCACTGAATATCAATTAACCCTTAGCTTTATGAAGGAAATCCATTAGAAGATTGAGTAAGTTGACCAGTAACTAAAGACCCATTATAAATTATTTAATAACCCTTAAAACAGCACTCCATAGGTTAGAGCACATTATCATCATGATTTCTTCAAACATAACTAATGTACTTTAGACATTATAAAAGGAGGAGCTATGTTTTTCTCTGAAAGGCCACGGTTGGGAAGAACTTGTAATTTTTATAGCAAGATCTTTAGAGGCCATGAAATAAGATCTTTCCAATTGGAGCAAAATTAAAAACAATTCTAAGGGCTGGGGTTGTAGATCAGTGGTATAGCGCTTACCTAGCATGTGTGAGGCACTGGTTCAATCCTCAGCACCACATAAAAATAAGTAAATAAAATAAAGGTATGTGTCCATCTACAACTAAAAAAAAAACTATTCTAAAAATCTCCACAAGTAACCAAATACATCTTCATTATGGGAAAATTAATTTAAAAGCAAAACTCATGCAGTACTCTATGTGTGGTAAAGAAAAGTGTACTTGTTCCATGTTGATAAAGAAAAACATTATAAGACTAATGTGTTCATACAGATCATAAGCCCAATTCATAGCACAATTCTTCTGAAGCTTTCTGAGTTCATGGGCATTTGCTTATGTACTTATGCTTATATACTTACTTACTAAGTATCTGCTAACACTGTATCTTGGTATTGTTGTCTCCTATCTGGGCCAAATACTAACAATTAGATTCAATCCTATCAATTAAAGGATAGGATTTTGAAACAGTTGGTTTAGTTTTCATTTAAATGCATACTACCAAAAACCTAAGGCATTTTCTTTTCTGCTTTTCCTTCATTTCTTTATTCTCTTTGTGTCTATGCCTTTCTCCTCTATTCAACTGGCAAGTCTTCTGAGAGCAGAGGTTGGGTCTTATTCATCTTTGTTTTGCAGTGTTTTGTAGTTACAGGTGCTCCATAAGTATTTGTTATATAAATTAAAATAAAAGATAAGCAATGCCTTTTATAAGATTACCATTACATGTTTTAAATGTTACCTGGGAAGGTGAGAAGGGTTATGATGGAGATTTCAAATGGAAACATCTATAGTTAGAAATAGAATGAAAAAGGCCAGGAAGATCTGGGGGAAAAATCAAGAGCCCAATCAAAGAATGAAATTTAACTCAACTTCAGATGAAGAGGCAGGAAAATTTGAGGAGGGGGGAGGCTATGATGGTGTGAAGTCGGACAAAGAACTATGGTTGGCACAAACTCATTTATTCCTATAAATTAATATATTAAACTTATAACGGTGCATTAAACCTTAAAAACTTAACCACAAAACTTCATTTTTATCAGGGGTCCTGGAAGAGAAGGGGGAGGGAGGGTTGGGTAAGGAGGCATAGCATTTTGCAGGTGGAAGTGGGTGAATTTATTACCTGTGTTTTCTTCTAAGTTGATTTGAGTTAGATTTTTCTATTACTAGAAAATCTTATTTGGAAAGGTCTGGTAACAAATATAGTATTAATGTCTTTTCCATTTTTTAAGTTGGATGATTGATATTTTTAAAATGCCATTTTAATTTCAAAATTCTGAGGTGAGGGAAACACTTGAAAATCTAATTTTAAAAACAGTAAACATTGGTATAATGTTTAAGCTTGATGTGAAAGCTAAATGTTCAACTATCAACTCTACATAAGGCAGCCATTCAAAGATAATATTTGGCACTCATATATTGCTGTTGTTCATACTCAGGGCAATGTTCAAATATTTCATGTGCTATGTTTCCTGAAGCTTTTCTATTCATGAAATAACCCCATTACTCTAATTGCTGAAATAACAGTACTTTCCTGTTTAAATAGATCTTTGACTGTGAACAGGAAGTCCAATGAAAACAAGGATTCTGACGGTGATCTGTTAAGTCTAAATTAGTAGCTACATTTTTGTTTTCAAAGAAGTTTTCTGGAGTGGATTTATTCCAGGGGAAAAAAAAATCTCCCAGAATAGTAGCAGTAAACAGTATGTGTACTTTGTTTATAAAAAATCAAGTCTCGAAGACCATTCCTAAAAACCCTTATTGAATGTTTACTTTATACCTAGATGGGAAACATTATTAGCAGCTATAACTGGCTATACACAAACTACAGGTAATCTTACATACATGGTTATTTAAAGTATGTAAGCAATAACAAATAAATTTCAGTTACCTGAAAGGAAATGCCTTAGGTTTTTGGCTGTGTGCATTAAAAAAAAAAAAATTATTTTTTAGTTACAGGTGAACACAATATCTTTATTTTTTATTTTATGTGGTGCTGAGGATCAAACCCAGTGCCTCACACGTGCTAGGCAAGCGCTCTACCTCCAAGCCACAACCCCAGCCCATGGCTGTGTGCATTCAAACAAAAGCTAAAACCTTACACATAGATCAATGTGGCTAAAAAAAAAAAAAAAAAAAAACCCACAAAAACCCTCCCAAACCCCACAAAATACCACCAAATTTAGAATATTTATGAATACATACTTTTTTTTGGTTTTAATCAACCTCAGTGTTCAACTTTTCATTTGTTTCAACTAACTTATATTGTCAGATATTTCATTCTTAACAATTAGTTGTTGCATTAAAGCCCATAAAATATTTGATTGTATTGATATACCATTGTTTCCTTGGGAAATCTTTCAGTTTTTGGAAATGTGATTCATTAATCACTGTTGATTAACTATCTCTGTACAGAAATGACTTTTTTTCCTTTCAAGTATTTTCTTGCAGTAGCCTCCTAACGAGATTACCAGGTTAGAAAAATAAAGTAGAACTTGTGATTCTTATTACTAAGTTGATATTCAGGAACACTATCAATTTATTATAATACCAGTTGTAAAATGATCTTTTTTTCTTAAAGTTTTGCCAATACTGGATTTAATAATTTTATTTTTCCAGTTTAATACTGGTGATGTGTTAATTCTTGGTTTTATTTATATTAAAGACTGTTAGGTTGAATCTTTTGCCAGCTCTTGTTTCCATTTGCATGTGCTGCCTACAGGACTCTGTCCATTTAAGACTGGACATTACTTTAGTGTATTTATATTTATTTCTGTGTATTTTGAAAGAAGCTCTGATGCAAAACATTTATTGCAGATTTCATCTTGATACTTTTTTAGAAGTTAATTTTTCTGTATATAATTCATTTATACTTAAATTCCTAAATCTATTCATAATCTATTTCTCATCTGAAATGTGTAGAATCTATTTTATATAGAATGACTGCTCACTTTCCCAGTAGAATTTATTAAATAATGGCTATTCTGGGACTGTGGTTGTGGCTCAATGATAGAGCACTTACCTCGCGCATGTGAGGCACTTGGTTCAATCCTCAGCACTACATAAAAAAATAAAGTTATTTTTTAAAAAATGCCTATTCTTCCATTTTTTTATTATCAGGTTTGTCATTAAGTTTTCTGTATGTGATTAAATTTACTTCTGGTATCTTCTGTTTCACAGGCCAGTATTTCTGTTTTTAACACCATACAATTTAGTTCAAGTGCTTCAATACATTTTAAATTCTGGTAAATTGGGCTGGGGATGTGGCTCAAGCCGTAGCGCGCTCGCCTGGCATGCGTGCGGCCCAGGTTCGATCCTCAGCACCACATACAAACAAAGATGTTGTGTCCGCCAAATACTAAAAAATAAATATTAAAATTCTCTCTCTCTCACTCTCTCTTTAAAAAAAAAAGATTAAAAAAATAAATAAATTCTGGTAAATTGAGTTATCTATTATTTCTCTATTTATCTTAAAGAAAAAAAGGAAAATTGGTAAAGAAGAAATACCAAACTTTTTCAACATCACAAGAAAAATGTATGTATTTAGTACCTTTTCTATCAGTTCTTTAGCCATGTCATTTGTTTGTGTCTCATAAGTTAGAGGACATTCCTCAATCACAAGTCTTGGGTGTCTCTGTACCCTGGGTGCTGCTGAATGCTTCGGGCTGTAACAGAGAGAATATGAAAATGAGTGAGAACTCACAAATAAGGTCCAAAACAATCTTTTTGTTGTTATTTCAAGTCTGATGGCTATCTTCTCATATAAAAATATCAGAAACACATAGTAACATCTATGCTGGTTTATAGGCATGTGCCACCGCCCCAGGCCCTTGCTTATTTTCAACTTTGTTAGGGCACTTTTGATCTATTTGCGGGGCTAGGGTTGTGGCTTAGTGGTAGAGCGCTTGCCTAGCATGTTTGCGGCACTGGGTTCAATCCCGGGCACCACATAAAAATAAAAAGTAAAGGTATTGTGTTCATCTACAACTAAAAAACAATTTTAAAAAGAAGTCACATTAAAAAACATCTATTTGAATAATGCTATAAACAGAAAAGATTATTTATACACGGTGAAAACTATGTCATGTTTGTTTAGCAATGCTTTAACTAATAAATACCTGATGGGACTCTGTCTCTTAGAGAAAACTGAAACCTGTACACCCACTGCTAGACATGTATAGGGAAGCAACTTCTCAGTAGCAGACAGTGTCTGTTAAAAGCACACCTGGGATTGTTTAAAGCCCTTTCTTTTTATTTAAATTTTCCTATTTTCTCATCCTTTTCCTCTTATTTCTTTCTTTTCTTAGCCATTTCATAGTTAAAGCAATTTTATTGTTCCATCACTATAAAAAGAAAGAAGTTTTTACTCTGGTCTTAGAGATGGTTTTTAAGAGTTGTATAAAAAAAATTTAATGTATTGTTGGCAAGGTGACACATGGCTGTAATACCAGCGACTCAGAAGGCTTAGTCGCAAGTCACAGGACTGCAAGTTCCAGGCCAGTGTGGGCAACTTAGTAAAACCCTGTCTGGAAAAAAAAAAAAAGCGAATTTAAGACATTGTTCTGGTTATTTCCATTCTTCATTGGTAAGAGCAACAATATTTTTACCATTAAAAAAAATCCATTGTGGGCTGGGGATGTGGCTCAAGCAGTAGCGCGCTCGCCTGGCATGCGTGCCGCACGGGTTCCATCCTTAGCACCACATACAAACAAAGATGTTGTGTCCGCCGAAAACTAAAAAGTAAATATTAAAAAATTCTCATTCAAAAAAAAAACCATTGAATTTGCAATCTAGACAGGCAAAAATTGTTGTAGTATTATTTGAAAAAGTAGCTGTTAATATTTTTGAAAAAATAAGATAAAATGGATGACTCTAAAATCTTATATTTCATGTGCAGGGCCATGGGTGCTATCCTCAGTGCAAAAAAAACCCAAAAAATTTTGGTGAAAAAAGTTGATAATCAGTTTGTCTAATTTGTGAGAACCTGATCTAATTGATCTTTCTGCTGTAAAGTTTTAGATGAGGAGATAGTTTCTGTTGCTACTATTAATAAAACAACATATGGCAGTTCAAAGAGCTCAGTGAGAATGGACTGCATAGCTCAGGTCAGTATGGTTAGCCCAGTGATAATACTTATAGCTAACTGCTACTCTCTCACGTGCTTTATTTGCTACAGGAGTTTCCAGGTGCCTTGAGTCTAGTTTGCTTTCTTTTTGTCTGCTGCCATCCTCACCTGCAACCTGTTGGCCTGCAAGGAGTTAGGGTCAGTTAGGAGTTTTAAGGAGGAGAGGTATGAATTTCCTTGCTTCAGTCCAGTTTCAACTGCTGAAAAATGTGTCTTAAACCTAAATCTCTAGTTTTTCTTTACTTTCCACCATTTTTCAAAATTATTTTTCTTTAGGCAAAGAAAACTCATTTTTAACTGCATTGTAGCATGATGGTTTCCTTGAGCATCATGCTTACCTTAATTTCAAGCGCAATAGCACCACCCGATATAGGTAACTTGCTGGTAGGTGTTTTCGCTGCCCCACAGATTGTATAGCAGGATGAATGGCCCCAACAACATATCCTTTAAGATAATAGTCTTCCACTTTTGTTACTATATCCAGAATTGAATTTATCTTGATAACTTCTGGATTTGGTGAAGCTAAAATATCAAAAGCAAAGAGAAATTTGCACATTAATAGGATTTAATTATACATTATTTCTATCTATGTACAATAATACCAATGAGTAGGAAAAATATCCATATGGCTTAAACTCAAAAAAGTTACACTATTTTGTATTATATATTTTCTAAACTTATTTCAGAAGAAAGCAAAAGTGATCTTATGAGCTGATATATTAACAATATGTCCTAAAGCAGAAATACAATGCCTTATATGTTGTTTTTCCAATTGAGGCAGCTTTACTTTTTAAGGTTTCATTTGAGGGACTATAGTTCCATTAGTAGATATTGAAGACAAATATAAAATACATAATAATTCAAAGAGCCAATTGTTTTTATGTTGAATACAATGAGATGCGTAATTTCTAAAAAACCCAAAATTCATACAATTTTTTTTTTTTTTGTACTGTGGATTGAACCCAAGGTACTTAACTACTGAGCCACATTCCCAGCCCCTTTTATTTTTTATTTTGAGATGGCGTCTCGCTAAGTTGCTTAGGGCCTCACTAAGTTGCTGATGCTGGTTTAAAACTTGCAATCCTTCTGCTTCAGCTTTCTGAGTTGCTGGGATTATAGGCATGAGCCACTGTGCCTGCTACAAATCTAAAACTAAAAATGGAAGAAGTGGCATTTGATAAATAGGAATCATCAAGTGCTTTCTTATTTCCAATTAGTCTTCAAAAGTACCATGATTTCTCTGAAATGCTAAAAATACAATTTCTTGTGGCATTTATATAAATGTTTCAGTAAAGGAATTGAAATTTAAAGTTATAAAGAAATTCTTTATAACAAGTAAAAATCTAAATGTAGATGAAGTCTAAATGTAAAATTGATATGCAACTGAATTATCATTTGAAGGACTTGTAGAAATCTGTACTATACAATAGCACTATTTATATAGACTAGAATATAAAAGAAAAAAATGCATTATTTTAGAAAATATTCTTAATATTATAGCAACTTTAGTTTATATAATTAGCTTATTTTCTGTAATTATGTCTGTTATTTTATGGAAAACATTCAGAATTGTTATCTAGAAATAAGCCTGCACTTTGATCATCTCTTGAGTTGCAATACACATAAAATTACTTCCAGGTATGAGCTGAGTTGGCTCCTGGCCTTCTGTTAGTGTGGTCAGTGGAGTCTCGAAAAGAACTGCGGCTGATTTGAACACAGGAAGAAGGTTAAGAAGCAGACGAGGAAGAAGGGTCAGAGGAAATCCCCTCCTCCCCTTACATTAATATCCACGTGATGGAAAAGAAATTCACCATCAGTGGGTATTTATGCCAACTTCTCAAACTAAAATAAAATACTCAACAGAAAAGCTCTACAAGCCAGGATGAATTCATTTCCTCCAATTTTCATCTTCTTTTGGATTTAAACTAATATTCTACTTTTAATACATTTTCTTCATTATGATGAATAGAAATGAAAACAAAGAGAATGATCCTGGACTTTGAAGAAACAGCTGGGCTTCCATGTAAACATCCCAGCCCTGGCTGGTTGTGTGGCAATTATTCCATGATTCATTTGGCTTTACTCTTAATATTTGGACCCTGATTTCTAAACAAAGGAACTGAAAAACTATGAAATAAAATTAAACAAGCTCTTAAGACTAAGGAATGAAATACAACTTATACTTATTTTAGAGATATATATTAATCCTACAAAATTTTAAAGAAAATTTACAGCATTCTGCCATTGCTGAACATGATATAAAAGAATCTTCACAGTCTGGCCTCTGCCTATGGGTTCATATTTCACTCTTATCATGCTATCTTTTGTGCAGCTTGCTTTGGCATGTCAGAACTACTGTAAGTTTCTGACCCTGCCACTCTGTCAGGCCACTAGGCCTTCATTTCCTTCCCTGCCTAGTAAATCATCCCTTTCTCTGTGCTGTACCTACTCCCACCAGTGCCCTTGTCAGACTATGTTATAGTTATTTCTTTATATGTCTGTCTTGATTGTTAGACTGAGAATTCCTTAAGGGCAAACAAACAAAGAAATAAACAAACAACAACAACAACAAAAAAACTACCTTATTCATGTCTTTCTGTGTCTATGTTCCTTGAATCACTATGTTAAATTGGAAATAGTGATTGTTAGGGCAATTTAGAGGCAAAAATATTACATAAAAGGGGGAAAGAAATCAATGTGAACTAGTGCAAATGAAAAACATTAGGTTAGGGAATTCAGGAACAATTCAGGTTATTCAGACCTTGCAGGAGAGAGGCAAAATAGAAAAAACAGCAGTGATGTGGAATTGTTTTTCATTCTTTTGATCTTGGAAGTGAGGGTGGTCAAGAACATGGTGAGGATCCAGAGTTAAAAAGTAATGTTCACAGGCTGGGGCTGTAGCTCAGTGGTAGAGCACTTGTTTCGCAGGTGTGAGACCCTGAATTCGATCCTCAGCACCATATAAAAATAAAGATATTGTGTCTTTTTTAGTTAAAAAAAAAGTCATGTTCACTCTAGTTCAACTTTATGTTCCTTATGTTAATGATATTACAATGAGAAAAAACATATTGCTAATGAAGTAAAAAGTATGGTGGCACACACCTGTAATCCCAGCGGCTTGGGAGACTAAGGCAAGAGGATCTTGAGATCAAGCCAGCCTCAGCAATGGCGAGGCACTAAGCAACTCAGTGAGACCCTGCCTTTAAATAATAAACAGAAAAAGGCTGTGGATGTGGCTCAGTGGCTGAGTGCCTCTGGGTTCAATCCCTGGTTACCCTTCCCCCTGAAAAAAAGAGTCATGAGAGGTGAAGCTGCATGGGATTTAATTGGCTCTATGTTGGAGTGAAATTCAGAGAGACATTTGGGACAGGATTGTGCTACAGACAAAGAATAATTCAATGAAGAAGAACAGTGTGGCTTTTATCAAAAGGGTTCTTTTGAGCTTGTGGGCTTGGGAAACTTCTGGGTACGGCTGGCCTTGCTTCTCTGGCTGACTTGGTGGCATTCACTGTTAGGTCACATGTTGCCTCACCTAGTTGACTTTGGCATTATTGCTTGGGAGGAAAACTCAGATATCAAGAACTCAAGAGCTGGGAATCTACTCTCCTGGAGGTATAGGTTAGAGTTCAGAGCAATTTAGGCAGTTTGATGCTCTGTATGTCCTCTGTAATCTTCCTTGCCATCATCCCAGAAAGTGGAGTAATATGGGAGCCAGCACAAAAAGAGTAGCTAATGGGCTCACAGAGGCACTTATGTTGTTCCTACACAAAGAATATTTGAAATGTTTCAGTTTTTGTATTTTCACCACCTGCTCAGCAGTTAATTCTACTATTTTAGTTTTATAGTTCTACATTAAAGATTATATGTCATCTGGATTGTGGTGGTTGTACAATAGGTGGATGTATTTAATGTCACCAAACTATACACATAAAAGTAGTTAAGATGGTATATAATAGGTGGATGTATTTAATGTCACCAAACTATACACATAAAAGTAGTTAAGATGGTATATCTTACATCATGTATATTTTACCATTATAAAAAAGATTACATGTCAAAGATTTTTATTTTATGTATGTTTAATACATAACACATATTCATATATATGTCTCTGTGTGTGTATGTATGTGTGTGTGTGTGTATATATATATATATATATATATATATATATATATATTTTTTTTTTTTTTTTTTTTTTTTTTTAATTGGGAATTGAACCTAAGGGTCTCAATCACTGAGCCACACCCCAGCCCTTTTTTAAAAAGATCTTTTTTTGGTTGTCAACAGACCTTTATTTTTTATTTACATGCAGTGTTGAGAATTGAACCTAGTACTCCACAAATGTTAGGCAAGCGCTCCATCACTGAGCCACAACCCCAGCCACCACCACCACCACCTCTGCCCTTTTTTATATTGTATTTAGAGACAGGGTCTTGCTGAGTTGCTTACGCCTTGCTAAGTTGCTGAGGCTGCTCTGAAGTTGAGATCCTCCTGCCTCGGCCTCCTGAGCCACTGGGATTATAGGCATGCACCACTGTGCCCGGCTAAGATTTCCTTTGTTATTAAGAATGAATAATATTCCATTTTATGTATATACTGCATTTTGGTTTTTTATTTGTCCATCAAATGATAGTTGGGTTGCTTCCACCTCTTGGCTACTGTGAATAATGTTGCTATGGACATGGGTATCTCTTTGAGATACTGCTTTGGATTCTTTTTACATAAATACCAAGAAATGAGATTGCTGGATTTTCTCTCTGTTTCATTCTAGGAATTTCATAGTTTTAGGTCTTACTTTTAGGGCAAAGATTTTTTTTAACTTTTGGTTTTCAACTTGGAGAGGCCAATAAGTAGCTACTTGTCATCCCAAATCCAGTTCATCTAAATCTGATTACTTTTACCATGCCACTCAAG
This sequence comes from Marmota flaviventris, assembly GCF_047511675.1. Lineage (NCBI taxonomy): Eukaryota > Metazoa > Chordata > Mammalia > Rodentia > Sciuridae > Marmota > Marmota flaviventris. Next base: position 37,532,244 of record NC_092508.1, on the reverse strand, counting down.
TTTGACCCCAACAAACCAAATCATGTTCTTGAGGTGCACCCACAGCAAAGTTGGTAACATGTTTATCCTGGCCTCCACAAGTGGGCCCCTATGTCTGTCTCTTAAAAAAAGTTAGTGACATTGCCAAGGCAACCAGTGACTGGAAGGGTCTACTACAGTGAAACTGACCACTCTGAACACACACAGTGATAGCACTTTTTGCTTCTGTCCTGATCATCACAACTTTCCAGGAATGGTCCAAAAACAAAAAGAAAGATAAAAACATTAAACATAACAAACATATCACTTTTGGTGAGATTATTAGTATTGTACCAATCTTTTAGTCAGACAGAAAACTCTCTGGAACCATTAAAGGGATACTGCTTTGTTCCACTTAACTGGAAAGCAGACTACTGGCAACCTAAAAAATCTAGCACTCATAACCACCACTCACCTAAAAAAAAAAAAGTTCTCAAAAATCCCATGCACTTTTCCCATAAGAAAGACATGGAGCCACCTCCCCTAGCAGCTCTTTCAACAGAGCATGTGTTAGAGAGGTGGTGTTTTCCAAACTTCAGTCTGTGGAGTACACTTTTATGATTTTGACCATATTTGAATACCACCATATCCTTAGCTTTCCCTTTTAATTTTCGTATTAAGAAAAATAAAGTTATTCCAAAAAGAATTCATATAATTCCTATAATCATAGAACACTTATTTACCATAAGTAGCAAGTTGTCTTACAAATAAATACAATGAAAACTTATTATATTTAGACGCTGTTATCTGTGAGCACAGATCTACTATTTGTTGAAATGGAAAATTAGCTATTAGAGAGGTGTTAAAGATTTATCAACTGATTGGAAGACTTAAAAAAATTAAAAAGGGCACACTTTTCTGTGTATGATCCATTGTTATTTAATTCTGTTTCTGAGCATGTGACCTAAGATCATCTCACGTCCAATGCCAAGTTATTTGGTGGAGGCTTTGTGACCCATTTGATTAGAAGTAGCAAGAACACAATGATAACAGCAAAATGGACAGATGACACCAGAAGGAATAAAATGAATTCCAAAACTAGATAAGGAAAATATAAGAACATTTTAAATCAGGGACCACTTTAAAGAGCTTTACAGTTATCATTAGCCCATATTGATAATGACAATGAACCCCACCTCCATTTCAGAACTGTTTTCAGAGGCCAAGCTATGTAACATGTTAAAAATAATCACTAAGAAGACAGCTATAACAGAGTAAAATTGGTGCTTAAAGAGGTTCCTGTTCAGGTAGAGAATGTACTTGTGAGGAATACCTCATCTCTGGGGATGTCAGTTAAATTCTGTGTCAATGGAATTAAATCCAACATTTCTGGTCTAATTAATCTACATCCTCTTGTACTCTCCATAAAGTAAGGGTATTATCTTAAGTTTCAATATAAAGGAAATGTGAACACAGTAAACATACATATGCACACACACAGGAGTTGTTTCAGGAGGAATTACACATAGAAATCCAGAAAAGCTATAAAAGGAGAAAAAAATGTATATCAATACTAATAAACATTTTAACATAAGCTAATTTAAAACCATATTCCTTTTGGGCTCACTGCTTTTCATCAATTATTCAATAATTTCAAGTGTACAAGTTCTCCTATCTGGACATCTGGGTCTTTTGATAAATCTTTAACATGCAGTACAGAGATGACAATGGTTATGGTAAGTACTTTAAAAATACTTAAGAGACCAGTTAAATAAAAAATTGGATGTAATATTAATTACATCAATTAATTAACAGGTCCAGAGTGCTCTTGGAGCAGTGGTTTAGGGTATAGAGTCCAAGATCAGACCACCTGGATTCATATCCTAACTCTGCCTAACGGCTATTTCATTCCTGTGTACCTCAGTTTCTTCAACTGCAAAATGAGAATGATAGAAAAAAAAATCCACCTTATATGTTTTTTAGGATAATTAAAAAAACTAACATTTGTTCCTAGAAAGTGTCTGGCATGTAGAAATTGCTATAGTAATTGCTTTATTAAATAAGGTCCTCCTTATTTAATAAGGCAGCACATTATTTTTCTTCCTTTTTTTTTTTTTCCCAGATGTGATCTATTTTATTTATTTATTTTTTATGTGGTGCTGAGGATCAAACCTAGGGCCTCGTGCTAGGAGAGTGCTCTACCCCTGAGCCACAACCCTGGCCCACATTATTCTTTCTTTCTTTTTTTTTTTTTTAGAGAGAGAGAGAGAATTTTTTAATATTTATTTTTTAATATCAGTGGACACAACATCTTTGTATGTGGTGCTGAGGATCAAACCCAGGCCGCATGCATACCAGGCAAGCACGCTACTGCTTGAGCCACATCCCCAGCCCTGCCCACATTATTCTTTGTTTAGAGTATTAGGCTCTGGAGGCAAATTGTCTGGGTTTGAGTTCTGATTATGTCATTTACTAGGCATATGATTTAGAACACATTACTGTATTTCTCTGAAACCAATATAAATAATTTTACTGATTTTATAAAGTTGTTATGATAGTAATTACCAAACAGGAGCCCAAGGCCTGGCACAAAGCAAAGTTCAGCAATATCCTCATCTGTTGACCCAGATCTGATACTTCCAAATGAATCCCTTAGAAATAAGTTATTGGTAAGTTTAAGACAAATTTGCAGGAAAAATATGATTGTAGGGATTTGGATTGTTCTTTTAGATACACATGACAGTAGTATGTATTTTGACACTTATACATATATGGAGTATAACTTCCTTTTTTTGTGATGCTGGCAATCGAACCCAGGGCCTTGTCCATGAAAAGCAAGCTCTCTATCAACTGAGCCATATCCCTAGCCCTAACTTCCCATTCTTGTAGTTGTAGATGATATGGAGCTACACTAGTTGTGTATTCATATATGAACATAGGAAAATATAAGCTACTATATAAATTATGTAGAAAAATTTTTTTCTACTGTCTTTCTTATTCCTATGCCCCCTCTCTAGGGATCTGGACTTATTCTAAAAACATAGCCTGCAGAACAGAATCTGTATGGAGGTCCCTCCCTAACTCACACTCCAGGTTAGGGGTCCCTCACTCCTGTTTTAGATCTCAGGTTCCTAACTCACACTCTAAATTAGAGGTCTCTAATTCACAGTGATCTACTGTGATGAGTCTTGTACTGAATTGCCCATGGATACCAGGATGACAAAAAAAGGCAGTTATGCTGGAATTCTGGGGAACACTCAAGGCCTCTTCCAAAGAGTGCAGCTGCCCCAGATCAGTGCTACAATCAAGGGTGTTGAATTCTTAGAAAAGTCCTCAAATTTAGATTCTTATGTACTGTCTCCCAATTTTTTAAAGGGACAATTAATCCAAATAATTTAACACTGTCAACTTTGAGACCTTTCTGATGTCTGAATACAGCTATGAGTTGTTGGTTTGTGAGTACTGCTGAGTCACCCCAGGGATCTCCATATCAGAGCCTGCCCAGATCCAGGTAAGCCTCCTAAACCATCTTTGACAGTGGTTATCCTCCTAGCACTCCAGAAAAAGTGATCCAATTCTTTCTCAGAATGGGTAGGAGTAGGAAGATGGTGGAGAGTTTGAGGTTCATTTTATTTACAAGCTGTCTTCCTTATAGGGACATTGCTGTAAACAAGAGACATTGGGGACTTGCTATAAAAAGGCCATTACCATTCAAGAAAGGTAAACCCAGGAGCAACAGCAAAGAGGAATAACAAATGTGGGAATTTTGTTGAAAATTTTTTCATATAATCCTCCAGAGTTTTAATGCTGAAATAAGACTGGAAGGCTGTTAGGGAGTCGTTCACACCTGATTCATCTTACAACTGTGAGGAAAGGGAGAGCTGTGCATACAGAGTGAGCAATTTTCATCAGCGCTCATTAGAGTAAGTAATTATGTCTCCATGATAGGCTCAGTGTTTGAGGCCAGTCTTTGATTCGATATCCTTTTACTGGGGCAGTGAGATCAACAGGTCTATTACTTTCTAAACACAGGAAATTAAAGGGGTGGTGGTGGCTGTTTTGGCTAGAATTTTAACAGTATAGGCAGTTTGCAGCAGCTGCAAGCCTTCTTGCTCTTTTTAGATCCCCACACCAGCAGTTCTTTCTTGATATCTTTGGGAGCAGGAACAAATGGTCCTTTTATAGCTTTAATGGGTGTGGCTGGTTACTGTTACATTAGTGCTATGTAATTTGTAAAACTTTATTATATCTTATAGGGCTATTGTAATTGCTATTACAGGCTACTTTGCAGTCATTTTGAAAACTGTACAAATGCAAAGTGGATTTTTATTTAAAATGAAATATGCTTTCATTTATCCTTATAGTTTCTTTTATTTTTTGGTACTCAACCACTGAGCCACATCCCCAGCCCTATTTTATATTTTATTTAGAGACAGGGTCTCACTGAGTTGCTTAGTGCCTCACTGTTGCTGAGGCTGGCTTTGAACTCTCAATCTTCCTGCCTCAGCCTCTTGAGCCCCTGGGATTACAAGCATGTACCACTGTGCCTAGCTTATCCTTATAGTTTCTAAAATAAAATATCCATAGACTTTTTTTATGCTTCTTTGCTTAAAAGTTTCATAGACAAAGATCACAATTTAAAAATAGAAACACATTCCAGTATAAAGCTAAGAACTTGTTCAATGCTAAAAGTTTTGCTTTGATGTTGTAACTATGAAAATAGTCTAAGACATACATATTTATTTTCATCAGCTCACCTCTGAAGATTGGTACGTTTTTTGAAATATTTATAAAACATTGTTTCCTTAAATAAATTGTGCAGACACTAACCAGCAATTTTACCACTTCTAAAAAACAGAATAGACTTTTAATTTCAATGTTATCTCTAGCAATTATAGTAAAAAGGAAACTCAGGAAAAGAGAGATAAGGTAACTTGCCCAAATTTCTAGTAAGTTGTGAGGCTGCAATTGAACCCAGACAGAACGACGTGAGAGCCAGTGCACTCTAGCCTACAGGAAAAGAAAACTTCATTGATTTGATTGTTTCAGAATTTGTGAAAATTCAGACAAACTGGGCAACAGCTTTTAGACTAGGATAAATTTTTAAGCCATTTAATGTATGGATATTAAAAAGTATCTGATTTATTTGTCAAATGTTTAAATAATCTGGAAATATAAGCTACTATATAAATAACATCTCAATTGCATTATCTTTTGTTTTCAATGAAAGCTTCCATCTTTGTAATTGTTCATTAATATATATATGTGCTTTAATTTTTTTTTTTCAGTACTGGGGACTGAACCCAGGGGAGCTCTACCACTGAGCTATATAACCAATCCTTTTAAAATTTTGTTTTGAGACAGGGTTCTCTTTAAGTTGCTCAGGCTGGTCTCTAACTTGCAATTCTCCTGCCTCAGTCTCCCAAGTTCCTAGAATTATAAGTGTGTGCCACCATTCCCTGCCAATATATTTAACTGAAGTAATATAATTACAGTTTTAAAATATGGTAAAACTCTATTGAACTATACAGTTCATTACTACAGGCAGATACACAACACATCAACTTAGGACTGTCTTGAACTCTTGCAGCCTTATGTGCCACTGCTTTCTCCTGCATATGCTGCACTCCTCTCTGTTGTAGACGCAGTTTCCAGAGACCATAGAATTTCCTCTTACTTCTGGGTGTGTGTTTGTACATCTTTTCTTTCAGCCTTGTCCCTTTTTTTTAAATCCTTTTTTGAGGGGGAGAATTGAGGGGTGATAGAAATTTAACATACAAAAGGGAAAAAAGCATGCTTAAATCTACCAACACTTGGGTACCCATCATCCATTAAAAAATTAGAATGTTCAGGCATGGTGGTGCATGCCTGTAATCCCAGCCACTCAAGAGGCTGAGGCAAAGGATTGTGAGTTCAAAGCCAGCCTCAGCAAAAGTGAGGCACTAAGCAACTCAGTGAGACTCTGTCTCTAAAATAAAGTACAAAATAGGGTTGGGTACACTGCTCAGTGGTTAAGTGTCTCTGAGTTCAATCCCTGGTACCTGGTACCCCCCACCCCCCCAAAATTAGAACGTGGCCAGCACACTGTAAGCCTCCTACTTCACTCTTTTCAATCACAATCCCCTTTCCCTTTGCACTCCCTTGACTTTCAATGGTAATCACTTCCTTCTTGTTCTTTTTAGTTTACTACCCAAGAATGCATCCCTAACCACTTTACAGTTCAGTTTGCTGATTTTTGTACTTCTGGGGATCAATACAAGGCCTTGAGCATACTAGGCAAGTATTCTACCACTGAAAAACTGGGGTTTTGAGCTTCATATGAGAGAGGTCATACAGTGTATACTTTTATGTCTTCTTCACTCAACATCATGCTGTGAGCGTTACCTTGTGGAGTTTGTGTAGTTGTAGTTCCTTCATTTTCATTGCAGCATCGCAGGGGTCAACAACCTATGGCCCACAGCTTGTTTGGTTATGTATCATCATGGCTGCTCTAGCATGACAACAGCAGTGTTGAGTAGTTGTGAGTGAGACCACGTGGCTCAAAGAGCCTAAAATATTTAAAATTATCCTTTTATAGAACACTTTACTGACTTCTGAAGTACAGTGTTTCCTTTTGTGAGTATGCCACAATTTCTTTTTCTATTCTCTTGTTCTTGTTATTCTGAGTTGTTCACACTTTCGGGTTATTACAGATAATACTTCTGTGGCCATCTTTGTATGTGACTCATGCTATACATGTGCACACATTTCTTCTGGGCATATCTTTATCCAGGTAGATGAAGTCAAATGTTATGTTTTTCAAAATGGTTATAACAGTTTACCAACACTTGTTGCTGATAGTCTTTCTAAATTTAAGGTATTTTGGATGATTTGTAGTGGTATCTTGCTGTGGGTTTAACATGCATTTTCTTGATTGTTAATGAGGTCAGAATTTCAAATGCCTGTTGCCTACTTGGACTTTCCATTTTGTCTGCCCAAGTTCCTTGTCCATTTTTCTGTTGGGCTTTTTCTTTATTGACTTATATTTTTTATACTCTGCATACAAGCCTTTGTCTGAGTCCCACTCATTCTTTACTTCCCAGATGAGGTGATACTTCTCAGGCCAAGGTGCTCTTCTTCATACTACTTCAGCTTGTATCCCAGGGTATAGTGTGCATTGTCTCTGCACATGCACTTAGCAGTTGCCCTCACTAGGATGCTCCTAGGATGTAGATTCCTAGAGGGCAGGGACTAGGCTTTATTTTAGCACAGGAAGTGCTCAATGTTTATTTATTAAAAAAAAAAAAAAGAAGAAATGTCCATCTAGATATAAGAAACATAGGAAAAAACCCCAATGTACTGTAGATAGCTAATGGAAATGTATATGTATTATTTCCCAGCATTATTTTTTAAAAAATGTTTTTTTAGACATTGATGGGCCTTTATTTTGTTCATTTATTTACATGGGGTGCTGAGAATTAAACCCAGAACCTTACACATGCTGGGCAAGTGTTCTACCATGGAGCCACAACCCCAGTTCCTTCCAGCATCATTTTTTAAAGTGTGTCAACTGTGCATTGTTATTACAGGTTCCTTCCTCTCTCAGTGCAGAATGGAATCTTTCTCTCCTACAATAGTCTGGATTTGTGAGTTTTGTTATTTTTCTCAACCAAAACATCTTACCATTTCAGACATAATGGAACATCTTAGTTTTTTTTTTCCATCTGGAAGAAAGGTGACTAGGCACCATAACAGGGATTATGTTGACACTTAGTTGAATCAGTCATTTTTATTATTAATTTCTTCTTTTGTAGCACTTTAGTTTTGAAAATTCTTTGACCGCTTGAGGAAATGACCAAGAACTTATTAGATTGACACAGACATTTTTCTTTTTAACCTTCATTTAGGATCTTTTATTCATTCCTTGTTGATTTTTTTAATGCATTTCTTTCTTCATCTTTCTTGAAAGTTCTCTAGCATTTAAAATTATTGATTATTTGCATTATAAAACCCTCCCTTTCCTTATGTTCTCTGGTACTGCACAGTCCTGCTTGTTTTCACTCTGTCATGTTTACTGAGTTGTTCTTTTTTATGGCTATGTCCAAACAGCCCAAGACAACTGTGCTCTGCCCACATTCCCTCTCTTGAAGACTTGATTTTAATCCCTCATTGAAACGGCCACCTCTGCAGGGATGTTCCACTGCTGCCTTAGATTTGACATGCCTGCAATGGAACTGTATCCTTTGATTACATGCTTGACTCCCTTTGGGATCTCTCTCTTGCTGAAAGAGGCATCAGTATTTCCATATATACTGGGCTCAGAACCAGGAAGTTACCCTGGGTTCCTCATTCTTTCTGGCCCTTCATATCTAGCCAGTCACTGGCTAAGTTCCTCTTTTATAACATCTGTTGTATATTCTCCTTGCATTCCATCCTTATCATTGCCCCTCACCTGTGGGTTCTTATCACCATTAGTATTGGCCACTACAAGCGGTCTTTTTTTTTTTTTTTTTTAAATTTTTTATTGTTGGCTGTTCAAAACATTACATAGTTCTTGATATATCATATTTCACAATTTGATTCAAGTGGGTTATGAGCTCCCATTTTTACCCCATATACAGATTGCAGAATCACATCAGTTACACATCCATTGATTTACATATTGCCATACTAGTGTCTGTTGTATTCTGCTGCCTTTCCTATCCTCTACTATCCCCCCTCCCCTCCCCTCCCCTCCCCTCTTCTCTCTCTGCCCCCTCTACTGACATTCGTTTGTCCCCCTTGTATTATTTTTCCCCTTCACCTCACTTCCTCTTGTATGTACTTTTGTACAACTCTGAGGGTCTCCTTCCATTTCCATGCATTTTCCCTTCTCTCTCCCTTTCCCTCCCACCTCTCATCCCTGTTTAATGTTAATCTTCTTCTCATGCTCTTCGACCCTACTCTGTTCTTAGTTACTCTCCTTATATCAAAGAAGACATTTGGCATTTGTTTTTTAGGGATTGGCTAGCTTCACTTAGCATAATCTGCTCTAATGCCATCCATTTCCCTGTAAATTCTATGATTTTGTCATTTTTCAATGCAGAGTAATACTCCATTGTGTATAAATGCCACATTTTTTTTATCCATTCATCCATTGAAGGGCATCTAGGTTGGTTCCACAGTCTAGCTATTGTGAATTGTGCTGCTATGAACATCGATGTAGCAGTGTCCCTGTAGCATGCTCTTTTTAGGTCTTTAGGGAATAGACCGAGAAGGGGAATAGCTGGGTCAAATGGTGGCTCCATTCCCAGCTTTCCAAGAAATCTCCATACTGCTTTCCAAATTGGCTGCACCAATTTGCAGTCCCACCAGCAATGTACAAGTGAACCCTTTTCCCCACATCCTCGCCAGCACTTGTTGTTGTTTGACTTCCTAATGGCTGCCAATCTTACTGGAGTGAGATGGTATCTTAGGGTGGTTTTGATTTGCATTTCTCTGACTGCTAGAGATGGTGAGCATTTTTTCATGTACTTGTTGATTGATTGTATGTCCTCCTCTGAGAAGTGTCTGTTCAGGTCCTTGGCCCATTTGTTGATTGGGTTGTTTGTTCTCTTATTGTCTAATTTTTTGAGTTCTTTGTATACTCTGGATATTAGGGCTCTATCTGAAGTGTGAGGAGTAAAGATTTGTTCCCAGGATGTAGGCTCTCTATTTACCTCTCTTATTGTATCTTTTGCTGAGAAAAAACTTTTTAGTTTGAGTAAGTCCCATTTGTTGATTCTAGTTATTAACTTTTGTGCTATGGGTGTCCCATTGAGGAATTTGGAGCCCGACCCCACAGTATGTAGATCGTAGCCAACTTTTTCTTCTATCAGACGGCGTGTCTCTGATTTGATATCAAGCTCCTTGATCCATTTTGAATTAACTTTTGTGCATGGCGAGAGAAAAGGATTCAGTTTCATTTTGTTGCATATGGATTTCCAGTTTTCCCAGCACCATTTGTTGAAGATGCTATCCTTCCTCCATTGCATGCTTTTAGACCCTTTATCAAATATAAGATAGTTGTAGTTTTGTGGATTGGTTTCTGTGTCCTCTATTCTGTACCATTGGTCCACCCGCCTGTTTTGGTACCAGTACCATGCTGTTTTTGTTACTATTGCTCTGTACTTTTCTCCTTATCTCCATCTCTCTCCACTGCAATTCCAACACTGGAGTTTAAACATCTCTGCACCTATTGACTACTCATTCAAAAAAGCTTTGTAATTATTTATTCTTCATATAATTGAATTTAATCAATGCAGAACTCCTTCCAAACTCCATTTATGTCCAATCTTATTTTTTGCCTCTTTATTTAAAAAATATTTTTTGGTTGTAGTTGGACACAATACATACATTTATTTATTTATTTATGGTGCTGAGGATAGAACCCATCACCTAGCATGTGCTAGGTGAGCACTCTACCGCTGAGCCACAACCCCAGCCCCTTATTTTTTGCTTCTTTCCTACAAAGCCTTCTTTAGGTCATTGCTCTGTGTGCTCGCCCTTGACCATACACCAACCTCTTAATTTTTTTCCTTCTTATCTAAGCCTTACTTTTTCTTCAAGGGTCAGTAAAGTCCTAACTCAAGTTCCAACTGGTCCTATTCAAAATTGATTTCTCTTTTAACTGATACTTATTGTACCATATCATTTTCTCTAATGTGTACTTTATAATTTTTCATTCATTCATTCATCCAACAGCCACTGCTATGTGCCAAACACAGTACTAGAAACAGAGAATATAAAGATGGGCAAAATATAGTTCCTGCCCTTGAAGAGTTCATAATTTCGTTTGGTTTGGCCAAATAGAATAAAAAAAAATCTGCAGGAAGAAACTGTCTTATTCCTTTTTGTATTTCCAATGTTAATCAGTCTCTTCTACAGTATATATACATAATATGTACTTATTGCTATTAATAATGTCCATGAAAGACAAATATTTTCTTCTTCTAACAGTAATGCAGCAAGCTAGCAAAGTTTACTTCATATTTGTATTAGAAATTCAAATAAGAAAGCTGCCACCTGTCCTTCTGATGAGTTTTTAGTGTTATAGAAACTCTATTCATAAAGCTATAAATGGTCTTAAAAACTCTTCAAGCTATTATTATTCAGATTGTTTTCCTGGATTGTACATGAATCATGTGCAAAGTTAACTTTTCATTGAGAAATTCTATAGTAACATATACACACATTACATGCTAACACACATCTATAGGTATATTGTAAGAAATCTCTAGATAACTTATAATTTTCACTGATAAGCAGGAGTAAAAAACTGTTCATGAATTGTTACCTTATCATAATGTAACAAACTTGCTACAGTTAGTAAAAGAGCCCAGATTCAGGACCCATGGAACTACAACTTCAGAACCTTGTATGCCTTGTATGATTATGTTATTATTTCTCCTGTGGCAATGTAAATAAATTGTTGGAAGACCAAAAAGAACAAAGAAAATGAAAGAGGAAGGCAGAGAAAATGAGGGGGAGAGAGGGAGAGGGAGAAAGGGAGGAAGGGAGAGAGAGAGAGAGCAAGAGAGAACTCAAGAGAGCTAAAGCAGCAAGAGGGAGCAATAGTGAAGAGACTAAGAGGTGTAAGTTGTTTTGTGGGTGGAGCTTTGAAGGTGAGGGTAGAGGGTAGAGAGTGACAAGTGAGTTCATTGGTAATATAGGGGATAATTTTGAAATATTCTGCATTATAGTGAAAATAACATTTGAAGTTCATATTCCACCATGGAAACTTCTTGTAAGATAATTTGAAATGTATTTGTAAAGTTGTGGTGGAAGAGGGAGCATAAAATGGAAAATAAATAAGTTGTTCCAGATAATGACAGCCACCACAACACAACATAGGGTACTGGAAATTTTTAAAGGATTTCCTCCTGTACCCATGGGCTTTTTATTTTTATTTTTATTATTTGTGTGTGTGTGGTACTGGGATTAAACCCAGGAAGACTTTACCATTGAACCACATCCCTAGTTTTTTTATTTTTATTTTTTATTGTGAGACAGGGTCTCACCAAGTTTCCAAGGCTAGCCTCCTACTTGTTGATCCTTCTGCCTCAGTGAGTAGGCTTGCTTTATCGTGCTGGGCCCCATTGGCATTTTATTCTCTGTCTCATGGCCTCTGTTTGGAAAAAAATGAGGAAAATAATGTAAGAGACAGGCTCATTGTGACCACACACAGCTGTCACCAGGCCATTTTGTCTCTTCAAAGGTTGCTCATTGCATGGTGACCTCAGACAGGCAGGAGGTGCCACTCTTTACTACCACTTTGAGCAATCATGGGACAGAATTGCCAGGGCCAAACAGAAGGCTAGCATATTTTAATTCACTCTGATTCACTCCTGTATACACTGGATTTTGGCAGGTGGCAGAGATAAAAAAAAAGAAAAGAGAGAGACAGAGAGAGAGAGAAAATCAGGTAAACTATGGGCTGGTGCTGGGGTGCTGGCTTCTGAAGCAAAGGCAATGGCAAAGACCAAAACAACCAACCAACCAACCAAATAAGCCAAAACAAAAACATATGGAAGAATTGGAGAGAAATGGGGTACCAGGAGACTAGGCGCCTGTACCAAATGGGAACCAGATGCAACTTTAAAATATGTGCCTGCGGTATGAGTTAACATTTGCCCACTATGCCTATACCTATACTTTACGGTGGAATACTCTATTACCTTCTCCAAACACCTACCATGGAAGATGGAAATTATATTCTTTTCACAAATTAAAGAGCTTCTGATAGAACAAAACCAAAATGATTTTTGAATGAAACTATAGATCTTCCTAATTCAAGGATGATTGCATTTATATAAATTTGTTTGAGATGTTAACATTGTTGAAAATAAATGAATCCAAAAAAAATTCAAGTTACAGAAAGCCTTAGGATCCTGGAATGGATTGTGCTGTGAATCTTAAAGAGCAGATCAAAATGACTGGCCTAAATTTTATGAATAGATTCAAGGTTAAGGGGGGTATATGTTTGTGTCCTATGATTGACAAGGAAAAGAAATGGAATAAATAGTACCATGTTACAAATATTTTCTCAAATTGTGATATTTTAAAAAGTACAGAAAAAAATATAATTGTTTGGTTACTTCTCTGATTATTACTATCATCTTAATCAATTTAAAACTCTCAATTAAAAAGAAAATTAAGAATACTAATTTTTTTCTTTTGGTAGCCTTAACTTTAAATAAAATTAGGCATGTGAACATATATAGATTTTGGGTTTTGTGTATGTCCCTGGAATGGAATTTGTTTGCTGGCCAGCTCAATTTTTGACAAAGAAAAATGGGCTGTTCTTGCTTCTTGCACAAAGATGCACTGTTTCCAGAGCAAACCAAAAAAAAAAAGGATTTGCGTAAGTTGAAAAAATCTTAAAATAATATCCAACCAATAATTTAGTTAGTATAAACTTTCTATTAATTGATAAAATTTATGATTTCTGAGAATTAAAATTATAACTTTATAATAAGAACTTAAAATACTAGTATCTGGAAATCTTAACTGCAAACAAGTTACTCTAAATCTCATTCTTAGTACCCCATAATTAAAGATACAGTTCTTTTTAAAAGGTGTTTTGTTCATGCAGTTGTACAGTACTCAAAGTTTCCAAAAGAAATGAGGCAAAGTATTTGTGAAGTCGAGCTGCCTGGGTCCCTTCCACAGAGCTGCCATCTGGGCTTGTTTATTTGTGTTTCCAACTTTCTGGAACAGAGAGTTTCTCTGTTAGCGACAGAGCAGTGAGCAAAGGAAGTGTCTTATAGAAGACTCTCCTTTTTCCTCTTTTTTCTATAGTTTCAAACTTTAGCCTGGTCAAAAATATCAAATGAGTAATATAATCACAAAATTCAACCCAGTTGGCAACTTCAGAATTGTCTAAGCAAATCATCTTGCACAATTTGATACAAGCAATATTGCCTACATGCCACCGTCTTGTGCCTTTCAAACCTTTTTCAAAACACAAGCTGTCATTAAGGATATATAGCTACTCAGCCTGGAAACCCAATGTTGTTCATCAATCTGTCCACAAATAAGTATTTGATTTAAAAATGAAAGTAGCATTTCCAAGCAGTTTTCCTAATTTTGGAAAGTACATATGAGCCATGTTACAAAAACAAACAACCAAAACAACACACAAATCTTTCCAAACGAAATGAAAAAACAAACAGCATTATTGTTAAATCTAATTATGAAGAAAAGCTTAAGAATTTATAAGTCAACATTTAAAAAAATTAGTAGTCTCTTAGTTTTAAAACATTTAATAAATTAAATAGAAGCAAAAGTACCTTGTAAAGTAAAATCCAGCAATACATATTCGTAAGCAAATTCTGTCTTTGTTTCCACTTGCGGTCTCTTCAGGGTAGAAAATATTTTTCCAGGGCTGCTATCATCAGGGTCTTCTAGCTTTCTAAGTCCGCACCCCATGGCAAAGTCTGTAAGGAATTAAATTGCAGGAAAGGGGAGGGAGAACAACAAATTCTGTTGTTTAAGCTGCAAAAAGAAAGTTACAGACTTAACTGCTTTGATTTGATTTTCAGCAAAACCATAGACACCGGAAAAAAAAGGTTGGGGTCCAAAGAAAGGAGTTGAAGACTGACTTTTTCTATCCATTTTTCTGTAAAGTCACTGAGCCCATGATTAAGCTACAGCTCTGGGAGGCTGGGCTTGATGTTAGTGAAACATGCAAGCTGCTACAACTTAGTAGAGAATTTCCATGCCACGTCAATTTACAGCCAGCCAGCCCCCCTACCAGAGTTCTGTCGCTCAGGGCACCAACAGTGCTTTGTCTATCCCAGTTGGCTGGATGATAAAAGAGGTGTCCCAAAACGGAAATAAAAAGGCAAAAGCGCAACTCAGATGTAATTATCTACAAGTTAAAGACATATTCAGACACAGTAGCATCCAATTCTTTTTGTTTTCTTTCTTCCCTCTGTCTTGTGCCCACCCTCCTTCCTCCCTGCTACTATTGAGAGAGGGAGAGAGAGGGAGAGGGGTGGAGAGAGAGAGAGAGAGAGAGAGAGAGAGAGAGAGAGAGAGAGAGAGAGAGAGAGAGAGAAAGGGGGAAAAAAACTGGATTCTCAACATGGTTGGAAACAAAAATCATTTCCAGAAAGGAAGTCAGCTTTATGAGAAAACCGTTTCTGGAGTCCAAAAGGAGAAAAGAAAAGTGAAGGGAAAAAAGAAGCACTTTAGTCTTTAAACAGCACTTTTAAAGATTTTTTTTTTCTAACATGTAGTTTCTTTTTGCCTGAAAAATCATATGCTGATTAAAACTGCCAAGTATAAAAAATTTACATTAAAATGTTTTCATAAAAATTTCTTAATTGCTAAAGGGAAACAGATATATGGATAATTAGTTTTCCTAACATCCTTAAATAGTTTGAAACACTCCGCTATTAGAGCACTTAAGATAATAACTGATATAACACTTCTGCAGTTTTCAAAGTGTACTTAAACAAAACAAAACACTGAAACTCTGACAACCTGATTTCTTCAGTTTTATAAATTGCCATTTACTTGAGGTCAAGAACAACTTATAATGGATGATTTGTGATGAGTGTTTATTACATTTAACTATGTGCAGATCTGTTAGTATGGTACACTCATCAAAACTATAAGCCCTGGAATCAGACTGCCTGGGTTCAAATACAGCTTCAGGCCTACTACAGATGTGACCTTGGGCAAATTACTTGACCTCTTTAAGTTTCAATTTTCTCTGCTCTAAAATGGAGTTAATTATAGTACTTATCTCACAGGCTTGTTATGAAGGCTGAGTGAGATAATCTTATCTGCTATCTTAACACTTGTCCTGGCAAATAGCACAGAATACATTTATCTATGTATGTACATTATAAAATGGGACTGGGAGTAGTAATAGGAAGGAAGTGATTCTGCCACCACTCCCATTATTTACCTGATTTCTTACAAAACAAGTCCTGATCAAAACTGAGATTCTGGAGAATATCAGTTTGAAAAGATTTTTCAATTACATTCAAGTGTACAATTGGAAACTCTCCAAAGGAGGGGACAGGCTCTTTAGTTTGTAGATCACCGTCATCTTTTGCCCCTTCTTCTGGCCAACTTGTCTTCATGTTTTCCTCCTCAAAAATATTTTCTTTTAATATGTATTTTTTTTTTAGTTGTGGTTGGACACAATACCTTTATTTTATTTATTTATATGTGGTGCTGAGGATCGAACCCAGCGCTTTGCACGAGCTAGGCGAGCGCTGTACCGCTGAGCCACAACCCCAGCCTCAAAAGTGTTTTTAACAGAGGAAAATTCCATACTTCTCCGTGTTTATGTATGAGCATGGTTGGTGATAAGCAAATTCTGGGTAAATGTGACTAAAAAGACAGCAGACTCTGACCCACAGTGACTCTTTTGAGTCTATTTATAGTGCTTTCATGCCTGTCTTTTTCATGTTCTCTCTTGTAGGATCTGGGCTGTATGTGTATTCCTTTATGGCAGAAATGTAATCTTTGAAGGTTACTAGTACCTATTGAAGTGCCTAGAAGATTATTATTAATTTTAAATATAAATAATTTTAAAATTTCTTTTTTTGGAGACATTAAAGAAATCCAATAATTTACCATAATATTATACTATCTTAGGATAAGTGATTTGTGCATACAATGTTTTTTTTATGTTATATAATTATATAATATAAACTTTAACAAGAATTTGTACTGGGAAGTAAATAAAAATTTGTTTAGTACCCATTATATTTATTAAGTGCCACTTTCCAGGCACTCAGTTAGATACTGGGTATATAAGATGACTAAACATGGCCCTTTGCCCTAAAGAACCTTAGTTATATGGGGAAGACAGGCTTAGAAATAGAGAATTTAAATGTAATTTGGCAGCTGCTGAAATAGAAGTATGCATAGATTGCCTATAAGCCCAAGAAGGGGCCTCTCAGTCTAGAGGATGACGTCTGAGCTGTCTTCATGGATAAATATGTATAAGATAACGAAAGAAAGGTAGGGAGCATGTGTCCCAAGGAGAGAAAAGCAAAAGCAAAGTCATGAATCATAAAAACAGCATGGCATGTCTAAGGAACATGAAGCAGTTAAGAAGTACTAGAATGTAAAATGTGAAGAAAATAGAACAGGCTGTAAAGGAGAAAAGGGCCTAAGCTGTAATGGAGGTTTTTATGCTATACACAGGGAATTTGTACTTTATTTCATAAGTTAAAAAAAAGGGAGTAAAATATTCAGTGGAATAAGCAAATGAGTTTGGAGTAGGCATGTAATATCAATTTGCATCTTAGATACATGATTGGGGCTGCTTTGAGGAAGATGCTTTTAATTGGAGCAAGAAGGAGGGAGTGAATCAGGATGGTTATGCAGTATCCAGTTAAGAGCAGATAACCAGGGGCTAGGATTGTAGCTAGTGGTGGAGTGCCTGCCTTGCACATGTGAGGTTCGATCCTTAGCACCACACCACATATAAATAAATAAATAAATAAATAAATAAATAAATAAATAAATAAATAAAGGCACTGTATCCATTCAGTCAGTTGCCTGCCACTCTTTTTTTTTTTTTTTTTAATATTTATTTATTTTTTTTTTAGTTCTCAGCGGACACAACATCGTTGTTTGTATGTGGTGCTGAGGGTCGAACCACGGCCGCACGCATGCCAGACGAGCGCGCTACCACTTGAACCACATCCCCAGCCCTTGCCTGCCACTCTTATATCCAATCATTACAACAATTGTCCCCATATAAAATCTTTTACCAATGATGTTTCCCCACTTTTGTAATTAGGATAAATTTTTGAAATAAATGTCTTCTAACATTGGTTACTTTTTTAAAAAAACATTTATTTTTTAGTTGTAGTTGAACATAGTACCTTTATTTTATTTATTTATTTTTATGTGGTACTGAGGATCGAACCCAGGGTCTTGCACGTGCCAGGCGAGCACTCCACTGCTGAGCCACAACCCCAGCCCAACATTGGTTACTTTTTTGTATTGAATTATATTTGCTGACAACAGTGGATTTCAGGGACAATTTTCAGTTCTGTGTCACAAATGGGAATTCCCAGGTACAAAAGCTGGGTCTGATGGATTATCAATTCTTGTCTATGTGGCTAGAAACAATTAAAGTGTATTATTGATTTTTGTTCATGTTATAGTAGACACTTAGTCCCTGAATTAATGAATGACAATTATGAAAATGTAGTACAACATTATGATAGTTAGGAGGCAAGTTTGGACCATCTGAATTCACTGAAATCTTGAAGCTTCTAAGAGATAATTATCTATCATCTAACCCATTCTCTACAGAGAGAAACTTTTGCATAATAGTAATTTTAAAATCCAACCTATTTTATGTGTTCCTGCTCAAAGAAGTATATTCAACAAAAATCTGAATGTTTTTGGAGCACCTACTATATACGAAAGAACTGCAAGGAACAAAGATGAAAAGCCACATTTTATGCTCTCCAGAATTTATAAGCTGGCAAACACTAAGTTTTAACTATTCGATGTAGTGTTTCACATTTCCAAAGAAGTTGATGGCTTATTGAAAACATTATTTATTGGGACTGGGTTGTAGCTCAGTGGTGGAGCGCTTGCCTCTCATGTATGAGGCACTGGGTTCAATTCTCAGCACTGCATATAAACAAATAAATAAATAAAGGTCCATTAATAACTAATAAAATACTTAAAAGAAAATATTATTTATGTATTCTTTCTCTAATAATTAGAAAAGCTACAATCACCATCCACTAAGAGTTGTATAGACTAATACTTGTATTTTGACATTATTTTTTCTATAGTCTGGCTTCTCAGCCTAACACACTGAAAAATTTTTATGGCTTTGTAATTTTCAATGTCCAGCTGATGCAATAATTTTTTTTCCTGTTTGGTGCTGGGGATTGAATCCAAGGCCTTACACATGCTAAGCACATGCTCTACCATTGAGCTAAATCCTTGGCCAATAGTCTTTTCTTTACAAAATTGACTATTTAAAAAAATAATAATAAATTTGTTTTTTATGTGGTGCTAAGGATAGAACCTGGTGTCTCACGCGTGCTACTACTCTACCAGTGGTACTACTCTACCACTGACCTACAACCCCAGACCCCAAATTGACTATTTTCAACTGCTTATTCTTCTAGACAGTAGTTTACAAGGTGCTTATGGCAGAGCCTTTTGTTTTAAAGAAATGAAAAGAGAGGGATCTTTGAGCAGGCAGGGTTGTGGGTTGTGCTCTGTTATCTAACAGAACAATTTAGCTTTTATCAATTTCATACATCAGTAATAATTTTAAAAAACATGATTTTCAGAAAATGACACCATTTACATTATAAACTATTTGTTTTCTAGGAATAAATCTACTGAAATGTTAAGCCAGACTAGTATTTTAAAAATTATAAAACTTTACTGAACAGAACAAAAGGATAGTTTCTAATTTTAATATAGTTAAAAAGGACATTCATGGTCATTTTTTTTTTTATAATTTAATGTTGTAAATATGTCAGTCTCCCTTGCCCTTAACAGCTGTCATTGATCTACAGATTTAATGCAATGATTACCTAAAACCCAACAAGTCTTTTGTATGGAACTTTTCAAGTTGATTTTAATATTTTATGTGAAAGATAAAAAGTCAAGAAAGAATATTGTAAAGACTAAGAAGAAGAAATTAGTTTTGTATATGTTAATATTTAGTAAAAAGCTATACCAATTTAAAGTTATTTTTAAACAAAGCTCAGAAAAATTAGCAATACAATAGAATAAAGAGCCTGGAAACAAACTGATGTATGGGAATTTTCCATTCAATGGAAGTGACATGGCAGATCAGTGGAGAAAATGGAACTGGGACAACTCATTAGCCATGTGGGGAAAATAATTGGATTTCTTCATCTTACCATATAAAAAAATGTCAATTCTAGGGTTTGGGGTATAGCTGAATGGTAAAATGCTTGCCTAGCATGAGAAAGACCCTGGGATCAATCACCAGCCCCCCAAAACAAACAAACAAAAAGGAAAAGAAAAGAGAAAAAGAGACAATTCTATATAAAAATCTTAAACATCAAAAGCAAAATGTTATAATTTTATATGAAAATATAGATGTATATTCATCTTTCCTCAGAGTACAAGAGTATCTTAAGAGGAAAATGAGGACTGGGGTTTTAGCTCTGCGGTAGAGCTCTTGCATAGCACAAGTGAGGCACTGGGTTTGATCCTCAGCATCACATAAAAACAAATAAATAAAATAAAGGTTAAATTCTTTAAAAATAGAGGAAAATGATAATCATAAAATAAGTCTAAAATTAATTGTATTAAAATTAAGAACTATTCATTAAGACTCCTTAAAGTGAAAAGATGAAATATAGCTGGGATATACTGCTTATATTTGCCAAATATCAATCAGTAAAGGAACAGTATGAACAATACATAGAGAACTCTTGCAAATAAATAAAAAAGAGAATTTATAATTTTTCTAGAAGAACTTCAAGACCATTTTAAAGAAATATATTTTGTACAAAAATAAATAAGCATGTCATAGGAACAGAAACATGTATGTTCATTAATATATGAAGAGATGTTCAACTTCAATTGCAAATCAAGGCCACAACAATACAAAATTTTTAAAAGTTGTGGTAAAATATGAAAAATATAAAACTTACCATTTTAAAATGTATAATTCAATGGCATGAAGTAGATTCACAATGTTTTGCAATGGTTATTTAGCTCCAAAACTTTTTCATCACCCCAAGAGGAAATTCCATATCCATTAAGCATTTATTCTCTCCATTATAGTTCTTCCTCAAACTGTTGCAACCTCTTATTTGCTTTCTGTCTCCATGCATTTTCTCATTCTGAATATTCCATGTAGTAGAGTCATATAACATGCAGAATTTTTGTTTGGCTTTTCTCACTTAACATATTTTTAAAAAAGATTTATGAATATGGTATCATGTGTCAGTACTTCACTTTTTTTAATGGCAGAATAAATTTCCATTGTATGGATATCCATATTTGTTTCTCCATTTATCAGATAATGGAATTTGAGTTGATTCCACTTTTTGGCTATTGTGAACATAAGTTTCATAGTACTTTGTAGCCATTTGACTGGCAAGAATGAAGAAGCTAGACAACACCAAGCACTGAATAGATCTTTTTAAGGAAATGTTGCTAATCAGAGTGAAAATTTATTTAACCATGTTGGAAGAAAACTTCGTATTATCTTGTGAAATTGAACATTCACATCCTCTACAAGACAGCAATTTCATTCCCAGGCATATATTCAAGAGATACTTCAGCATAGAGGTACCAGGAATCACACACAAGAAAGTTAATAGCAGTACTGTTCCTAAGAGTAAAATATTTGAATCACTTGGGTTAATCAGTAGACATTTATTTTCTCTCTCTCTTATAAATTTTTAGTTGTAGATGGACAAAATACCTTTATTATTTATATGCAGTGCTGAGAATCAAACCCAGTGCCTCACACATGCTAGGCAAGTGCTCTACCATTGAGCTACAATCCCAGCCGCCCGCCCCCCCCCACCCCAATACCTTTATTTTATTTATTTAGTTTTTTTTTTTTTTTTAATGTGGTGCTGGGGATTGAAGCCAGTGCCTCAAGCATGCTAAGCAAGTGCTCAGTGGAGCCACAACCCCTCCTCTCCCCACCTCTTTCTTTCTTTCTTTCTAAGGAGTTCTGTTCTACAGGAAAGAGAAAAAATGGAAATGGGGATTGAGTTTTTTTTTTTTTTTTTTTTTAAGGTGAGAGAACAGTAGTAAGCAGAAATATGCATGAAGCACTGGTTCAATGGAAACCTTTTTTTTTTTTTTTTTGGCAGTAGTGGGGATTGAACCCAGGGACCTCTGCCACTGACTCATATCCCCAATCCTTCCCCTTTTTTAAACTTCTTTTTGGGGC
This sequence comes from Marmota flaviventris, assembly GCF_047511675.1. NCBI lineage: Eukaryota > Metazoa > Chordata > Mammalia > Rodentia > Sciuridae > Marmota > Marmota flaviventris. The sequence goes on along the minus strand of NC_092508.1, from coordinate 37,510,388 downwards.
AGGTACTGGGGATTGAAATCAGGGGCACTTAAACATTGGGCCACATCCCTAGCTCTATTTTGTATTTTATTTAGAATCAGGGTCTCACTGAGTTGAGACAGGGTCTCATTGAGTTGCTTAGGGCCTCGCTAAATTGCTGAGACTAGCTTTGAACTTGTGATCGTCTTACCTCAGCCTCCCTAGTTGCTAGGATCACAGGTGTGCGCCATCAAGGGCTCCCTTCTCCACCCTTGTTTGTTTTTTGAGACAGGGTCTCAGTAAGTACCCCAGGCTGGCCTTGAACCTGTGATTCTCCTGCCTGAGGCCTTGAATCTCAGCCTCCAGAGTCACTGGGATTATAGGTCATACACCACTGCACCCTGCCCCAGTTTAAGATTGACCTTTACTTGCCCTTCTTAAACCGCTGGATCAAATAAGAGAATATTGACTGATTATTTTTTTGGATATTTGTTTTATCTTTGGTATAGAGAATTCTATTAGTCCATCTTCCATATCAACACAGAAATTGGTTCCAACTTCCCATATACTTTCATTCGTATAATGTATGAAATAATCAGCCGTCAAAATGAACTATGGTTACATGCAACCACATGGATGAATTTTAGTAAGAAAGTATTGAATGAAAAAGGTGAGTTGAAGATTCATGTAATAGTATATACTTTTTTAGAATGTTTAAACACAAAATTAAATGATGTTACTTGAACATATTATATGTATGATAACATGAATGCACAAATACAGAATTCAGGACAGGGATTACTTCTCTGGGGAAGTGAGGAGCACAAGAAAATCAGTACACATGACTCACTGCTAATCTTTTAGTTTAGTGGTTCTCAGACTTTAGCACGCATCAGAATCACCTGGAGAATGCCTTGAAAATGTGGGGAACGGGGCCTAAGAATGTGCATTTCTAACCAAATTCCAGATGCTTCTAGTTTTCTGCTTTCCTGGGGAACATACTTTGAGAACCATTTCTAGTACTTCACTTTGGTTAGATTGTGGGTTCACAGGTACTCCATTCTTTTTTTTTTTTTGGACTGGGGATTGATCCCAGGGAGCTCTACCACAGCGACATCTTTTTATTTTTGAGAGTTTCACCTATGTTGCTAAGGTTGGCCTCCAACTTGCAATCCTGCTGCTCCAGTTTCACAAGTAGCTGAGATTACACCGCACCCAGTTGTTCCATCCTTTTTTTTTTTTTTTTTTTTAAATTACATGTATATCATGAACCCCTAAGTTACATGAGGGAGCACTTGGAATGTAATTCAATGGCAAAGCCCTTGTCTAGCACTGGGTTCAATTCTCAGTACCACAAGGAAAAAAGTATCAATTAAGTGGGGAGAGGGTGTAACCCAAATATGAGAGTGTGTTATGAACTACAGACTGTTACTTCAATTCTGGGCTCCTGAGGTTTCTCCTGCCCCCAAACTAGAGTCCCATTACTAGAAGAAACTTGAAAAACACTCCTAGAAGATTATCAAGAATATTAAAAAAATATTAACAACTCCTCTTGAAAAATAAAATTGAAAATTATTATTCTTTATGTGCACAGCAGCAACATTGCAGTCTACTTCCCTGGATCTCAAGTGTCTATGGGAAGGATTTAGCAGATCAAATCTACATCTTGATTCAGCAAATACTGTTTACATAAAATATTTCTCCAACTTTTTCAGCTCTTATTCTTCCCTTATGTTCAGGTTCTGAAATAAAATTTAGATCGACTTTTCATATATCGACCAGGGCATATGCAGAGGAATGTCTTCCCTAGAAAGGGAAACAGATCCATGAGTGTAAAACCACAACTTAGAGAAGGGAGCTGAAGATATTATAACAGAAAAGAGGCTATTTTCCGCCGACTTCCGCCAAGAAATCTACTGGCGCAGATCCTGTGGAGGATGGCAGCGCCGGCGGGCGCTTACGGCCGAATTCCATTGGTTTTCGGGGCGGAAGCGTCTGGGCGGCTTGGCTGCGCATGCGCCCCTCACATGTGCGTTTAAGACACCGCCTCCACAGTTTAGGCCGGCTGGAGCTATGCTGCGAATATCTGTCCTCAGGCTGCTGGGATACTCGGGGACCCGCAGGGTCTCTCTCCTGGAGAGTTCTGGCCCACGCCACTATGGTTCAGGCTCTCAGTGTACCCGCGATGATCCTCAGGACACGCGCGCCTACTTCACCACACCCATTTTCTACGTGAACGCGGCGCCGCACATCGGACACCTGTATTCCGCGCTCTTGGCGGATGCCCTCTGCCGCCACCGTCGCCTCCGAGTTCCCGGAACTGCCGCAACCCGATTCTCTACCGGCACCGACGAGCACGGTCTGAAAATTCAACAGGCGGCGGCCACTGCCGGCGTGGCCCCGATTGAGCTGTGCGATCGAGTCTCTGCCCAGTTTCAGCAACTTTTCCAGAAGGCTGGCATCTCCTCCACCGACTTTATCCGCACCACGGAGGCCCGGCACCGGGTGGCCGTGCAGCACTTCTGGGGGGTGCTTAAGTCCCGGGGTCTGCTCTACAAAGGGCTCTATGAAGGTTGGTATTGCGCCTCTGACGAGTGCTTCCTTCCTGAGGCCAAGGTCACCTGGCAGCCGGGCCCGTTGGGAGATTCGTGCCCTGTATCTCTCGAGAGCGGGCATCCTGTCTCCTGGACCAAGGAAGAAAACTATATTTTCAGGCTTTCTCAGTTCCAGGAGCCACTACAGCGTTGGCTGCGAAGCAACCCTCAGGCCATCACTCCAGAGCCATTCTATTACGGAGTCCTTCAATGGTTGGAGGAGGAGCTACCGGATCTATCTGTTTCTCGAAGGAGTAGCCACCTGCACTGGGGCATTCCAGTTCCTGGGGACGATTCACAGACCATCTATGTATGGCTGGATGCCCTGGTCAACTACCTCACCATAATTGGCTACCCCAATGCTGAGTTCAAATCTTGGTGGCCAGCCACATCTCATATCATAGGTAAGGATATACTCAAATTTCATGCCATCTATTGGCCTGCCCTCCTCTTAGGGGCTGGATTGAGCCCACCACATCGCATCTATGTCCACTCCCACTGGACGGTGTGTGGCCAAAAGATGTCCAAGAGCTTGGGCAACGTGGTGGATCCCAGGACTTGCCTTGATCGATATACTGTGGACGGCTTCCGTTATTTTCTTCTTCGGCAGGGTGTTCCTAGCTGGGACTGTGACTACTACGATGAGAAGGTGGTTAAGTTGCTGGACTCTGAGCTGGCAGATGCCTTGGGAGGTCTTTTGAACCGATGTACTGCTAAAAGAATAAACCCTTCTGGAACCTATCCAGCCTTTTGCACTACCTGCTTCCCTAGTAAGCCAGGGTTGGTGGGACCATCAGTTCGTGCTCAGGCAGAGGATTATGCTCTCGTGAGTGCAATGGCTAGTTTGCCCAAGCAGGTAGCAGAGTATTATGATAATTTTCAGATCTATAAGGCTCTGGAGGCAGTGTCCAGCTGTGTTCGGCAAACTAATGGTTTTGTCCAAAGGCATGCACCATGGAAATTGAACTGGGAGAGCCCAGCAGATGCTCCCTGGCTGGGTACTGTACTTCATGTGGCTTTGGAATGTTTGCGTGTCTTTGCAACTTTGCTTCAGCCTGTTACCCCAAACCTAGCTGACAAGTTGCTGTCCAGGCTGGGGGTCTCTGCTACAGAGAGGGGACTTGGAGATCTATTTTTCTTGCCTCGATTCTATGGACATCCATGTCCTTTTGAAGGGAGGAGGTTGGGACCTGAAACTGGGCTTTTGTTTCCAAGACTTGACCAGTCCAGGGCTTGGCTGGTGAAAGCTCACAGGACCTAAAAGCTCATTTCTTACTGGCTTGGGGTAAAAGCAATGTGTTATTTTCATTTTCAGGAAGGTTATACTAGTGTTTTCTGAGCACATACTCCATGTGCCCATGAACAAAGGTTTGTAGCCTTTCAGGTGATGACTACTTTCATTTCTCCATGCCCATCAACCACTGTCTTTTGTGCACCAATGTTCTAAGATGTCTCTAGGGGAAAAATGGGTAAGAGAGAAAATTGCTGATATTTTTCCCCCATTATACCTCCTCTTAAACCAGAGTTATGTTATTTGTTTGCCCAAACTACCTCTCATTACTTCTGCTTCTCAGGCCAATAAGTACAGTGACTCCTTTTATTGAGAGAGGGGTTGGAGCCTCCCAGCCTCAGCTTTTATAGGCTAGCCATACTTTGTTAACATATTGGGTGTCTGCAGATTCTTTTAAAAACCATATGATTTTTGCCCATATTCATTCCCATTATTTAAACTCCATGCCTACTAGGACTTCCTACTTTGTCAGTCAGTCCAAACAGTTGTGTTTTGTAACGTTACACTTCAACCAGTAGATGGCTCTAGTCTCACATTTAATTACTTAAAATTGAAGTTTCAGAATTAAGTTTTCTGCTAATTTCACTGGGCTTTAAATTTTTATGCTTTTCTTGATGATGAGATATCATAAGGGATTTTTTTTTTTTTTTGTGTGTGTGTGTATTTGTGTGGTATTGGGGAGTAAACCCGGTGCCTTGTCCACGCTATCCACTCTACCACTGAGCTACCCCTAAATCTTGACTCTCTTAAAATAACAATTATTTGCCACCACTGCTATTTCGATAAGTTCTTTTTTTGGTGGTGTTGGAGATTCAAGCCAGGACCTTGCGCATGCCAGGCAAGTGCTCTACCACTGAGCTACATCCCCAGCCCTCAGGTTTTTTTTTTTAGGACTACTGAAAAATGACATTTACCTTTTTTTGGTACCAGGGATTGAACCCAGAGGTGCTTAACCACTGAGCCACATCCACAACCCTTTTTATTTTGAGACAGAGTCTTGCTAAGTTACTGAGCCTGGCTTGAACTTGTGATCCTCCTGCCTGTCACTGGGATTACAGATGTGTGCCACCACACCTGGCTGACATTTATTCTTATTGACAGGCTAATAAATAAATGTATAAAGTTGTTTATATGATAAACTATAAAACTTGCAGAATTTGGTATGTTAATTTTAAACTTTACAGGTTACAGATATAGCTAACAATTTGTAAATACTTTAAAGTAATGTTTTCTGTTTCTTATAGGCTTAATTTTGTTATCCACATATACTAATTTACTTTGATTTCTTATTGGTCAATCAAAATAATACAATGTAGAAATTGTATAGAAATTATAAATATTAATACGCTTACTTTCAAGTAGATTTTGCTGTTAAATTCTTTTGATGTTTTAACTTATTAAAGTTTAAAAGTTTATAAGTACCTTATTCAGATCTGTTCTGTTGCATTTGTTGAAGGTGATGGTGCAGGAAGGAAATGATCAATGCTCCAGGAATCTCAAACTGGATTTAGGGAAACTCCAAGGCTCCATAAGAGAATATCACAGAGAAGATGTTAAGGTATCAATTTATACAGTGATTATAATATAGTAAGCCAGTGTTATAGCTCAGGTGATTGGGCAACTAGGCCAAAATTTAACATGAGAACATGCCTTGGAATATCCATTCATTGTATGGTAACGAGCAGAGGGCTCACTCTGAAGTAAACTATTGTCCTGGTAGTTTCCCCAGATTTATTTTAGGTGCCACCATTCAGCTCCAGATTCTCTTTAAAATGATCAAGGTGAGGGATTCCTGGTTACTTGGAAACACTGCTTGGAAAAGAATGCTTGAAGGCATTCTAAAGTTGGAAGGACCATTTCTACAAATGTTCCCTTTGGACTCTTTATCATTTTGGGCTTTTGTATTCTGGTTACTTGCTAGAATTACCAAGACTAGAGCAGAGTGAAAGATGTCATTTGTTTACATTAATGAAGGAAAACATTTGGAAAATCAGTGAGATGATAATCTCTGCCTTTGTTAGTGCTCTTATAGCATTGTTACAGTTCCTGTCACAACTAATACACAGTTATCTTGCATTGATCTTTCTTATGGCCCAGTGCTGATCAATACACAGAAGTTGGTTTGTTGGAGGATGTTGATATTGAGTTCTTTTTTATAGACTGTTACTTGTGCAGACACTTAACTTAGATATTTGTAGTACTGGAGGTACAAGAAAATAGGAGAACCAGAAAAAGAGAGGGCATAATTACTACAGAAGACAGGATATTTTGAGTGGAGGAGTGTAGTAACTTGGGTCTCACTTCTGTGATGATATGGAAGGTGAATCAGTCAGATTCTCTATTGGAGGCACACTATTGATAAAACAGATACCATTTGGGTACTCAGTTGTGTTTGGTTTGATCCAGTAGTTTTAAGAATGGCAAGTAGAGACAGGTGACATTTAAAATTGGAGGGCATGCACTTTAAGAGGGGCGTCCTGTCAGGTGTGGTGATACATGACTGTAATCCTAGTTACTTGGGAGGCTGAGGCAGGAGGATTTCAAGTTTGAGGCTACCCTGGGCACTTAGTGAGACCCTGTCTCAAAATAAAAAAGGCTGAGGATAGCTCAGTTTTAAAGGACCCCAGGGTTACATCCCTAGTACTATGTAAACACACACACACACACACACACACACACACACACACATACACACAAGGCATCCTAATAACTTCCGGGAGATGACAATAAACTTAGCTTTAAGAATCCTCTTATTCTAGAACTGTTAGTACCTTATTTGGCATCTTGTAGGTCCTTTTATCATAAGGAATTTTCTTCCAAATACTACTATTGTGGTTCTCAAATATTCATTTTGGGAGCAGTGTTACAGGAGGGACAAAGCACTGTTTAGATCAGGTATTCCTAGGTTGTCCTATTAGGAGAGTAATAAGATGTCAGTAGACAGTAGTTCAGTAGACTATAGTCCTAATTGGCAGAGTATATGTTAAGTGACAGCACTATATAATGGAGACCTGTTTTATAAGCATACTCTTAGACTGGGCACCTTAGAAGTTGGAAAACCAGTAACTATAGGAGAAGCAAGAAGTAAATACAATCTCTGATTTCACTGAAATCTCAGTTATTCCAGAAATAGACCTCATTCTTTTTCTTGAGGACCTGTGGACTCTATAAGGAATGTGAAAAGAAATTGGATATGAAGTTGATGCCAGAGTACTTGAGAAAGGCATTGGCTATTGGCTGTAAGATGGGTCCTTGGGCATGGTGTTTTTTTCCTCCAAATTTGTACCTATGATTGGGATGTAGCTTTTTAGATCCAAGAAGTTCTGAAACTGGAGAGAAGCTAGCCACTAGTTGTTCATGTTGTAGGCCTCCAACAAGGATGACTTACAACCATAAAGTTGCAGCAAGTGACAGTACCAAGGTTCCTTTAGGCATTATGGTAGGGATGGGTTCCTGGATCTCTGACTATTCCACCTTTACCAGGTATATAGTGGCAATTTTGGCCTGCACTAGTGTAATCTTTAGTTATAGGGGAGGTTAGGCCTCCTGGCTAAGATTTGGTGCATACAGCTGCTATAGATAATCTGTAATTGCCTTCTGAAGACAATGTCCTAAAATCTGTAGTCCAACTAGATATAGAATCACTTATTGGCGAGGTCTGGGGTGCTGTAAACCATGGTGGGTCCTTTCCTTGTCTTTTGTTAGAGAGTGAATATTAGTACACCCAGAATGACATGGACATATTGGTAGCCATATGTCTATTTTTGCAGCAAAGGTGTATTGGGTCAGCAAGTTTGAGGGGAGCTACGGCACAGACTGGGGTTACAACACAGAATCTATAGGAAATCCTTCAAATTCCTTGCAAAACTAATGGATATTCATTCTGCACAGCATAACTGGTTCTGCCCCTTCCTCTTGAAGGAGCTTTGGATAGGATTGGTTAATTTTATCAAGAGGAACATAATTTGGTTAGTATTACTAGAGGATCCAGAACAGTAACAACTAAGTTAATAAGATTAATTAGTGGGATTTTTAACCTTTCATGAAATGTGGCTTATTTCTGGAGTCAGAGAATAGAAGCCCAGCCTAAGCTGGCATTCCTACATCTTTAATTACTACTTTGAGGAGAAAGGAGGGGACTCACCAGTTTGGAGGTAAAATTGGATTCTTTATCTTAGTTTTTAGATAGTCTTGGGTTACCCAAAATAGATCTTCTGAAATCAGGGAATCATTTTACAGAATAGTTGAGCATATTTAAGTACTTATATTTAAGACTACATTTCATTAGTTAGTTTCTACTTATATTTTCATGATGAGGGAAAGGAACTGGGAAGAACCACACACCAAGAGGATCTTCCTACGGCCCTGACAACTGGAGCAGATATTGGGAGGTTCAGCCATACCTGGATTGTTATCAAAGTAAGACTATGGTATTTTTTCCCTTGGCCATGAACTGAATTGTTTGTGGCACAGTTACTCACCATGGATTTTAAAATCCTCAGCTCCTCACATAAGAGCAGGAAGGTATGAGATGTCAGGATGTTTCAGGAAATCAAGTATGCCACCTGCAAGAAGAAAATTATATCTCCAAGGAGAGATGAACCCTGCCCTTGAGACATTAAGATTTTTGGATGGAACAGTGGCAGAAGGCCTGAAAGACTCACTGGGTAAGTTGGAGGGACAGCTCTAGGAATAAATGGAAATGGAGGATGCTACCTGTTTTAGTGTATGGTATTGGGACAATGGTACTAACCTCTCTATGCGGCTGCTCTCAAGGCCACATTTTGTGTGTATATCCATCATTAGTTAAGAACCACTGGTTTATGGGACTTAACATGGAGATAAATCTTTAAAAATTATGATTGACTGCTAAAGGTTGGAATAATTGTATTATTCTCTTAATATATATAATAAAGTTATGACCAATTATGCATTTTTTTCCTAATGGTATTATTATTATTTTGGTATGGGGGACTGAACCCAGGAGCACTTAACTACTCACATCCCCAGCCCTTTTTTTATTAATTTTTAATTTTGACACAGGGTCTTGCTAAGTAGCTTAGAGCCTTGTGATATTGCTGAGGCTGGCCTTGAACTTGCAATCATCTTGCTTCAACCACTGGAGCTACAGGTGTTCACCACTGTGCTCGGTTCCTAAGGTATTTTTAAAAGGGCAATAACTTTAACTTTTGAACACATTAAATAAAACAGTTTCAGTAGTTTTGCTTCCTTTAAACTAGTCTTAAAGTTTCTATTTAAAAATCTATATATATTAATATGAAATTAGTATGTTACACATTTTAGGTTAATGTTAAATAATAGAAGTAGGATGTTATTTCTTTCAAGCCAGACAAAATGTTTAAAGAAAACTCAATCTAACAGAAGATGGGAAGGAGGAAAAAAAGAGCAGAGAAAAAGGAAAAATATGATAATCAGAGAACCCTCAATATGAGGGTAGAAATAAACACAAAATGAATAATAAAATACTTTATATGATAATATCCTGTCAAAAGATAAGTGTTCAAGATTAAACTCAACAAAAATAGAGAAAGCAATATTAATATTAGGCAATCTAAAATGAGGTGAAAACTATTACCAAAGATAAAGGGGACTTAGTATAAAAGGAATAATGTACCAAGTTATAACAATTATAAACTCAAAATGTTAAAAGCTATGTTGAAAATAGCATTAAAAATAAAATTGCCACTCATGAGTTCAGAAAAACCATTTGGTGAGAAAGTGAAAATATGGTAATTCATAGTAGACATTTGCATTTCAGTCTTTAATGCTTATTACTAAGTGTATCATTACTGCTAAGAATAGGAAAAGACATAGCAGGCAAGGTTTTGTTCTATTTATATTCTTGTCTCTGTGAAGATAATAATTTAAACTGTTGTTGGCTAAATATGCTTATTCAATAAGTCCTCTCAGTAGGTTATTAAAAGGGAAGAATCATATAGCTATGATTTTGCCAAATTTTCTAATTAGTAATAAGAGAACTAATGGTTCCTTATTTTATTCCCTCATTTACTTTTCCTATTAACGCTATGAGTTTAAAAAATTTTTTTTTTTTTGGAGGGGAGCGCAGTACCAGGGATTGAATTCAGGGGCACTTGACAACTAAGCCACATCAGCCCTATTTTGTATTTTATTTAGAGACAGGGTCTCACTGAGTTGCTTAGCACATTGCTTTTGCTGAGGGTGGCTTTAGAACTTGTGATCCTCCTATTTCAGCCTCTTGAGCTGCTGGGATAACAGGTGTGTGCTACTGCGCCTGGCCTCTATTATTCTATACTTCATATTCTATTTTGATAAAAAAACTCAGGCATAGACAGATTAAGTAATTTGTCTAGGATTATACAGTTTGTAAAACAGGATATTGGAGACTGAAATGTGTTCTCCATGCCAGAGTCTCTGCACCATCATAAACACAATATATACTGAGGGCATGTTTTAATCCAAAGATCTGAGGATAAAAAGTATAAATAAGACCCTTAATTGAAATTCATTAGTGTTTCAAGATAAGGAATTAGTTTCTCTTGACAGATTATGAAACAGATGAATACCAAAATAAAAACTTAAAAAACTTACCTTTTTCATGAAATATGGGATACTTCACTTTTGCTTGCAGTAGTTTCCTTTAGATCTTAAACCTGCTAATGTGTGCTCATGCAAATTGTTAAATTTTATGGTAACGGTAGAGTCTATAGTTTGTTCCTTTTCTTTACAGTTATTTTTTATTATTTCCGAAATAGTGCTCTAAATTCTAGAATCTAGTATTTCTCTTCTAACTGAAAGTATGTTGTTAAAAAGTCATGAAATCTAAGTTATTTTGAAATATTTTTACTAATTAATGCTTTAAGTACACATTTATCTCTAAACATGAAAATAATAATCAAGTTTATTTGAATTGACTATTATAGTAACAAAGCCAAAGAAGTTTATTAAAGGCCAAACACTAAAACTTTTTCATTTCATACATACAGTTTTAATACAAATGAACTTAATTACTAACAATTTAAGTTCTATGACTTTACTGAACATTACTGTATTCTTACAATATCTTTCCTAACAAGCTTGCAGAAACCAGATTAAATGCCCTTTGACTGCAGTTATTACCAAAGCAAATATACCTTTATTGGCTAAAATACCACATATTAGATAATTTCTGATAAATTATACCTTGTATCATAGTTGAGACATTTTCTTACCCCCTCAAACTAGAGACTTTATTATGAATTGCATAAAGAATACTTAGTGTTAAGTTTCACATTATTTTATTAAATGTAGTTATTTTGTTGGGCATGAGTTATACCTTGAAGAAATGTAATGCACCTATTTTTATGTAGGTCTCTTAGTTATTATGTAAAATGTACTTTAAAAATATATGTAAGGTATTAAAATCCTGGTTAGGTAGGAAGGCCAAAAAAAACCCCTTAATTTTAATTCTATGTTTAAATAGTTTCTTCAGGATTCTGTTTAAATGCAGGCAACAAAGTCCTATAGTTAGTGAGACAGGATGGATACTTTTCAGTTTTTTTATGCAGAGTAAGTTATGACTTGTTGCAGTATCAGACTGATACATCATAAAAATGGTCCTATATAGCATATTTTAGAACTTTTTAGAAGTCAATTAAAGACATTTTTATAAAGGCTTTTATAGAGTAAAGAACCTTCAATCCTGGTAAATTGAAATTAGTGTATTAACTCTTTATATTTAAATTTCTATAAAACTTATTTTTTAGAAACTTCTAATATTTTAAATAAGATACAGAACTTTTTAGTACTAAGTTCTGTTTTGTTTTTAACTCATTACTTGGAATGTAATTAAAATTACAATGTGTAAAAAGCCTATTTTAGTGTTACAGAAGAAGATTGTAAGTACTAACATGAAATTAATTATTAAAAATATGTATGGTTAATTGTATGAAAGCTGATGGTTGGATTTTCATGCCATTTCAGAGTTGGAAGGAGTATTTTTTGCTTGGAATAAAGGAAGTATTTTTAACATTCATTATGGTATTGTCTAACCTAGTATAAAATGGTAACGGTTACCTAATCCTTAAAATAGGAAGATTTTTCTTATTTAATATTGTTCATATTAAATCAGCCTCCAGAAGGGAGTTGATTCATATTCAATTTTAAATAAAATATTTTTGGATGTAACTGATGTCATAATATTAGTTTTCTAGCTTAAGGAGAACTTCCTTTTTCCATAATCCAGGGAGATTATCTAAAGGTGGAGCTATCAGATCTGTGGCATAAAAACTAGTAAATGTATAATTATGTAGCTAAATGTAAAAATTGGGAAATCAACGTGATTTCAGATGGAAAAATAGTGGAGACTTATTATTTAACATTGAGAATAATGAGAATGGGGCTAGCCAAGTTAAACCAAGTTATCAAAACCCATCATTCATAAGTTTGTTGAGGTAGATGTTTAAATATTCAATATATAAATATGTGTAATTCTGAACTGTAAGCAAATTTTCAGAAGATTATAACATAAGTAGGGCACAGACATAAAAATTTCTTTGGTACACAGGACTGTTGCTGAGTTTACTTAGACAATATTAAGAGATTTACTATGTTATTTTAATTGAAAGCTATTTTCACAAACTGTTGGATGGAGCTTGTGTAAAATATTACTGAGGTTAACTTTGCTAGACAGTATCGGGTATTTACATATGGCAGAAAAAATTTACATGTATTATTAGTATCTTAAAAATTTTGCATAATGGTCAGATACTAATAAGGATTTTAGGAAATTTTCTTTTACATGTTGCTAAATATATGTTATGTAAGTAGATATCGTATAACATTCTTTGCTTTGGTACCAAAGTTAGACATGTTAAAAACAAAGATCCTAATATGATTAGCAAGAAACACATTGTAAGTATTAAACCACTCAAATGATTAATGAACACTTTAAATTATTCTTTAGATGTTTTTTTTTTCCAAAACACCAAAGGAAAAAAGATACTTTTTTAGGTAATACTTTTTAATATTAATTAAACATTCCTTTATATACTGTCTTTTATAAACTGGTTGTTTCAGAACTATCTGAGGCTAAGAATGAGGTTTTAGTCTCCATTTCTTCGTTCATTTTTATATCATGACTTATAAAAAGGACCTCAATAATTAAAAGCCAAAACATTGATCTTTTATAGTTATTAAAGCAGTTGTTTTTGTTATCATGAATATGTTACATTATCTATAAAATAAGAAAAAGGTATCACAATTTAATCAGTAGTTTTAGGGGGAGTTATATTAATATATTTTCATATTACCTCTGTTTTATATTTTATAATCTAGACAGAGAAATGTAAGCTTCACAGAATTTAGTGAAAGTAGTATGGAAGTAACAATACCTTTGGGTAAAGAACACAATTACCTAAAACAAATTAGCTAATGAAAACCCTTTAGTGTCAGTCTTTTTGGAAGCAAAATAAACTCTCAGACTCTTGAAATTTACAAAAGTTTTAGAACAAAAATGCCTGATATATGCTGAATAAGTGGGAATAATAAATATAGGATTAAAATGTATGCATAAAAATGCCAGATAAGCTGAGTATTAAATAGATTGTTTCATGATATTTTGACCAGTGCTTTAGTAACAGAATACTGGGTCTTAACACACAGCATGTTACTTTCAAAGTAACTGCAGCAAAATGAAATTTTCTTAAATTGAGGGAGTAGCCTTAGGATGTACCTGAATATTCTTTAATATAATTAGGCATTACATTTTATTACTTGACCTAAATATTTTAGCTCAGAAATATTAGGATAATATAACCAATATATATACACACACCCATTATTCTTTTTGAGGCAGGATGAAATAATCACTCCAAATTATTATTGGATTATCACCTTCCTGATACTATAAGAGAGTTTGTAAGCAAGTGTTAGCTATGTCTACAAATATGAAACACCTGGAATAACATTGAAAAATCCAAACAGTAAAGTTGTATATGAGATTGTCATGTTGGTAAGATAGCCAGATGACGACAAAATTTTCCAAATTTTAATTTAACTTGGTGTAGACAAGAAATAAAAATATTGAAATTCTTGTACTATGCAATCAAATTTCACTAAATTCTAGAATAAATTTCCATACAATTTAAATACTGCTTATTTCTATGACTTATTTTTATTGTTTTATTAATAATCTAGTCTTCTACAAAAGGATTATCATGTTTTTATAGAAGAAAGTTGGGATATAGGGCAAACAGGAAGCATTTAGAGAAAAGTTGGTGTGGCTGTTTTTAATCTGTAAAAATTCTGTAACAATAGGCAATCATAGCTTCTTTGGATTTGAAAGTGAAATATGGGTAAGTTTTATTTGGTTAAGGTTAATGTTTTAAAACTCTAGAAATCTCACCAACTAAGATCTGAATGAAAGATAAAAAGGACTATTGATAGTGTTACTGTGTTTAAAAAATAGATATCAAATCTGACATGATATACATAGTGATGCTTATACTTGCTAAGATGCTACAAAAACCCTTATATTTCCTGGGTAAATGACAAAATAGGGCCAGAAATAGGAAGATAATCTTTAAGTATAGAATAGTGTCAACTTTGGCTGTAGAAATTGGTATGAAACAAATGGTCACAATATAACAGATTTCTGGATATTTTATAATACATAGATTATAATTTTGATGTGTTAATGTCTCAAAATTTCGAATATAAATCTAGAGTTTGAAATGTTTTATCAAAACCGTTTAATATAGGTAAACTATACACAAATCTAAATACAGTGAAACCAAAATAATGTGGAAGCTAGAATCTACTACATTTTATCTCCCTAAAGAGATAGTGTTTTTAAAAATTTTACTATATTACAACAAATGGTCTGTTGCTAAGATTTTCTGTATATGTCATGGCTATGTCTACAAATATGAAACACCTGGAATAAAATTGAAAAATCCAAACAGTAAAGTATATGAGATTATCATGTTGGTAAAATAGCCAGATGATGACAAAATTTTCCAAACTTTAATCAAGATATTTGTTGTCTTATAAATTTTCTTATATTTGGTATAGGTTACAAACCTACATTAGTTAAGTATATAAATTAATAAAGGAAACCATGATTTAATCCTGCATCTCCAATATTCTGGCTACTAAGATTTCTTTAATTCCCTTAAAAAAGCAAAAACATTTAACTTTAGCACATCTCAAATCCTCATTTGTTAGTAGACCACATATGGGGCTAGTTATTTACTACTGTTGGACAAAATAGTTATTCAAGATTCTCCTTAACAGAATCAGTAGAGGGAGGTGGAGTAATAATTGAATCCTCTGCTCTGAAATCTTTTCTAGGATGAAAGTGTGGGCTTCGAGAATATTGAGGTTTCAAACCTACAGATGAAGGTTGAGAAAAGCTTCTTCTCACAGAATGTAACCTTGGTTCCTAGTAAGAGATTTAAAGAAAATTAGGGTTTTAATGCATTTTAAATGGCTCTAATTTTATAATTACTAAGGGAAAGATTTTAAAATCAGATTAACTGGGCCTGAATTCTGAGGTGTGCTTTGGGAAATTTCCCCTGAAAAGAGTAGGTTATTTTATAACCTGCTTACTGGACAGGGAGGCATGCTAACAGCTATATAAAGAGCCTCACTACAAGGGATTTGTGAACAGCCATGTTCAATGATATTTCTAAATTACTAGTTATACTTAATTTTGTTTTGTCCCTAAACTTTGATAAAGATTTGTTACAAAAAAGATTTATGTACTTAAGGTATATAAAATTAGATCTAATCAGTGAGGAAGTAACTATCCAGGAATTATTAAGGTATTCCTATCAGGGAATTATAGTATTTCATGTTATTAGAGTAACATTTTATTTTGTTAACTAAAACATTCAACAAATAGACTCTATGTTCCAACTTATATTTGATCTACTGCTGTACAGAGGGCTTGCTGGAGATTCTGATTTGCTTAAGACAGAATAGGAAGTTTTAGCTAAGGTATAATTTAAGGATTACAAAATGCCTGCACTTCAGAGCACCAAGGTATAGCCAAATCATTTTGCCTAGAAATCTCATTATTTTCTTCTGCCTACTTTAAATGACCTGAGTTTGAATATTGCAATTCAAGAAGAATACAAGGCATGAAGAAAGTAGAGTTCATATTACAAAGTTGATAAAAAACTTTTGAAATAGCAAGTAGGCCAAATCAACTGCCCAGCCTGCATCTAACAACAAAAACTGAATACAAACATTTTACTATTCTTTAAGAACTTAACTAGCAACTTATCTGTAATCAGGGGAAATGAACTAATGTTTCTAAGATATAAAGCAAAATTCTAAAGAGTCATGTTTACTTATATTTTCACTTTAAATGATAGAGGCACTTTGATCACTTCATTGACTTACCAAGACTTTGAGCATGTCTACCAACAATGAAACAACCTGTCAGTACTAGAACAGGTAAATACAGGAGTAAGTCATAAAAACAATGGGTGATTTTTAAAAATGGCGTATCAGATCTAGATACTTCAAGGATTAAAAATGTTTTAAATTGTGTAATTACACAGACTTTGAGTCATTGAAAGATACTTTGTGAAGTTGTTTCCAACTCAGAAAGAAACAAAACATGAAATATTGTAGTAATAAGATAAAGACAGTTAATTGAAATCAGTGTTGTAACACTGTTGTGAGAAAATTAACTCCTCCAATCAATGACCTCGGGCTATGTTTAGTTTTAAGCCTGTTTACAATTTTTGAGCTAAGATATTTCATTAAACAATTATAATAGCCATTTCTCTTTTAGAACTACATCATATTTTATCAGTATAAACAGTGGCATCTGGTATATCTGGTACCTGTTGACAGTATGTAATAAAAACAAACTTGAATAACCCTTTCTCTAAATAGTAAATACTACATGGAAGGTTTATACAAAGACTAATACATGCCTAGCTATAGCTATTAGCAAGAACAATGGGAAAAAAGAAAATATTTATTTATGCCTGTGAACTTTGTGAATTCAAAAGCACTTGGAAATGTACTATGTTCCCAAGAGTGTATTGGCACAGGCTAGTCGAGGGATTGAAATTTTTCTGGGATACTTAAGCAACTTTGTGTTCCTTCTTCTCACCTTTGATCCTTCTTACGTTTCCCAGAGTACTGGCTTATACAGTACTTCCAAAGAAAATTTTCGTTGAGCCATCTAAAAAATTAATTTCTAAAATAATTTTGATTTCTACTATTTGGTTAGGATACTAGTTCATACTTAGGTTACTTGATAAAAGATAACTAAGCAGTTTCCTGTCTATTATAATTTATTTCCTTATTTTAGAACTGAAATATTTTCTGATTGTGACTCCTAGCCACTTAAGACATTAGAAGAGACATTTTATTTTGATGGCCCATTAATTCTTGGATAGGACAAAAATTATTTTGAAAATTATTATACTTTTAAAGATTGTCTCTTAAACAGCTACCATTTATTAGTTATTAGAAATTCTGCTACTTAATGTTATCTTGGGCAATTCTCTTAATCTAAGTTTCAGTTCTTTTATAAAACATTGTTTATCTCACAAAAATATGGAATGAATAAAATGAGGTAATGCATATGAAGTGCTTGTGATTTATAAGGTACTATGTGTAAATGTGAGGTGTTACTCTTGCCTTGAAATGATAAAAGTAAGCAAAAGTGTTCTAGGCATGATTTTACAGCCCATGAACACCAAAGATAATATAATTTTTACAAGGAAGATTATCATGGACTTTAATACTTATTGACATAATACCAAAGCTTTTCTGTAAAACTACTTGTAATTATATAGCAAATTTAATTAATACAGGTTGTTATCAAGATTTTAAGATTAATATCTTAAGATTATACATGTGTATAGAATAATAGAATCTCTGAGATTCACTATGATTTTCTTATTTCATGTTTATAACACAGAAAAAAAGGCTTATATCTAAACATAATTTAGTCAGTTTATATGGGCACTATATCAATGTATCAATGGCTACAATGGAAAACAAAGTTTTTTTTTAGTATGGGGGATTGAACCCAGGGATGCTTTACTACTGAACTGCCATAATGCTTTAATGGTTAAGTATTAGAGAAGTTCAAGCCTACCCCTACAGCTTAATCCTTTTCAGAGTATGCGTTTTTATTCTACTTTAATGTTACATTTGCAGTCATGTCTCTGTATACATGGGGGACTGGTTCTAGGTACTCCCAGAAGATACCAAAATCTGTAGATGTTTAAGTCTTTAAAAAAAATATGGCATAGTATTTGTATATAACTTACACATATCCTCTCATATACTTAAACCATCTCTAGATTACTTAGAACACTTAGTACATATACAATGTAAATGTTATGTAAATAGTTGTTATACTGTGTTGTTTAGGAAATAATGTCAAGGAAAAAAGCATCTGTATTTGTTTAATACCAGCACAATTTTTTTATTATTTTCAATTTGTATTTGATTGAATCTTAGATGCAAAGCCTGTGGATACAGAGGTGTTGATTTATTTTGTAATAATATTACATTCCAATTTCCTTGAGACATTCTAGTTTTAGATCTATTGCATGGTCAGAATTTTATTTTTGAAAAATAATTTTTGAATATAATGATTTTGTAGGTTTATTAATATGTCAGACTTCATTGGTCAGTAAACATCAAAAATTATATGATTTTAGTTATTTAAAAAATATTTTTAATTATAGATGGATACAATACCTTTTACCTTTTTTTATTTACAAGTGGTGCTGAGGATTTAACCCAGTGCCTTACACATGCTAGGCAAAAGTGTTCTACCACTGAACCACAACTCCAGTCCTATTTTAGTTATTTTTGGTGCCTCCTTTCACTCTTACGTATCTTGATTTGAATGATAAGTATATGATCATTCCAATTAAGAACTTGGAGCAGAGATTAGCAAAATCAAGAATATACAAGGAACAACAGTAGAAGCAAATCTTGACATGACTGATAAAACATTAGGGGACCACGTCTATAGGTAAACAACCTTGATTTCTGTAAAGATAATCAAAATCATGTAAGTTTCTTACTCATCTGTGAAGGTGGGAGCAAGATTCAAGAGGAAGTATGTGCTGGAGAATAAGGACTCCTAATCCTGAGTTCATATGGTGATATTTTGGAAAAGAGTAAGGTAATAATCACATTAGAACTTGACAAGTCTCTGAACATGTAATTATCTTTGAGAAAAGATGGAGTTAGCTGGGTGGGTGGTATAGATCTACAATCCTAGCCACTTAGGAGGTTGAGGCAGGAGGATTACAAGTTCCAGGTCAGCCTGGTTAACTTAGCAAAGTAAGACCTTGTCCCTCAAAAGAAAAAGCAAAGCAGGGGGATGGGCTGGATATAGCTCAGTGGCACAGTACCCCTAGGTTCAATGTCAAGTACCACAAAAAGATGGAATTATAATAGTACACATGTTCCTTCAGATAGACCCAAATTACAAGTCTGTCTTACTATAACAGAACAAATTACTGTACTTATAATGAACAAGATTCTTTTGAAACTATATGTTCTGATATTAAATTATGGCAGTAAAAACTGTTGTCAGTTACCTTCACCTAGAATGTAGGAAGACATTTGATTTGAAGAATATTTAATAAAGTAAGAAGATCAACTGGAGGATTTATATGAAGAAATGACCTTTAGGATAAATTCTGGATATTTCCTCAAATAATTAATTTAGAAAAAAAAAAAAACAAGGGAAAGGGAATTCTCTGTATACCTCTGAAATGGGTATACAAAATTTAAGTAAAGGGGAAAGTGATTTAGAATGTCATTTTCAAGAGGCCAGCGAGTAGATTAAATGGGTTGTCTGGTAGTAAGTTTATATTCCAAATCAGTCTTTAAAGAACTTAAGAAAGTCCAGTCTAAAAACCAAACACATCATCTTATCTAAAGCTTTCCAATGTTTTTTCACATCATAACACTAGAAAATGATAATATTCATAGGCACACAGGCTAACAGTTCTGCCTGCACTGTGAAGTAACAGAAAATTTACAGTATTCTTTTTTTTTTTTAATTTTTAGGTGGACACAATATCTTTATTTTACATTTATGTGGTGCTGAGGATCAAACCCAGTGCCTCATGCATGCTAGTAAACACTCTACCACTAAACCACAATCCCAGCCCCTTGGATTCTTAATAAGATAATAAAGTCATTTATTTCCTAGTGGGTGGGTGGATGAACTTAAATATATGTTTTAAAGACCATTAGTGCAGACAGAAATACAGTTATTCCAATTCTGTAGGGAAGCATCAGTTAAACATTTGATGTGGTAAGAGCTAAATCTTAACAAGGAATTCAGAATTTTCTTTGTCTCACAAATTAAATATTGGTTATTTTTTTCCAACTAGAAATAAGTCCACAAAATTTTGATGTATTAATTACATGTGGGGATTTATTGGTTGCTTGCTTGATACTTTATACAAAGGAATGGGATGATATCTGTTTAAAAAAACCCTGCAAAATCTGATCCGTTAAAAAAATTAGAACCTGGGGCTATGGTTGTAGCTCAGTGGTACAGCACCTGCCTAGCACATCTGAGGCCCTGCGTTTAATCCTCAGCACCACATAAAAATAAATAAATAAACTAAAGGTATTGTGTCCAACTACAACTAAAAAATAAATATTTTAAAAAATAAAATAAATAAAGGTATTGTGTCCATCTACAACCAAAAAATTATTAAAAAAAAATTTAGAACCTCTCTGTAGCCTCAAACTCCTAGTCCAGACACTTAAAATTGGTTCCACACTGCTTGTTAATGAGTAATATTACAATGATTGTCTGTTCTAATATATACATTTCCCCTGCTATCCTGTTTTATATTTATACATGCATGTATATATACATATGTGTGTGTGTGAGAATAATAAAAGAAAGCGCCATCACCCAGGCATTCTATAAAGGAACTTGCATTACCACAAAGCCTAAACTTTCAGATGATCCAGATTATATTCAACTGGATTAAAAAAAAAAAAAAAAACAAAAGATGATATAAGCAACTGTATCTCACAGAGCATCTGAAATTCAAATATGCTGAGACACTGAAGGAGGAATTTAGTAACATTTTTATCTCAAATGCTTCATGAGTGAAGTAAAAACACTATTACTTTAAATATTACAAGTTCCATTTGATGAAAAAATGCTGAGGTAACTCAGACTGTGATAGTCCCAGTCTTCATAAATATGAATCTTATGTGCCATGCAAAATGTCTGCATTTCATTGTTATCTTGGGTGTACCTATGAAATTCTTTGAGGAAACAGGATAGCCTTTTTTAAAAAAATAAACATAGATATATAAAAGGATGTGTATCAACATATCTTTCATTTCAATTAATCTTTAATTTGTCTCATAATATTTGTAATGTATAAAGCAAATTGAGGATTAAAAGGCTATAATACTACATATTCAAGCAAAAGTTATCTTGGATCTCTTTTTTCATACTTACAAAATGTTTACTGTATTATTATTAGGAAACTGAAAAACTTGTACCAAGGGGTTCAGAAATAGAAGAAGGAAAGAAGTTGTGAAAAACAAGAATGGCAATCTTAAATACAAATTAGCTCATTTAAACTAGATTTTTAGTCCACATATCTTTTCTCCATTTTGCTTGACTTTTTTCAAGTTATGTTATATTGTTGAAAATTCTACCAAACTGGATTAAACCTTTTGGGTTAATTGGCATTGTCACTAATTTTTTCTTAGGAAAGTTGAGGCAGAGAAGGATACTTCCCCCCCCCCCCACTCTCCTGCTTTTGAGAACTTCTCCAAATCTAGAATTTATTTAGCTCCTTGTGGGCATTTTTAAAAATGGGAATATCCTTTGAGTTTAAATCATTTGTAATATGGTTGGAATTGGGCAAAACTATTAATATTAAACAATACTGTGCTTACTTGGGTTATTTGAAAGATGAGAGACAATATACAAATAATGGGTATATAATACATATCCTTAAGTTCTATCATTTTCAGTCAAGAAGATTAAATGAACTAGGTAGATCAAGACTCAGAAGTCCTTAAAAATTTAGAGAAATTCAACCCAAAATAAAAGTAGAGGTTCCTTAAACGGCTAGTAGCTAGCAAGGGGAAAAGTCAGAATGAAGGTGGGTCTTTCTCATCATCAGAACACTGAGTTTTTTAAAAAAAAACTGATTCAAAAAAGAATATGATACTTGGAGAATAAGCTGGAAGGGGCTGCGTGTTGGTGGTGCATGCCTGAAATCCCAGTGGCTCAGGAGGCTGAGACAGGAGGATTGCAAGTTCAAAGCCAGCCTCGGCAATTAGTAAGGCCATAAGCAACTTAACATGACCCCATCTCAAAAAAATGAAAAGAACTGGGGATGTAGCTTAATGGTTAAGCACCCCTGGGTTCATCCCTGGTACAAAAACAAAAGCTGGAAAGGTGGGTAGACCAAATATTTCCCAGATTGAAGAGTTAACTAGTAGGATCATGAAATAGTAGTCAACTCATGGGACAGGAAGAGTGCAGTTTAGGTTCTAGCTTGGAATTTTCCAATGGGAAAACTGCTTTTTAGACTACTGAAGCCTATCAAAGACAAGAGACAAGGATTTAGAGAGACTTCCACAAAACTTGCCAGTGGTAAGTAATGGGACAAAATAAAAGCTAAAAAGTAAGGTGCAGTTACTTCTAAGCCTTTATACTTCAGGTAAGAAACTTGATTGTCTTATAAAGTAATACTAAAAAACTATCATTTCCTAAAAGCATTATTTCCCCCACAAGAGATGTTTTATCTAACAAAGGAGGAAATGCGGAAGAAAATAATCTAGGATCATCCAGATTTTCTCTGATGAGCAAACAGTAAGTAAAAGGGCTGAAGTGAGGAGAAGACCCTAAGTTGGCAGAGAAAGGAAGGGCTTTAGTCTATATATAGAGAGATTGTTTCTCATACCCTCTGTTTTCCAAAGGGACGAAATATACCAAGGAGATGTGTATGACCCATATCACTTTTATTAAAATACTAATAACAATTACTCTACAGGTATATAGCTTGATAGAAATGAAAAACTGAGGTTAACATACTAGCTTTACTAAGAAAATCACCCTAAAATATTATTAAATAATCAAAATTTGGCTTCTCTTAACTAAAAAATATGTTATCAAATGAGGAAAATAGACAAATCAATAGATGGAGATTTAAAATGTTTACACATTTAAAATATAAGATGTAAATATATCACAAGTGAGACCTTAAATAAAATAACTATTCAGCCTTTTACTATGTATTTTTAGTTAACTATAATCAACCTTGGCAATTATATTGATAATATTTTATTTGTTTGTAGCAGGGATTGAACCCAGGGGCACTTAACCACAGTTACATTTTATTTTTAATTATTTAGAGACAGGGTCTCAGCAAATTCCTTAGGGCCTTTTTAAGTTTCTAAGGCTGGTTTTGAACTTGCAATATCCTTCTGCCTCAGCCTCCTGAGCCACTGGTATTACAGGTGTGAGCCACTGCGCCTCGCAGTTAATACTAATGATTAAGATTAGAAGTCTGTTATCTAGTTATCTGTTCACTAGTTTGAAATTTATGCCAGTGATATTTTCAGATCCTGACAGGGCATAAAGTGGGTGATATCAAGATAACCACAAAACTAATATAAGGAAAAGTGAAGGATAATGTCACATGGAAAGGGAAAATAAAAAAAAAATGACAATGTGAAATAAAACAAGTAATCTTGAATAGCACTTGATTTCTGAAAGGATCCAGTAGAACATAGAAAATACAAAATTTATGCAATCTATAAAAGCAAAGAGACAAGAAATATACAGCAGGTCCAACAAACAGCAGCCCTTGTAGCTGGTAATCAGAGTGGTATTCAACATGGAAGGATAGAAACTTAAACATCTTTTTAGGGAGGTATGAACAGAGATGGAAACAATTAAGTTGAAATAAACAGTACCAGCATGAACATTATTCATATCCACCTTTTGGGTAAAAAGTTTTCTTTTGCCCTTTTTAAGTCTTCAGGGATTCCAGAATAAATTTTGTCAAAGTATAGGTCCAGGGGACATTGACTTACTATAACAATAGAGCACATTGAAGCATGATATCTTAAGTTGAATTTGGATGCTCTCCTAAAGTCCTTTTCAATCCTTTGACTCTGTATTTTAATGTTATGTAGGCAGAATTTCTGGGAAAAATACAAAGAATTTTTGTGACCCTGTTCTTTATTTTATAGTTGTATAAATTTGTTCAAAAATATTGTACTGCCATTGTTGGTGGAAATTTATAAAACTTTTATAAATTAAATCATACCTCTTTCCAAGCTATCCTGAAATCAGCTGACAGAAGAAGTTAAAGTCTTAATTTTCCAAGATCCTTTTGTATTCAGTTGCATTAGATATTTTGGAAAAACAGGTTGCAAAGTCATTACCTTGTGATTTTAGTACATGTACTAATATTTGCATCATCTGTTTCACTTTAAAACAGTGAATTTCGGATAATTTCTTTAGATTGGCTTTTCAATATGGGTATTAAGTAAGTAAACACTTACTTTTCAAAAATTATTGATTGATGAAATACTACAAAAATAGAAAAGTAACAATGGGCTTCACTTAGTGTGTGTGAGAATTTTCATCCCCTTAATTCATCTGTTTATAGAAGTAATGTGTTAGGGCTATCACACTAGGCCATAAAAAGGATGGATAGATGGGTATGGAGGCACACATCAGTAATTCCAGTGACTCTAAGACTGAGGCAGGAGGATTGCAATTTTGAGGCCAGCCTCAGCAACTTAGCAAGATCCTAAGCAACTTAGGGAGACCCTGTCTCAAAAAAATAAAAATAAATAAAAAGGACTGGGGTCTTAGCTCAGTGGTTAAGTGCCTTAGATTTAATACCAAATACAAAAATAAATAAATGATAAATAAATAAAAAGGACGTATACCATCCATACATTTAGATTGTCAATGAAGTCCAAAGGGGGCTAGGGTTGTGGCTCAGTGATAAAAGTTATTGCCTAGCATACATGAGGCATTGGGTTCAACTCTCAGTACCACATAGAAATAAAATAAAAATATTGTATCCACATAAAACTAAAAAAAAAAAAAGTCCAAAGTTTTTGCTAGTCTCAAAAATAAAGATAAATTCTAAGAAAATATACATGTAGGAACTATATATGGGTGTGTACATATAAATGTGCATGTGTACACATACAATCTATATGTATGTATATAATGTTTATGTGTGTGCATATATTCCATATAACTGTGGAAAAACACACTTAGGTATCAATTATTATCAAAATTCTTTGCCCAATAATACATTATTATTTTTTTATTAACAGTCCAGGATTTGTTTAGCATCATGTTTAACATTTTGAAAATCAAAACATTAACTTTTTTGTTCATAAGGAGAGTGCTATTAAAAGAAAATCTCTAACATCAGTGTTTAATAATATTTTTACTTACAGAACAAAAACTTTCAAAATTTCATTATGGGACTTATTAGTCTATTTACATTTCTAAAACTGAGGGTAATTAATGTACATGAGATCCTTGTATGCTAGTATACATTCATAGGGTCTTACTATTCTCATGAAACCATTTGATTGGCAAATATATTCATTATGGTTTCAAAAAAAAAAAAAAACACTCTATTTGACTCACTGGGAAAGAACTTTAGGGTTTATGTCCTGTCATTTCTGCTGCTGCTGCTGAGCATGGAAAACATTTAGGGTTGGAATAGGACAGGGAAGAGTTAAATTATTAGGGTCATGCCAATATTTAGTCTTTCCTCTTTCTTTTCTAAAATTAGGGGTCAATGAAAGAACTGTAAATGAAAATAAAAGGGACATTTCTTGTAGTACTACAGAAATTTTAGTAATTAAAAATGCTTATGATGTGTTCTGTGTCTTTTCAACAACTACCCCTCGCTCCAATTCCAATTTTATATTATGAATTGGCTTTAGAGTCAGAACCTAAAGTTTTCCTTTAGTGCAAGAAATAATTTTGTATTTTATGAAAACATTTAATTATCTTTTTAAAAGTTAATCACATAGATATATTGGTAAAAAATAAGGTGGTAAGAAGATTAAAGCATTCTAAGAACATTAATATAGTGGACTGTCAGTCAATGTTACAGGATCATGTTAGAGGTAGCCCTTCTTTTCTCAAAATTCTATGATGTAAATCTATATTATGTAAAATTTGTTATCAAATGGATGATGTTATAGGAGGGTTATAGTATTTTCTCAAACCTTAGAGAAAAATTTAATACAGTTAATCACATGAAAAGCCAAGAATATTGACCATGTTGGTAATATTTCTAATATTTAGAAGATGTTATAATAAAAGAAGTATAAATACTATTTAAATTCTGAAAACCACAGTGGAAGCAAAGTTAAATAAGAAGTAGCAGTAACAAATAAAAAAATTAGATGAAAGCATATTAAATTACAAAATATCAAAGTAATAAGACTAAATCATAAAGGCTAAATAATATACTATGTTCTAAAGTTATGGAAGTATTAGAATTCTATTAGAATTAGAAATGGTTCTTATCCTAATTAAAATAAATATAAAAGGATATGGAATATAGTATCTAAAAGACTGAGAAGAAAAATAACACAAAGCAGAGAAAATGAAAGACACCTCACTATTCCCAATGTGGTTATTATTTATGAATGGATAAAACATGTAGAAAATGTCACTACAGTTAGATTAACACATAAAAAACATACCACATCTACCTAAATAATTTCTTAAAACAGCTGAAAAAGCAAATTTCATCAAATTTAGACAGCTTATAGTGGAATAAAAAAGTATTGTGAGTTATTAACTAACCCTAAGTTTCACAACGGGCAGCTTCTAGCCGGTTCCTTGAAGCTGGATCTTGGTCACACAAGGATCATTGGACAAGAAATCAGTTGAGCTGGACTAGAGCTGCCCAATTGTCTTAATAATGAATGCTCCACACTGTCTGTTAAGTAAAGAGAAAATAAGATCAGAAAAAAAGGAGTAAGTTAGAGTAGATGAATGTAGATCATCAATCAACATTTACTAAATACTTGTAGATCCTGTGGTACTAATTAAATTTGAATGCTATGAAGTGAGAAGCTGATTATTAGGAGAGTCCAGAACTTTAGAAAGTCTTGCTCTCTGCTTTCCAAGAGTTTACCACCTGTACTAGAGAATTTCTAGTCTAGTGTCAGTATAATATTTAGTACATAAAATTAGGAACATGTCACCATGAATTACAAGTGTATTATATAACATTTCCTTCTATCAGGTGAGTTTAAAAAACTTGTTTTTTTCTGTACTATTTGAAATTTTATTCATTTTACTATTTTAAGAACAAAACATAACTCTCTCCCACAAGAGAATTTAAAAATAGGAAAGAAACATTGAGTAACTTTTAAGGCTTTTTGTAAAAAAACTTGTTTTTTAAGAGTAGTAGTGCTTGGCAGGCCATTTAGAAAGTTGTTATTAAAAAAAAAAAAAAAACCCCACAAAAGTGCTCTTCAAAATGGGAATGGTAGGGCTGAGGTTATGGCTCAGCCGTGGAGCACTTGCCTAGCATGTTTGAGGCCCTGGGTTCCATCCTCAGCACCACATTAAAATAAAATAAAATAAAATAAAGGTATTGTGTCCCACTACAACTAAAAAATAACTAAAAAACAGGAATGTCCGGACTGGTATTTATTTGTAAGGTACTTCTGCTGTATAATCTATAGAGTAATTCCATATACCTGGATCATCTGGGATTTTTGTGTGTGTGTGAAGATTCCTTGGGTGCCTGCTAGGACATACAGCCTAGGCAAGTCTTCTGATGGCTACAGCTTCAAGCTAACAATGAATTGCAACCACAAGTGAGACCCCAAATGAGATATACCCAACTGAGTCCAGAATTATTAAGAGATAATTATAAATTGTGGTTAAAAAGCTACTAAAAAAAGTCAGTTGGATCATAGAGACTACATTTTTGGCACTCTGAACTTTGGCTAGCTCTTTATTTAGGGGATCAAGCTTTTTAGTTTTCCATATTTGTTGCAATATCTTTAAAGTAGTGCTAAGAGAATTTTCTATGTTGGTGAAAATATTCTATATCTACAAAGTCACATACAGTAGTAAGTAGTCACATGAGGCTATACTTGAAATGTGGCTAATTGCAAATGAGAAACTAAATTTTAAATTTAATTTGTATTAATTTAAGTTTGAAATTAAATAGTTGCATGTAGCTAGTGTCTACCACGTGAGAAGTAGCACAGGTCCTATGGGTTCAAACTTGTCTGGTTGTTAATGTATTGAGTGGCCTGGCTTTCCCAGTTAATATTTCCCACTTAATATTATTCACTTCTGTATTTATTATGAGTGTCTACAATACTAGCAAGCAGTTAGTGAAAATATTTGTTGCATAAATGAAATCTACTGTGATAATATACAGCTCTTCATGCCTAGTCAGTTACTCATAGCTTATTGGCTGTATACAATTCAGTATATTCTAGTTCACTTAGGAGAAAGAAAAGTGAAGTCAAACTGTTTTATGTATTTATTGCTTGATTAAAAGCTCAAGAGAAGACAGGGATCAGTGCTAGCCTCATTATATACATATACAAGTAATTTAGGTTAATGAATACTGGAAATTAGAAAATACTATTTAATGTTAAGGAATTTGTATGGGTGTGGATAGTTGAATAGAATGATAAGAGGGAAAATACTAATTTTAGATTAAAAAATTGATCTGAGATTTTATACATGATTAAAAGCATGGAAACTGAAAATGGAGAAGTTTTAAAGAAATATATAGTAATCCCATTGGAAAAGAATAGAGCATTGTAAAGGGATTTGGCAGTGAAGAGAAATGAAATCTATCATGCTTAACGAGTTACTGAGCTAAAAAAGGGGAAACAGTATAAAATAGACATGTCAGTAATAAAATAGTATAAAATAGATCATGAAGACAGATAAATCACTGGTATTGTTTTTATTTTAGAGGAGAAGTTTGATGGGCAGACTAACAGATCAACAGTGAGGATTCTGAAAATAAAATGTGAGATTATTGTGTACTCATGATCTTCAGTTTGAGGAGGATGCAACCATCAACCAGGTGGTAATACTTTAAGATTAAGTTAGAATTAAGTAAGGAAGCAAGCACTGGCATCAAATTAAAACACTAGTAAAATATAAATGAAAATTGGAAAACTCCCTTAGGATGACAGTTTAGAGGGCAAAGAGAATAGTGCTATAATTATTAGTTGATAAAAGAGGAAGAAATATATTTCTGAAAATAACACTGAAAGATCAAACTGAATGCAAGGAAAAAGAATCACATCCCAGTATTAATAAAACTTGAGGACAGGCCAGCTGGCAAATTGAATTAAGGGAATCTAAGAGTATAAGAACTAGCACAAGACCCATAGGACTTGGCTAATAAGAAGTCATCAAACTTGGCAATATATCTTAGAAGGTATAGAAATCCCACCTTATCTGCAGTTTCACTTTCTCTATGTTTTCAATTACATTCAGTTTACAGCAGCTGAAAATATATATTACATGGAAAATTCCAGAAATAAACAATTTAAGTTTTTAAATGTTTGTTGTTCTAAGTGGCATCATGAAATCTTTCATTGTCTGCTCCATTATGCCCAGGATGTAAATCATGCCTTTGACTAGTATATTCATGCTGCATATGCTACCTGTCTAGTCATTTAGTAGCTTTATTGGTTATCAGATCAACAATCACAGTGTGTGTGTGTGTGTGTGTGTATAGGGTTTGGTACTATTAGAGATTTCCAGCATCTACTGGGGAGGTCTTGGAACAAACATATCCCCTGTGGATAATAAGCATGGAGACTACTGTGGTATAAATGGTTTGCAATACAGAAAAAATACTAATTCATGTGGAACGAAAACAATATCCTTCTCTATACTCTTTCCCTGTGCCTATTCAAAATGGGTAAATTTAAGATATTTTTAATGAAGTGTGGAATACAAAATCCTACTGCTTACTCTCATGGGTTTTCAAGGTGGGGAAAGATGTATTCAAAAAATATTTAGAAAACTATACTGTAAGAGATTTTGGTCTGATCAATTGAATCTTATGTTTTGAAAGGTAAGGTGTCTATCTAAGTGGTCTATGTTCTAAGGGGAAAGCAAAAATGAGAACATAATGTTTAATTAGAGGAATGAGAGACTGAGAACACAAGGAAATGCAAGAATGGAAACACATAATTGAAAATAATTGTTACACACATATATAAAAATAAAATGTACAATAAGATAGATTTCCCCATAAAAGAAATGTGAAATTTATACAGAATACTACCAAGTATTACCTGCCTTACACAGTAATTAATAAGTATCTCAAATTATCTTTTACCTCCCCTGTCCTACCCCAACTGGTTATTTTGTTTAGTAAGAACTTATGGCATTATAAGCATTAGAACAGTTCAGAGGTTTAGGATCAAACAGTATATATTAAACTAAAATATATATTAAAAAGATGATTTAAAAGAAATATAACTAAACCATTTATACTATGTTTCATATTTTACTTTAAGATGATACATTAATCAGACAATGGATTAATTCAAGGGTAATCAAACTATGGTCTGCAGGTCAAATCTGTCCCATTGGTTGTTTTGTAAATGAAGTTTTACTAAAACACAACCATAGTCATTGTCTATATTTTTTTGTGGCTGTTATTATAATATAGTAGCAGACTTGAGTAGTTTTGATAGAGACCATGTGGTTCTCAAAGATTGAAAAGCTTGGGCTCTTTTGTTGATTCCACATTTAACTTTTCCAGGCTGCACAGAAATTTTTAGACTGAGAACTTGTGAAATCCTATGAAAGAAAACCTTAATGAGGTGCCTTAAATAAGGCACAGAGTGAATATATTCTTGCTGTAGAGTGAATGTTTATGTCCTCTCAAAATCCATATATTGAAGCTGAATCCCCAGTGTTACCATGTCTGAAGGTGGAACCTGTGAGAGATAATTAGGTCATGAGAGTGGAGCCCTCATGAATGGGATTAGTGTCCTTGAAAGAATAAACAAGGAAGAGCTTTTGGGGGGAAAAAAAAGAGAGAGCAGTTGCTTCCACTATCTCTTCCCTCTGCCTTGCACAATGTATAATGAGAAGACAGACATTTACAAACTGGAAAGTTAGTCCTCACCAGATACTCGACCTGCTGGAACCTTCATCTTGGATTTCTCAGCCTCCAAAACTGAGAAATAAGTGCTTTTTTTTTGGGACTGAGGGGCAGGTACCAGGAATTGACTCAGGAGCACTCAACCACTGAGCCACATCCCCAGCCTTATTTTGTATTTTATTTAGAGACAGGGTCTCACTGAGTTGCTTAGCACCTTGCTGTTGCTGAGGCTGGCTTCGAACCTGCTATCCTCCTGCCTCAGCCTCCCGAGCTACTGGGATTATAGGTGTGCACCACCACATCCAGCAAATGCTTAAACTACCTAATCCATGGCCTCATTGTTATAGCAGCCTGAACTAAGACAAGTTTAAATTGAGAAGTAATCACCAAACTTAAATATATTGGATTCTCCTTGTCAGGTGTGGTGGCACACACTTGTAATCACGAGTATAAAGCCAGCCTCAGCAAAACCGAGTGCTATGCAACTCAGCGAGACCCTGTCTCTAAACAAAATGCAAAACAGGGCTGGGCATGTGGCTTAGTGCCCCTGAGTTCAATCCCCAGTTACCGCCCCCTCCAAAATAAATTGTATTCTCCTTAATTAAATGAAAATAAAAATTAGAAATTATGGTTTAATAAAAATTTTGGTAAAAATGAAGAAGCTACTCATATTACTGCTTTTGAAACTACAAAGAACAATTAGATATATGTTTATATATTACAAGTATTTTTTATATATAAAATTATATATTTGTTTCTATGTTTAGTTAAATATATTGTTTTACTGTCAGGAAGTTGAATGTCTTTACAAAAGCACCAAAAGTTTTCCTGTAATATTAAAAAAATTAAAATTTATTTTTAAAAATGTTTTTATTAGTGCATTATAGCAATACATAATATTGGGGTTTACTTTGACGTAATCATACATGAGTGGAATATAATTTGCTTTACTTCAGTCTCTAAGTACTTCCACCTTTCTTCCCCTCCTCCTTCCTTCCACTCTCCTTACTCTACTCTATTGGTCTTTCTTCTATTTATTTAAATTTTTTAAAAGTTGATGCTTTACTAGGTATACATAAAGATGAAATTCAGTTGGTATACTCGTATATGAACATAGTATAATTTGGTCAATTTCATTCAGTTTTTTCCCACCCCTCCTTCTTCCCCCTTTATCCCCTTTCTCTACTACACTGAGTTCCCTTCTGTTTTTATGGGATCCCTGCCCGCCCACTATCCCCTTTTGATCTAGCATTGACATATGAAAGAAAACAGTGGACCCTTGACTTTATGGATTTGGTTTATTTTACTTAGCATGATGTTCTCTGGTTCTGTCCATTTATTAAACCAGCAAATGCCATAATTTCATTCTTCTTAACAGCTCCATGGTGTGTTTGTGTATAACTTAGTTTATCCATTCATCTGTTGAGGGGCACCTGTACTGGTTCCACAACTTGGGTATTGTGAATCGTGATGCTGTAAATATTGATGTGCTTGTATTAGTCTAATATGGTGATCTTACTTCTTCAGGATAAATACCAAGAAGTGTATAGCTAGGTTATATGGTGGTTCCACTCATAGTTTTTTGAGGAATCTTCATACTGCTTTCCAAACTTGGTTGTACTAATTTGCAGTCCCACCCACAATGTATGAGTGTATTCCCCCACATTTTTTTTTTTTTTGTGGTGCTGGGGATTAAATCCAGGGACTTGTGCAAGTGAGGCAGGCACTCTACCAATTGAGCTATATCCCCAGCCCCTCCCCCACATCCTTGCTGGCATTTATTATTTTTATTCTTGATGATTGACATTCTAATTGGAGTGAGATGAAATCTCAATGTAGTTTGGATTTGCATTTCTGATTCTAGGGCTATTAAACGTTTTTTCATATATTTGATGGTTGCTTATGTTTTTTTTCTTTTGAGAATCATCTGTTTAATTATTATTTAAATTTTTTTGTAGTTGTAGATGGACAGAATGCCTTTATTTTATTTGTATATATGGTGTTAAGGATCAAACCTAGTGCCTTGCACATGCTAGGCAAGTGCTCTGCCACTGAGCTACAGCCCCAACCCATCTCTGTTTAATTATTTTGCCCATCTATTGTTTGGGATTTTTTTGGTTTATTTTAAACTGATATATAAAATTTAAAAAGTATACATATTAATGGAGTACCATGTAATGTTTCAGTACATGTATACATTATGTAATGATAAAATAATATTTTGTACATTCACCTCCTTAAACATCATTTCTTTTTTTGTTGTTGTTTTTGTACCGGGGCACTTAACCACTTAGCCACATCTCTAGTCCTTTTTATATTTAGAGACAGTCTTGTTAAGTTGCTTAGGGCATCACTAAGTTGCTGAGGCTGGCTTTTGAACTTGCAATCCTCCTGCCTCACCCTTCCGAGCCCATGAATTATAGGTGTCACTGCACCTGGCCCTCAAACATTTATAATTTTTTGATGATGAAAACTTTCAAACTCCTTCAATCTTTTTGAAATATACATTACATTATTGGTTAATATAATCACCCTAATGTGCAATAGCATAGCAGAACTTCTCACTTCTATCTAACTGTAACTTAATATCCATTGATTCACATTTCCTTACCATTCCCCCACCTATACTCTCCCTGGCCTCCATGATTATTCTCAATTTCTATGAGATCAACTCTTTCAGATTTTACCTTTTGAGTGAGATCATGTAATACTTGTCTTTCTATGCCAGGTTTATTTCACATAACATAATGATTTCTAGTTCCACCTATGTTGTTGCAAATGATGGGATTTCATTCTTTTAAAAAAATTTTTATACTTTGAAGGATATAAAGATCTTATGACATTGAGACTATCGATGCTTTTTATAGAAAGCTACATTTGTTAGAATGTTTGTTGTAGAACTCTGTATTTGTTTAATGTGGTAAATTATATTTGCCATATCAGATATTATTACTCATCAACCTGTTGCCTATATCACTGCTTAATTTGAATGCCTTAATCAGCATGGAAGTACAAAGCTCTTTTAGAATTAGGAACATGTAGCTAAAGATTTTTGTCCTTATAAAAATTTGTTACCAGTAAAATGAAGTGATATTAGCATAGCATGTTAACTTTTTATGTATGTGCACTATGGGTTCTTTTGGCAGTTTCCTGTGGCCTATCAGAATTATTCTTAGAATAAAATTCTTAACTACATAAAATACATAAAAGATTATAAGGGAAACAAATTATATTGTAATACACAGACTCTTGAAGTGTGGGTACACACGTGTATGTCTTTGGATTAGATTAAAACTCAATGCAGGGTGTTGAGATTATAGCTCAGTAGGTAGAGCACTTGCCTAGCGCATGTGAGGCACTGGGTTTGATCATCAGTACCACATAAAAATAAATAAATAAAATAAAGGTATTATGTCTACCTACAATGAAAATAATAATAATAATAAAACTCAATGCAGAATCTTAGTATCTCTTTTCCTTGAACTCAAAGATCAGATATAATTATTTGTGATTATTATATAATAATATATATAATATAACATATAATATAATATATAATTCCATCAAGAATAAGGATGTTTCTCCTTTTGTTCAGGGCAGCATATAGGCCCCTTCTTTTATATTATATTATCATTAACATTTCAAGTATCTATAGTGATGTAATATTTGGCTCGGATATCTTGGGGCCAACTTAGACTTGATTTCAATATCTTAGTGAAAGTAAAGGCAATAAGATGCAACTCTACATATTAAGAGCAGCAACTAAATTATGAACAATTAAAAATTTAATTTCCTAATCAGATTCTTTTAGAGATTCTGATTGAGCTGGGATAAACAAATGATTTCCAATGGTTTGACTTATGATTTTTTTCTTTATTCTCATCTTGGTGGAAAAGTGATGTGCATTCAGAAGAAACTGAATAGGTAGTCATCAGCACCAAGCCACAACTCACAGTAAGCCTTGTAATAACAAGGGTATGACTGATACTCTACAATGTACTGTGTTGTTAAGCTATGAGGTTTGGTAGGCTAGGTATATTAAATACATTTTTATGTTTTTATTTTTAAATTTTTATTGGCACATAATAATTATACATAATAGTGGGATTTACTGTGAAATACACATGCACATAATGTAATTTGGTCAGTTCATTCCTCAGTACTCCCCCTGCCCTTACCCTTCCCTTCTCCCTCATGTGATTCCCTTTTTCTACTCTATCGGTTTACTTTCTACTGCCATGAGATCCCTTTTCCCTTGCTTTTTTCTCTCTAGCTTCCACATACAAGAGAAAACATATGAACCTTGACTTTCTGAGTCTGGCTTATTTCACTTAACATGATGTTCTTCATTTCTATTCATTTTCCTGCAAATGATATTAATTTCATTTTCTATGACTGCATAAAACTCCATTTTATTCATCTATTCATTTGTTGATGGACACACCTAGGCTGGTTCCATAACTTGACTATTGTGAATTGCACTATATGAACATTGGAATGCATGTATTGCTATAGTATGCTGACTTTAGTTCTTTTGGATAAATACCAGGTATAGAATAGCTGGGTCATATGGTGATTCCATTCCAAGTCTTTTGAGTACTCGTCTTCCTCATTTCTACAGTGGTTGTATTAATTTTCAGTCCTATCAACAATATGTGAATGTACTTCCCCCCAACATCCTCCAATATTTATTATTTGTATTCTTGATGACTGCTATCCTAATAACTAGAGTATAGTTTTGATTTGAGAAGTATCTGTTAGTTCACTTGATTATTTATTGATTGGGTTACTTTGCTGTTAAGTTCTTTATACATTCTGGATATTAATCCTCTTTTTGTTGGAGCTCTTTCTTTGATTTATTCCTTTGCCGTGCAGAAGCCTTTTAATTTGATGCTATCTCATTTATTAATTTTAGGAGTCCTACTGAAGAATCTGTTGCTGTGCTAATTAATATTGGAGTGTTGACCCTATGTTTTATTCTAGCATTGCAAAGTTTCTGGTCTAACTTCTAGGTCTTTGACCAATATAGACTTGACTCTTCCGCAGGGTGAGAGAGAAGGGTCTAGTTTCATTCTTTTACATACAGATATCTGATTTTCCCAGCACCATTTGTTAAAAAGTCTTTTCTTTGATGTGTTTTTGAGACTTCAAGGATCAGATAGATGTCTGTATATATGTGGGTTTGTCTCTGTGTTGTCTATTTCACTGATCCATGGGTTTATTTTTATGTGAGTTCCATTCTGTTTTTCTTACTGTAGTTTTGTATTATAATTGGGTATTGTGATTCCTCCAGCATTGCTTTTTGCTCAGAACTGTTTTGGCTATTCAGGGTTTTTCATTCTTCCATAATAAAACTATTTTTTTAGACCTGTGAAGAATGTCAATGGTATTTTGTGGGAATTTCATAGAATCTGTAGATTGCTTTTGGTAATATGGACATGTTAACAATATTAATTCTACCTCTCTAAGAACATGGGAGGTCTTTCCTCCTTTCTTCAGTGTTCTGTAATTTTCTTTGTAGAGATCTTTCACCTTTTAGTTAGATTTATTTTAAGCCTATTGTATATAGAATTATTTCTTTATCAGTAGATTCATTATTGGTGTATAGAAAAGCTATTGATTTTTTATGTTAATTTTGTATTCTGCTACTTTGTTGAATTTGTTTATCAGCTCTGGAAATCTTCTAGTGAAGTTTTGGGGATTATCTAAGTGGAAGATTAGTAGTAATTGACTTCTTTTCCTATTTGTTTTTTTTTTTAGAGAGAGAGAATTTTTTTAATATTTATATTTTGGTTTTCGGCAGACACAACATCTTTGTTTGTATGTGATGCTGAGGATCGAACCTGGGCAGCACGCATGCCAGGCGAGCACGCACGCTTGAGCCACATCCCCAACCCTTCTTTTCCTATTTGTATCTCATCTTTCCCTCCCTTGTCTAATTGCTCTGGCTAAAATTTCAAGTACTATATTAATAGGAGTGGTGAGGGTGGACATCATTATTCTTTTTCTTATTACAGACAAAATTTTTTCAATTCTTCCACATCCAGTATGATGTTGGCTTTGAGTTTGTCACATATCGCTTTTATGATGTTGAGGTAAGTTCCTTTCATCCCTAGTTTCTTCAGGGTTTTTATAATGAATGGGTGTTGAATTTTAGTTGAAGATCTTTTCTGCATTTATTGAAATCATCATGTGATTTTTGTCCTTCGATCTATTTGTGTAATGAATTATGTTTATTGATTTGCATATGGAACCATCCTTGTATCCATGGAATGAAATCAACTTTAATATGTTGCATAATCTTCTTAATGTGTTAGTGAATACAATTTGCTAATATTTTATTAAGGATTTTTGCATCTATGTTCATCAAGGATATTGTTCCTCACTTTCCTTCATGTGTCTTTATTTGGTTTTAGTATCAGGGTGATACTGATTTGTACAATAAATTTGGGAATGTTCTTTCTTTTTCTATTTCATGGAATAAGTTTAGAAGTAGTGGCATTATTTATTCTTTAAAGGTATGGTGGAATTCAGCTGTGAATTCCTCTGGTTCTGGGCTTTTCTTTCTTAGAAGGCTTTTTATTACTGCTTTGACCTCATTGCTTGTTATTGGTATATTTAGGTTTTCAGTAACTTCTTGGTTCAATTTTGGAAAGTCATGTGTCTATAAATTTATTCTTTTCTTCTGGATTTTCTAATTTATTGGAATATACATTTTCAAAATATTCTCTAGTGATCCTCTGGATTTCTGTAATGTCTGTAGTGATATTTCCTATTTTCCCCCTTGAACTTTATTAATTTGGATCTTCTCTATTTTCTGATTAGTTTTTGACTAATGGTTTATCAATTTTGTTAATCTTTTCAAAGAACTCTTTGTTTCATTGATTCTTTGTAGTTTTTAGTTTCTATTTAACTTCAGCTTTCATCTTTATTATTTCTTTCCTTCTACTAGTTTTGGAAAAGGTTTATTCTTGGTTTTCTAAGACCTAGAGATGCACTGCTAGGCTTTTTATTTGGCATCTTTGTGATTCTTCTATGTAGGCACTCAGACTTTTTTTTTTAATTTTTTATTGTTGGCTGTTCAAAACATTACATAGTTCTTGATATATCATATTTCACACTTTGATTCAAGTGGGTTATGAGCTCCCATTTTTACCCCATATACAGATTGCAGAATTACATCAGTTACACATCCATTGATTTACATATTGCCATACTAGTGTCTGTTGTGTTCTGCTGCCTTTCCTATCCTCTACTACCCCCCCTCCCCTCCCCTCCCCTCTTCTCTCTCTGCCCCCTCTACTGACATTCATTTGTCCCCCTTGTATTATTTTTCCCTTTCCCCTCACTTCCTCTTGTATGTACTTTTGTATAACTCTGAGGGTCTCCTTCCATTTCCATGCAATTTCCCTTCTCTCTCCCTTTCCCTCCCACCTCTCATCCCTGTTTAATATTAATCTTCTTCTCATGCTCTTCGACCCTACTCTGTTCTTAGTTACTCTCCTTATATCAAAGAAGACATTTGGCATTTGATTTTTAGGGATTGGCTAGCTTCACTTAGCATAATCTGCTCTAATGCCATCCATTTCCCTGTAAATTCTATGATTTTGTCATTTTTTAATGCAGAGTAATACTCCATTGTGTATAAATGCCACATTTTTTTTATCCATTCATCTATTGAAGGGCATCTAGGTTGGTTCCACAGTCTTGCTATTGTGAATTGTGCTGCTATGAACATCGATGTAGCAGTGTCCCTGTAGCATGTTCTTTTTAGGTCTTTAGGGAATAGACCGAGAAGGGGAATAGCTGGGTCAAATGGTGGTTCCATTCCCAGCTTTCCAAGAAATCTCCATACTGCTTTCCAAATTGGCTGCACCAATTTGCAGTCCCACCAGCAATGTACAAGTGTACCCTTTTCCCCACATCCTCGCCAGCACTTGTTGTTGTTTGACTTCATAATGGCTGCCAATCTAACTGGAGTGAGATGGTATCTTAGGGTGGTTTTGATTTGCATTTCTCTGACTGCTAGAGATGGTGAGCATTTTTTCATGTACTTGTTGATTGATTGTATGTCCTCCTCTGAGAAGTGTCTGTTCAGGTCCTTGGCCCATTTGTTGATTGGGTTGTTTGTTCTCTTATTGTCTAATTTTTTGAGTTCTTTGTATACTCTGGATATTTGGGCTCTATCTGAAGTGTGAGGAGTAAAGATTTGTTCCCAGGATGTAGGCTCTCTATTTACCTCTCTTATTGTTTCTTTTGCTGAGAAAAAACTTTTTAGTTTGAGTAAGTCCCATTTGTTGATTCTAGTTATTAACTTTTGTGCTATGGGTGTCCTATTGAGGAATTTGGAGCCCGACCCCACAGTATGTAGATCGTAGCCAACTTTTTCTTCTATCAGACGGCGAGGCACTCAGACTTAAAAATTTTCCTCTTAAAACTGCCTTCACTGTGTCCCAGAGATTTGAATATGCTATATTTCTATTCTCATTTAGTGAAGAAATTTAAAATTTCTTCATTTCTTTGATGACCCATTCATTAATTTTCTAATTTCCATGTTTATGTAATTTCTATAGTTTTCTTGCTTTTGATTTCTAATTTCATTCCATTATGATCTGAAAGATGCAAGGTATTATATAGACTTTTTTGTATTAAGACTTGATTTATGGCTCAAAATATGATTTATTTTGGAGAAATAAATTTTTGGAGACTTATGAGCTGCTAAAGAGAGTATATTCAGCTGTTGTATGAAACATTCTGAAGATGTCTTTGAAATCCATCTATAGTATCAGTCTATCGTATCTGTGATGATTTTATGTCTGGATGCTCTATCTATTGATGAGAGAGGTATATTAAAATCACCCAGTATTATTGTATTATAGCCTACATGCCTAGTGCTTGTTTCATGTAATTAGGTATACCAACATTTGGAGCATAAATATTTACTATTCTGTTGATTTTCTCTCTTTACCAGTATGTAGAGGCCTTCTTTGGCTCTTCTAATTTTGGCTTAAAGTCTTTTCTATTGGATATGAGGGTAACTATTTCTGCTTGCTTTCAGGTTGCATTTGCATAGAATATCATTTTCCATCTGTTCACTTTTAGCCTGTGGATGTCTGTGCCGATGAAGTCTGTTTCTTGAAGGCAACATATAGCTAAGTGTTTTTTAAAAATTCAATCTGCCTTTCGCTCTTTTAAATTTATTTTTTATTTGTTCTATTTAGTTGTACATGACAGTATAATGTATTTTGACATATTATACATACATGGACTATACCTTCCCATTCTTTTAGTTGCACATGATGTGAAGTTAAACTGGCTGTGTATTCATATATGAAGATAGGAAAGTAATGTCTGATTCATTCTACTGTCTTACCTATTCCCATCCTCCTTCCCTTCCCTTCATTCCCCTTTGTCTAATCAAAAGTACCTATCTGTCTGTCTTTTAATTGGAGAACTGAGATAATTTACATTTAGTGTTATTATGGAAGTGTTTATTACTTCTTGCTGTTTTGATTTATGTCTAACACTTGATTCAACCCGAATTCTCATTTGCTTATCTGCTCTTCTAATGAGATTCATTCTTTCTCAAGCTCCCTTGGTTGTTTTTATTTTCTGTCTGTAGGGTTTAATTATCTTCTGAAAAGGTGGGCTTAGTAGTCATGAATTATTTCAGTATATGCTTATCTTGGAAGGTTTTTATTTCTACTTCAATTTTGAAGAATAGCTTTGCTGGCAGTTCTTTTTTTGGTACTGGTATTAGTGATTGAACCTAGAGGTGCTTTATGACTAAGCCCTTTTTATTTTTATCCCCAGCCCTTTTTATTTTTTATTTTGAGACAGAGTCTCAATAAGTGGCTTAGGGCCTCACAAAATTGTTGAGGCTGGCCTTGAACTTGCAATCCTCCTGCTTTAGCCTCCCAAGTTGCTGTTTTTACAGGCATGTGCCACTGTGTCAGGCCAGTTATTTTCTTTCAGGGCTTGAAATATACAGTTCTAAGCCCTCCTAGTCTTTGGGGTTTCTACTGAGAAAACTGTTTTATTCTGATTGATTTTCATTTGGGTAACCTGGTATTTCTCTCTTATTTTAAAAATTCTTCCTTGTTATGGTGTTTTTGTACTTTGATTATGTCATAATACATTCTTTTCTTGTCTGTTTGGGGTTCTGAATACCACCAGTATTTGAATGTCCATATAATTCCAAAAGTTTGGAAAATTTTCTGCTATTATTTCACTGAGTAGGTTGCTAATACCATTAGCCTGTATGTTTGTTTCTTCTTCAATGCCTATAGTCTTAAATTAGATCTCTTAATTTTGTCTAAGAGTTCTTGGAGAGTCTAACCATTGCTTCTTTTTTTTTTCCTTTAATACTGTCCAGATGTTCCAGAGTGTCTACCTTGTTTTCAAGGTTTGAAATTCTGTCTACTACTTGACCTAATCTACTAGAGACTTTCAACTGAATTTTTATTTAACTTATGATATTTTTCATTTCCAAAATTTCTGATTGGTTCTTTTCCAGAATCTCTATTTCTTTATTAAATATTAAAATGGTCATTCATATCCTGTATCTTCTCCCTTAATTCACACTTAGATCTTCTTTTAACTCACTGATAATTTTAACAAACATTTTATATTTGTTTCCCAGCATATTTTAAAAATTTATACTCCAATAAAATAAAAAATCTTGAAGACACTGACAAATTTCTAGAGACATATAATCTACCCAAATTGAATCAGGAGGACACAGAAAATTTAAACACATCAAACAATGAAATTGAAGATGCCATCAAAAGCCTACCAACAAAGAAAAGCCCAGGACCAGATGGATTCTCAGTGGAGTTTTACCATATCTTCAAAGAAGAACTAACACAAGTCCTCCTCAAATTATTCCATGAAATAGAAAAGAGGTAACCCTTCCAAACTCATTCTGTGAACCTAGTTTCACTCCAATACCAAAACCAAAGGCACATTAAGGAAACAAAATTTCAGACCAACATTCCTGATGAACATAGATGCAAAAATTATTAATAAAATACTAGAAAACTGCATACAAAACATATTAAAAAGATAGTGCACCATGATTAAGTGGGGTTCATCCCTGGGATGCAAGGTTGGTTCAACATACAGAAATCAATAAATATAATTCATCACATCAACAGGCTTAAAGACAAGAATCATACGATTTCTCAAAATTCATATTCAAAACATTAGAGAAACTAGGGATATTAGAAACAAATCTCAATGTTGTAAAAGCTATATATGTTAAACTCAAGGCTAACATCATTCTAAATGGAGAAAAATTGAAAGCATCCCCTATAAAAACTGGAACAAGATAAAGATGCCCTATTTCACCACTTCTACTCAACATAGTCCTTGAAACTCCAGTCAGAGCAATTAGACAAAAGAAAAAAATTAAAGGGATCAAAATAGGAAAAGAAGAGCTCAAACTATTCCTATTTGCTGATGATATGGTTCTATATTTAGAAAACCCAAAAAACTCCACCAGAAAACTTCTAAAACTCATAAATGAATTCAGTAAAGTAGCAGGATATAAAATTAACCCCCATAAATCAATTATGCTCCTATACACCAATGATGAATCAATTGAATAGCCCAAAAATAATACTT
The DNA here is from genome assembly GCF_047511675.1 of Marmota flaviventris. Lineage (NCBI taxonomy): Eukaryota > Metazoa > Chordata > Mammalia > Rodentia > Sciuridae > Marmota > Marmota flaviventris. Next base: position 37,467,777 of record NC_092508.1, on the reverse strand, counting down.
GGAAATCAGTCTAACAAAAGAGGTAAAAGACATCTACAATGAAAACTACAGAACACTAAAGAAAGAAATTGAAGATAACCTTAGAAGATGTATTAGGACAGGCAGAATTAATACTACCTAATGGCCATACTACCCAAATACAGATTTAATGCAATTCCTATTAAAATTCCAATGACATTCTTCATAGAAATAGAAAAAGTAGTCTTGAAATTAATTTCATTCACTTTGATGTCTGTGAATTCAGTTGTTGGGGGCTTATAAATTTTTGGAGGTATCTCATTGGCTTATCTCATGTTTTCTGAGATCCTATATTTGTGTTATCATTGTGATGGAGTCTTCTTCCTCTTTTAAGTAAGGGCATTTTAATGAGCATCTATCTCTTTAAAGTAAGCCCTGGCTCAGAGTCTTTCTTACTGTCAACATTTTAACCAGTGCTAAGTTCAACCACCAGAACTGCTTTGAGAGGAGAGAGTAACCACCTACCAGTAAGAGTGGGTAATTTAACAGCAAGCCAAACTTAGTGCTAATGATCTCCACAACTTTACTAATCAATGAGAAAACTGGGTGAAAAAATAATACAGAAAGGCTGAAACATTAAGGATTAATGACAATATACTTAATAGTAAATTATATCATTAAGAGGGAAAAAAGAAAAAATGAGGAAAGAAAGAAGGATGAGAAGGGACGGTGATGGAGATGAGAAAGAAGAAAAGTGGTATTGAGAAAAAAATTTAATTGAAAGAATATATAAATTTAGTTGGAACCTTAAAAAAACCAATGAGGGAAGACTCAAGAAAACATTTTAATCAGAGGTGGGTTCACCTCTTATTATTATAGGTGTCAATCCTTTGGGTGAGGGAGCACATGGCAGAGAATAATGGGGCAGACTGGGAGCTCAGATGTAGGGCAGCAGCTGGGGTGGCAGGGCACTGGATAGTAGAGTGGGAATGTGGCCAGGTGTGGAGTGGCCTCCAGTGGCATGGCTGTGGCCAGTTATAGAAGTCTGCACTACTCTGTAGGTACCACACTCCCTGGCAGAAGTGCTTGGTGAACCCCTGATCTGCAAAGGCACATGTATCACCCTAGACCCTGTACTCCCCTGAATGTATGGTATATTCTATTAGGCCACCTCCTGCAGCCTTCAGCTTGCAGCAATTTTATGTCAGGCCATTTGGCTGGCCCACTTCAAAGTTATTCCCTATGATAGTATTGGCATCTCTAAATGGGATAAAATTGTAGAGATTTAATTGGTCTCTGCAAAATGGTTGCCCACTACAGTTTTCCACCAACAAACTGAGAAAAGTGGAGCACTGCACCAACACAAGGTGGCTTTGCAGCTCTTTTCTCAGGTTAACTCAGTCTGATTTTCTCTTCTATCACTGTTTCTGAACAAGCTTGTCAGCTTTGCCCTTCCTCTTTCTCTGTTACTCATCTCCACAGACCTGCCCTGATGGTGCTAGTTCTAAGGTAACAAATTCTTTCCTGTTTTATCTTCCAGTAATCAGAATTTCTGAGTCCCTCCAAGTCTCTGACCTTCCAATATTGTGAATCTGTGCACTCCCTCTGTAGGCTACCTCTTCAATCAGCTGTTCTCACTGCTTTGATTCCAAACTACAGAGGGTTGAGATCTGTAGCTTACATCATCTCTGCCATCTTGGATCTCTTAAAGGCATTTTTGACTTATCATATTTTCACTTTTAATGGTTTTTTGGGGATGTAACCTCATTTTAAATTGAAGAACATCTGTCTATGCTAGTCATCCTTGCCTTGAATGTAGTACCCTATACAAGTATTTTTTTCATAGAGTTGGTATAGTTATACTTTTCTATTTCCTTATTTGTGGCTTTGCTTTATTGTCTTTAATTTTTTAAAAATACTTTTAGTTGTAGATGAACACAATACCTTTATTTCATTTATTTATATGTGGTGCTGAGGATCAAACCCAGTGCCTTACACATGCCAGGCAAGTGTGCCACTGAGCTACAACTGCAGCCTATTATTGTCTTTAATTTTAACTCTGTATATGATATGACTGTTGAATTAAGTAATGATAACCCTAAGTAATAGAGTATTACTCTCTATATTGGTATTCTCTGTATTTGCTTTTTTGTATGTGATTTGATAGAATATAAGTCTGTGGCTTTGAGTAGATTCTGGCAAACTACTAAATAAGCAGTAAGACTCGTGCTTTCAGATTTATGAAGATCTCTATTTCACTGATTAGATTTGTTGTTTAAAGATAGTTTGGATATCTGAGATTCCTACTTTAGGATGTGTCTAAATTAATATTCACAAAATTATAATCAGAGTTTTTGAGGTTATATATCTTTTAAAAATTTAAATTATGTTTATTTTAAATGATAAATAAAACAAAAATTTTACATATCATTGCTGGTACGATGTGACGTTTTGATACATGTATACATTTCGTAATGTTTAAATCAAGTTAAACAAATCTATCTCATCAAACACATAACATTTCTTTATGGTGAGAACATTCAAAACATTTCCTTCTAGCTTTTTTAAAATACATAGTACATTATTGTTCATTTGTAGTCACCTTAACTGTGCAAAAAGCACATTAGAACTTTTTACTACACTCTTAATGGAACTTTGGTACTCATTGATCAATCTTTCCATTAGAGTTTAAAATGTGACATAAAAATAATAGGATCAAGTTCTTATAAAGAATATTTTCACCATCCTATTTTAAAAGTCATCAAGGTTTTTGGTACCAGGGGAAATTTGTATAGGAAGAAAAGGGTTAATGTTTCAAATGCTCATTAGTATTTTAAATCAGTTTAATATGTTTTAGAAAAAGACTGTTTCCTAATGATATAACAGCATTCACATATTAAGATTTCCATGTTATAATACAAAGGCAATATAAGGAAAAGTGAATAATTTGCCACATAGTAAAACTTGTATAGTAAAGCATTTCTACAAGGTTGTACAGTTCTAGAAAACTACAGAAATGAGTGGGGTATTGTTTTCTTTTGAGGGCTATTAAGTCACTTATGAAAAAATACTAAGTATAAAATGCATAGAACACTTTTATTAAAAAATAAAGAAGTACAAAATCATATAATAGCCTTGTGTTTTTAATTTTGACTTTGAAAATCTATTAAACTTTCCTTTTTCCATTTCCAACAAAAGGTGAATTAGTAATTTTCATGTGACTAAATTGAAGAGTAAGATACATTTCTGTTGCTACCTACTCATAGATCTAAGAAAATTTAAAGTATATACTCCTAAGGTAGAATAATTAAACTTTATTTTATTTATTATTTTTTAATATGGTGCTGAAGATCAAACCCAGTGCCTCACATGTGCTAGGCAAGCGCTCTACCACTGAGTGAATAACCCCAGCCTGAATAATTAAACTTTAAATGAAGAATGTTTAACATTAACATTCTTTGGAAATTTCTCCTATCCTATACCATTCACCACTCCATTCTCTATTTATTTGAGCAGTACAACTTCAATTATTTATGACACCTCTTCTTTCTCTCTCTAGTTCAGAAACTGAAAATAACTGAAACTTATTTAATATGGTATAGCAGTATTGGCTATTTCTAGAGAAGTATATTTAGAAAAAATGTTAAATTAGAAGAAATATGTTTTAGAAGGTTTTCTAACAATACTAAAAATGAAGTCTCCAAAAATAAGATTTGTATAAGATTTTGACATGAGGCCAAAATTGGGTTTTATTTGGTATTCACAGTACAATAGTAAAGGCAGTGAAGGGATGCAGTAAGTAGTTATGGCAGTGAGTGGTGATTGGCTGAGAGGACACAAGCGTGGGGAGGCACTTTAATGTAGGCTGTCTTGGTATTGAGTTCAACAAATATGATGGATCAGAAAAGCATGAATTTGAGTGTGAAATAACTTATCTCCATCATTTTATTGCAAAGAATACCCCCCTTTCCTCATCAAACTACAATACACACAAAATTTACATTCTCCTCTGAACAGTTATCAATCTGTAATTCTTTCCTGGAGATAAAAATCCATTTCTCTAACAAAATGATGCAATAGTTTTACTAAGAAACTGGGTCTTAAGGGAATAGGAAAAATTCCCTGCTACAGAGTAGACAGCCAAAATATACTGAATATACATATACATGGATCTAATTAGGCTATCATTGTTTGGCCTGAGTTTGATTTATGAAGCATGGAAACATTTACAAACAGAAAGAGGAAATCACTGATTGTTTGCTTCTCCTCATAAATGTTATGTGTCAATGACACAGTGAAAATCTGAGTATATAAAATATTTAGAAGAGGAAAATTCATAAGCAGAAAGTAGATTAATGGTTGCCAGAGACTGGGGGAGGGGAGAAAAAGGAAAGCAGAGTTTCTATTCGGGGTAATAGAAAAAAGTTTGGAAATAATGGTGACAATTTGTATAGCACTGTAAATGTAATTAATGCCACTGAATTATATACTTGAAAATGATTAAAATGGTAAATCTTAAGTTATGTACATTTCAACACGATAAATAAAATTTTTTGAGTAGGTATGGTTTATAACCTCTTCACAAATAACGGAATTACAGTTAATTTAGAATTGTTATTTCCTCCACATGCAAGGAGTTTACCAATTTTGAATTTCTAATCACAAATGTGAAAAAATAAATCCAGTTTCTCCTTTCCAGAAGAGAAATTTGGAAAACCTGAAATGTAACTGAAGAAACACAGAAAAAAGGATCAAAACAAACTTCTTACTTTAATTGGTTCAGGCTGCATCACAGGCGTAGGCATAGCAATGGCACTTGGAGCATAAACCTGGTGATATGTTGCTTGAACTCCATGATCAGAATAAGGCTATTACAAAAGATGGGAGGATGGTAGGAGGGGAAGAGAAAACATATTACTTTAATCTATTAATTAAAAACATCTACTCAGCAATTAACAATGTACTAATAAGCATTTTGTTACACAATTGATAGAAACAGATGAAAAACACACTCCCTAGGTTTATTTAATTCACTTGTTATCTAATCAAGAAATAGATGGTAGTAAAAAAATCACCATATGTCCTATGAGACATATATATATATATATATATATATATATATATATATATATATATAATGCATGGGAGGAAAAAAAAGTACTACTTGATTTTGTTTAAGAAAGTTGGGAAGAGTGCTCAGTGAAAGTTTTCTAGTGAAGTTGATGTTTGATATGAAAGAATTAGGGAAAGAATGAGGGAGTTACATATCAAAGGATAGATGAAACTAAGAAAACACCTTATTTGGGAAATCTACCCAGGTGTTTAGTAGGCTGGAAGAAAGATTATATACTAAATGACAGCTGAAAGATGAGTCAATAGAGCAACAGGCTAGGAACAGATCATGTAAAAACAGATTTAGGGCTTGTATAACAGATGGTGGTATCATTCACACAATGAAAACCTTATGTTTATGTAATTGTGTGTGAGGGGGTTGCAGAGAAGAAGTTAAGTTTGTGACATAATATTTATGATATTTGTAGGAATTCTAGTAGAGGTTTACTGTTGATAGAAAGTTAGATGGCTCTAAAGCAGCTCTGTCCAATAGAAATATATGAGCTGCATATATACTTAAGATTTTTCAGTAGCTACATTATAAAAGTAAAGCTAAACAGATAAATTTTTTTTTTTTTATTGTTGGCTGTTCAAAACATTACATAGTTCTTGATATATCATATTTTACAATTTGATTCAAGTGGGTTATGAGCTCCCATTTTTACCCCATATACAGATTGCAGAATCACATCAGTTACACATCCATTGATTTACATATTGCCATACTAGTGTCTGTTGTATTCTGCTGTCTTTCCTATCCTCTACTATCCCCCCTCCCCTCCCCTCCCCTCCCCTCCCCTCTTCTCTCTCTGCCCCCTTTACTGACATTCGTTTGTCCCCCTTGTATTATTTTTCCCCTTCCCCTAAAATTAATTTTAATAATATATTTTATGTAAACCAATAGGCTTAAAGTATCATATCAAAGTATAACCAATATTAAATTGTTGACATTTTTATAATTTTTTCATACTACACCTTCAAAATCTGGTGTACAGTTTACATTTACAGGACATTCTCAATTTGTTCTTGCCATATTTCAAGTGCTCAACTGCCACCTACAGCTACTGGCTATTATATTGGATAGTGAAGTCTAAAACTCAAGGGTGTGGTTAGGGTTTACGATATAAGTATGGATGATAATAACAGCAGTAAATACATAGAGTGAAAGAATGGAGAACCAACCATGATTATGGGAGCAAAATTAGATTACAAGGGAAAATAAAGGGATGTAAAGGAAGGCCAGAGAGAGCAGTGTCATGGAAACCATGGGTAGAAGGAGTTTCAAGGAGTATGTATAATGTCTCTGAAAGGTCAACTAAGATTAAAAGGAAGGAAGAATATTTGGCAATTAGGAAGTCCTTGAGGAAGACCTTATTCAAAGGCATTTTCAGCAGAAAGTTAAATGAAGTGGACTTCAGCAAATGTAGAGCAAATCGGTAGTGAAGCAGTAGAAATACTGAATGGTAGAAAAGAATTTCGGTATTTGTGGAAGAGAGTGTCACAGGATAATAATTGCCTTTTTCAAGATGCTAGGCACTATACAGAGCACTCTCTATGCAACACCTCTAATTTTTACATTGATTCTGTAAAATAGATTTTCCTGATGTCCTCATTTTACAAAAAAGGAAATCATGAAGGAAAGACTGTGAAGGTTGTTTCTCAAACCAGTAGATTAAATGAAGCTGTGAATGAATGAAGAGAAAAAGACTTAAAATACAAAGGAAAAAATAAAGGATAATAGATGGGGTGAGATGCTCAAGGAGGAGGAGAATGAAGCTATCTAGAGCATAAGAGGAAGAAATTACCTTGGATTAAGACTGATAGTCACTAAATAAATATATGACACTAAAGATAAGTCAGGAATTGGGTAGATTTGTATGTTGGGGGCTAGAAACTGATTTGGTTTCCATAAATTAGAAATCTAACCATAATAACTCACAAGAAAAGCCATGCACTCCTTAATTTTAGGGATAAAACTATTTAAACAATAAACCACCCTACTCTATTCATTACATTATATATTAGATTATATCTTTACCAGAAACAATATTAAAATGAAAGCATGCAAATATCATTCTGTAAGGAAATACTGCACAAATTACAAGTTATAAGATAAAAATTCCAGTAAATAGTGAATATAAAAATTCTGATGATAAGTTATCTGATATCAGGAATTAAGAATATGGTTTAATGCCAAAAGTAAATATCTAAGATAAAAACATTCTTACTTCACTGCTCTTCCTTGCAAACCAGAAAGCAACAAAAACAACAAAAGACTGATTTTTTAAAAATGCCATCATCAATTAAGAAAATGTCCATGATTCCCAAGCTATAAACAATGTAGAATATACCTGCCAAGTGCTGTACAATTTGACCACTATGAGGGAGGATTCTGAGGCCTTCTCAGACATCAGGAAGGATAAAGATTTCCTTAGAGGTCAGACCTATTCAAAGATTCTTTACAGTCTTGAGTGTAGGGGTGCATTGTATGGTCAGGCCAACGTAGAATCAGGGGGTATCTGTACAGAGATCCAATTTTACACTGTTTAACAGAAGGGGAAATAGAATCAAAGAAATCATGTTCACATCATTTTTGATGTTTACTACCTACCCTTCTAACTGAGAAACACTGCCAAGGTGAAGCAGGGTAAAGGTGAAAAAGAAGTAGCAATTATTATATCCCCATATAGAAAACCTGTGATAAAAGGAGACTTAACTAGGAACCAAAATGATCACCAGCAAAGATGTGGTGAAAAGGAAATTCTTGTATACTGTTGGTAGGAATGTAAATTAGTATAGTCATTTTGAAAAGCAGTATGGAGGTTTCTTAAAGAAATAAAAAATTACCACTTAATTCAACAATCTCATCCCACTTCTGGGAATATATCCAAAGGAAATGAAATAATAATTTGAAGAGATATCTGAACTTCCATGTTCACTGCAGCATTACTCATAATAACCAAAATATAGAATTAATCTTAATGTACTGTGTATTGATGTATGGATAAAGAAAATGCATTATTATATACATTACAGAATACTATTACACCTTAAAAAATAATATCCTGTCATTTGTAACAACATGGATGAACCTGGAGGGCATTATGGTATGAAATAGGACGGACATAGAAAGATAAATACCACATGATTATATTTAGTATTTGAAAAAATTGAATTCATAGAGGCAGAGAGTAAAATGATGATAGGTAGGGGCTGGAGGATGAGAAGATGTTTGTCAAAGGGTATAGACTTTTAGTTAGGATGAAAATATTCTGGAAATATACTTCACAGCATGGTGACTATAGCTAACAATAATGTGTTGTATATTTGAAAATTGCTGAGAATAGATCCTAAATGTTCTCACTATAAACAAAGAAACAACAACAAAATACAAAAAGAATAACCATCTAAGGTCATTGATTAACTTGACTGTGGTGATCATAATATATTCGTATGTCAAAACATCCTTAATGTCTATAGTGCAATTTCATTCATCAGTTGTATCTCAATAAAGCTGGAGAAGAGAAAAAAGCAATCACAAAAATGGAGGATGAGACAAATAATGAAGTGATTTTAGTAGAAGTGTTGATAATAAACACTGAGATCCAACTGTAGAAGCTATTTCAGAACAAAATTATGTTATAAACCTTAGCAATAGAAAAATAATAAAACAATGCACTCAAACTTGGAGGTTGGTGCTAATTTCTAATCTTTTACAAGTATGATTTAAAACATATCATGTGCAGTTCTTGGCATAGAGACAATGAGACTATTGGTGATGCATCAAGGTTATAATTTAAAGACACTTGAGGTGACATTTATAATTTTTAGTTATAAATTTGATTTATAGTTTTTTTTAAAAGAGAAAGAGAGAGAGAGAGAGAGAGAATTTTTTTAATATTTGTTTTTTTGGTTTTCGGCGGACACAACATCTTTGTTTGTATGTGGTGCTGAGGATCGAACCCGGGCCACACGCATGCCAGGCGAGCGCGCTACCACTTGAGCCACATCCCCAGCCCCTGATTTATAGTTTTGAAGGGAAATTCTTTTTAGATATTTTCCTCATTTGTTTAATGACTAAATACTTTTAACTAACAACGTGAGCAACAATACAGACTGAAAGGCAAAAGAGAAAAAGGCAAAAATTTGGTGTCTCATTACTTTCAAGGAGATTGAGTCAGGGATTAGCTTAGTGGGCAGTTGACTTGGGGAAGGATTCAGGATTAGTTAGTGAAGAAATCTAAAACGAAGCACTGTTAGACATAAAAAGGATAAGAAATATCAATAAATCAAAGAAAACATAAGATGAGCAGTTTTAATGAGGGTCTTAAGTTAAAAAAGAAGAAAATGAAATGTTAAATGGGTTAACAGTAGCAATTACCTTCAGACTAATATAGGGCTAGGAATATAGCTCAGTGGTAGAATGCTTACCTATCATATGTAATGCCCTGTGTTCAATCCTTAGAACAAATGTAATGGCCTGTGTTCAATCCTTAGGACAACAACAACAACAACAAAGACTAATATATACCTCTGGAACTGAAGCTTCCATGAGAGACAGTGGAGGAGGAACACATCCAGCATCTTGTGCAATTTCCACTGGTTGATAAATAACTTCAGAAGGTTGGAGGTATAAGAATGGAGTAGAAGAGGCAGGAGACTAAAACACAAAACCATATTTTTCATTCGAATATGATTAGTTATTTCTGTTAAACCAAATGCTTACCCAACAGAAAAGAGAAATATATATTTCATATTTTCCTAAAATTCTTTTTCAGAGCTAGCATAGAACTATCTTAGCAAAAGACTAGGAACTCTGGGTTATTATAAATTCCAATTGTGCAGATATCAATAAAGAACATTATCACTGGTAAGTGTTAAAAGTTCTTAGTGCCTCAGAACCTCCTTCACAAATTTAGACACTAATTGTGGATGTATTAACATCATTAAAGTTTGTAGTTATATGGCCTCTGGTATTTAAAATGGTATAAGTATTTACTCTCAGCTTTGTGTCTTGACATAGAAGTGAGAAAAAGTCACCAATATTTTTGGTAGTAAGCTGTTTGATATCAAAAGTTAGAAAACAGAATACAGGTAGAACATCACTGAAGTTCAGTTTCAGAGCATTTTAGATTTGGATTAGGGATGCTCAAATAATAAAGGCTATGCAAATACTCCCCAATCCAAAGCACTCAGACACACTCAGAAAAATGAAACACTTTAGTTCCCAAGCCTTCTTTATGAAGTATACACAATCTGTACTTATTTAGAGGCATAAGTCAAACTGAAGCAAAATCTGAAGTAAAGGTAGAGAAGTGCTAAATTTTCCAATAACATCAACAGTATAAAAAAGTAATTCTTCATGTTAATGTACCATTCACTTATATGCTTTCACTTACACGATCTTATTTGATCTTCACAAAAATCATGTAAGGAAACTTACCAAGTTGTAGTGTTATTACATCCATTTTAAAAATGAGGAAATGTGAATATAAATGATCACACTTAACACAAAGAAGAGAAAGGTCTCAAACCCACTTCTCCTGACTTTAGTACTCATTTTTTTGGCTTTTATTAAGGTACACAATATCAATAATTATAATTGTAAAGATTTTATTCATGGTTGGAAAAATAGGTTCCAGGAATTCACTGTCTGTATAAATCTCTATTCATGCAGTCTTCATAAGAATAAAGTAAAATATGGATTTTATTTATTTATTTATTTATTTTGGTACCAGAGATTGAACCCAGGGCCACTTAGGCACTGAGGCACATCTACAGCCCTTTTTATTTTCTATCCTGAAACAGGGTCTCACTAAGTTACATAGGGCCTCTGTAAGCTGCTGAGGCTAGTTTTGAACCTGCAATCTTTCTGATTCAGCCTCCTGAGCTTCTGGGATTGCAGGCATGTGCCAGCTGTGGCCGGTGAAATTAGACATTGAAACTTTATTAATATTTACCTGAGGAACACCCCACTGCCACTGTCCTGGTAGACACTGTGCTGGGGCCTAAAAAAAAAACAACAATAAACAAAATACCACCCAGGTTATAAACAAGGTTTAAAACTGGATAACTCTGTGAAGTTGGCCATCATATGAATAAATCATGAAAATGTTATGCTAACTCAAAATGGGTCAGAGACCTAAATGTAAAAGCTAAAACAATAAAATACTTAGAAATAAAACATGGCTGTAAATCTTTGTAACTCTGAATTAGGCAATTGTTATAAATTTATAACAATAACAAAGCAACAAAGGAAAATAGATAAACTGGACCTTAATCAAAATTAAAAAAAATTTATGCTGCAAATGATGGCATTATGGAAATGAAAAGACAAGCCACAAGATGGGAGAAAATATTTTCATCATGTGTCTGATAATGAAATTATTTCAAGAATATATAAAGAACCTTTAAAACTCAATAATAAAACACAAGTAACCTAAGTTAAAAATGGTTATTCAAATAATATGAATAGAATTTTCTTCAAAAAAGATATCATATGACCAATAAACATCTGCAACATCATTGTCTTCAGGAAAATAAAAGTCAAAACCACAATGTGATACTACTTCATTCATATCCACTAAGATGGCTATAATCAAAAAAGGTAGATGTACAAGTATTGGCAAGGACATGGAGCTATTACAGACCTCATAATCTGTTGATGGGAATATAAAAATGGAACAGTCCTTTTGAAAAACAGTGTGGTCTTAAATAGTTAAACACAAAAATACCATATGAGCCAGCAATTACATTCTAGGTGTAAGACTTATGAGTCATGTAATATGTAATATGACAAGAACTTGCATGAGTGTTCATCACAGCATTATTATGAACACCAAAAAGTGAAAACAATCCAAATATCTATTGTCTGATGAATGGAAAATAAAGTGTGGTATAATCATACAATGGGATTTTATTGCAAAATGTACTGATACATGCCATCACATGAATAAATCATGAAATTTTTTAAAAAATATTTTTATTAGTTATTGGACCTTTATTGATTTATCTTTATGTGGTGCTGAGAATCGAACCCAGGGTCTCACACATGCTAGACAAGCGCTCTACTGCTGAGCCACAGCCACAGCCACAGCCACAGCCACATGAAAATGTTATGCTAAGTGAATGAAGTCATATTACATATTACATGACCATAATAGGCAAGCTTATAGAGCAAGATATTATTAGTTGCTTAGAATGAAGTGGGAGAAAAAGAGGTTAAGTTTTTCTTTTTTGGGGGGAAGTGTATGTGATTAAGATATTCTAAAATTAATTATGGTATACTTCATTAAAAGTCATTTTAAGTGGGTGGATGTTTAGTATGTGAATTATATCTAAATAAAGCTGTTTATTAAAAAAGGTCAACTTATTTTAAGGTACTTAATGAAAGATGACAATATAAAGGACTTTTTTTTCTTAAGATAGTCATACTATTTCTTAATAATAAATGTTTTATTCTTATTTATTTCTTTTTTGTGTTTCCAGGGATCAAACCCAGAACATTGTGTATGCTAGGTAAGCAGTCTACCACTGAGCTACATCTCTAGCCCATTATTCCTTTTAAATAAAGCTATTTTTTCTTTAAGATATATATATATATATATATATATATATATATCCCCACAGATCTACCTTCTAAACCAAAATCACTGTAAATTCAGTGTGAGTACTTCAACTGCTAAGGGATGATACCACTATATTATACTAAAGACCAAGATAATATGAAGTTTATGAAGTTTTAAGGAAAACCTTGAAATGTAATGATTCATGGATTTGTTAAATAAATAACAGTTTAACTATAAAGTGAAAAATAATATGAAGGAGGTAAATGCTGATTAAACTGAATTACTTGCTTTGATTAATAGAAACTGGTGAAATCATCTATCTCAGAATTTATAAAAAAGCAAAGGAATATTCCTATCAAAGTGGCATTTTTGAGGGTAGAATTTGCTAAATATATAAATGGAAAGTGTATAAAGTGAAATTATTTCTTATATTGAAAACTCTTATGATTTATAAATTGGTAGATACACTCTTTTCCTGAGTATATCTAGGTAACCTAACCTTTAATTTTATAATTTGTATCAGTGTATATAAAATATAATTTTATAATTGTATAATTTGTATAATTGTACCAGAATTAGGATTGAAAGTATCATAGAGGATTTTAATTGTAAGGTGATATCTACCTGGTAGTGATATGCAGGTTGATGATAAACTGGCTGAGCTACCATCACAGGAGAACTAGATATAGAACGTGACTGTAAGAAGAAAAATTGAAAACTCATTTTAGGAAAAATTCTTTAAAATAGCTCATAATAAAATTTATCTTAAATTGTTACCTAAACCCAACCAACTTTTGGTTTATAATTCAAAGTATTATTTTTCTATCTCTTATTGATATTACCAATTCTACTTAAGTCTATTTATTAAAATCATCACAGTATTCCTACTTCCATTTGTTTCATTTCCATAGTAATTAATGATAAAACCACTCAGAAGATGCTTTTAGTCTGAAATGTATCACCTTCAAAGATTATGAAAATACAGTTCTATAGGAATATTCAGGGAAATACGACATCTGGATTTAGGGTGACACCTCCTACAGTTTTTAAATTCTTTTTTTTAAAGTTGCAAATGGACTCATACCTCTATTTTATTTATTTATTTTTATGTGGTGCTGGGAATTGAACCCAGTGCCTCACATGTGCTAGGCAAGCGCTCTGCCACTGAGCCACAACCCCAGCCCAGGCACTCCCTATTTTTATTGTGGAAAACAGCAGTAGTTTATGTTTATATAACATTTAGAACTAAATTAATGATCCTATCTGATTTTTCCACTACTTACAAATAATAAACATTCTATTCCCTTATTACATATAAATTATAAATTTATAAGGCATATAAATTATTTACTGAATCATTTGTCAAACTGTTATTTTAAAAAAGTTGACATTTAAATGAGTTAACCATCTAGTGAACTTGTGATGTGTTTATGTCTGAAGAAAGTACAAGTAATACTTGATTAGTAATAATAATAGTGATAAGTAATTTCTTCTGGGACTTACTCTAACACCATATCACTAATAAAATAGGCAAGTTGTATTTCAAGACAGGTAAAATCAGCTTTAATGGTAGTAATAAAATTTAATCTCAAACATAGACTCCAACTTCATATTGTTTTGTATTAATGTTCACCCCCATAAAAAACTGAAGTATCAGTTTTGTACAATTCACAGATTCTAATGTTAATAAAATTGTACCGTGGAATAATATTAGAAAATAGCAATGTAATTTACTATTTAGAAGGTTCAAGAAAAAATCATAATCTCAGCAGATACAGAAAAAGCATTTTGAAAAATTCATTGTCTTTTTATGATAAAAACTCTTAGCAGACAAAATAGAGAATAACTTCCATAACTGATTTAGGGCAATAATTATGAGTCATAGGTAATTTTGCCTTATAGGGAACATCTGGCAATGTTGGGAGACATTTCTGGTTGTCATAACTATGGGCAGGCTAGAGACATTTTTAAACATTCTACAACCACAGGACAATAATTTTCTACAAGAAATCATCTGGCCCAAATGGCAATAATGCCAACCAAGGTTATGAAACTCTGGTTAACTGTATTTTCCAAAGGCCTACAAAGTGAGAGGGGGGTGGGTGGGAGGAGGGAGTGGGAGAGGGGAGGTGGGTAGGAGGGAGGGAAACAGATGAATGGTGAATTACCAAACTTGTTCCTTTTTTCAAGAACAAAGTTATGATGTAATCACATCAATACTGTAGCAGAGATCCTATCAGTGTAATAACTCAAAGGGAAAAAGCCTCAATAAATAAAAGAACAGAAAGAAATAGAAGTATACTGAATCATAAACAATTGTCTAAATGAGAATTTGGCAGGGTTACTGATACAGTATCAATACTGAAGTATCAAAAGCATTACTATACATCAGCAATAACCTACTAGGAAACGTGATTTAAAAAATAGCATTCATAAAAAGCAATAAGAATAATAGTGTACTAAAAATAAATTAAAAAAAGATGAGTCAAAGTTTTTCATGGAGCTAAAAGAAGACCTAAATAAATAGAGAAATATATCTTGCTTATGAATGGGAATATTCAAAATTACAAAAAACCTAAATGTCTCAAATTAATTTACATGCTGAATGTAATTCTACAGAATGCCAACAATGGTTTTTCACAGAACTAAACAAGTTAAACTATAAAATTTATCCTTAAAAAAGCAAAGATTTAAGGACAGACAAAAGATTCCTGAAGAAATAAGTGAGAGGATTTGTCCCATCAATTTTCAAGACTTAAGATAGAGACATAATAATTAAAACAGAATTGGGCTGGGTATGGTGGTGCATGCCTGTAATCCCAGTGGCTTGGGAGGCCAAGGCAGGGGATCACAAGTTCAAAGCCAGCCTCTGCAATTTAGTGAGACTCTGTTGCTAAATACAATATAAAAAGGGCTAGGGATGTGGTTAAGCATCCCTGGGTTCAATCCTTGGTGCCAAAAAACAAAAACAAAAACAAAAAAATTAAAGTTGAATAGGGTAAACAAATATACCAATGGAACAGAATGAGAGAGCCTAGAAAGATATCTGCACACAGAAATTGGCAGAAGACTCACTGCAAAACAGGGAAAAGTTGGACTAGTCAATACCTAAACCAGAGATTTAAGATCTAGGTGAAAATATAGGAGATTATCTAGCTTCTTGTTCTAAATGGTTTCTTTTAGAAATAAGATACTAAAAGTTGAAACCATAAAGGAAAACATTTAATACATGTCAATATTGAAAGAAAGATAAAAAATGATAAATATTTTATAAGAAAACATAAACAATATTAATGGACAAGCCACACACTGGAAAGAGATACTTACAATCTACACCTACATATAATTAACTCAAGAAAAAGACAACAAATGACCTCAATAGAAAAATGGACAAAGAACAGGGTACAGACAAGGAAACTGGAACAACCACTAAGTGTATGAAATGTTTAATTTTACCAATAATTAGGCAAATGGAAAGTAAAATCAAATATTGTTACATAAAAATACTGACAAAAATGTAAAAATCTGGTAATTTTAAGTATTAGTACATTATGGGGAAATTGGAGCCCTCATGAACTGTTGTCTAGAGAGTAAACTGATAAGACTTTTTCAAGCTGTTTGTCAACATTTAGCCAAAGATATATATACACTTCATGAATGTAAAATTTCAATTCTACACATATATTCTAGTCCAGACCAAGTTACATTATGGAAGCATGAAAATTTTCCATTGGTACATGAGCATGAATACCAATTTTCAGATCCTAAACTTCATATAGTTTGAGATACTAAACTCCTTCTTGAGTTGATCTGCCTGTGTGAATGTGTCTGTAAACTCTGGGTTCTTCTTTTCAAAAACTCCCCTTTCACCATCACCTTTTTCCTTCCCCAAAGACAGGCACACTTCTCACTCATTCTAGATTTTGCTATGCTTTCTTATGGAATGTAAATAGTATTGGGACCAAACAAATACACAATTAAAAAGGCAATGCCCTGAGAAAAATAAGAAAGAAAGCAAAAAGGTGGCATAAGAAATACCAAAGGGGTGATGGCATCTTATTTCATCCAGGGAACTAACTTAAATTAACTCTCCATCACAGGGGCTACATATTAACTCATTTATTTGAGTTTTCCTCATTTGACTAGTTTTATTCTGAATTGTAGAGTGGAGATTTTAAATTATTAAAATAAACTAAATATATGGGTACAAAAGTTTTTTTTGGGGGGAGGGGTGCAGGGGTACCAGGGTTTGAACTCAGGAACACTTGACCACTGAGTCATATCCCCAGCCCTATTTTGTATTTTATTTAGAGACAGGGTCTCACAGAGTTGCTTAGCACCTCACTTTTTCTGAGGCTGGCTTTGAATTCGTTATCCTCCTGCCTCAGCTTCCCAAGCCACTGGGATTACAAGCATGAGCCTCAGCGCCCCGCTCTGTGTACAAAGTTCTGATAGAAAAGAATTAAGAAAAACCTTAGAAAACTACTGCCATAGAAAAACTTGTATAACACATACAAGATCTGAATGTAGTCTTTTTTTTTAATTTACTCACTTTAGTTATACATGTCAATAGGATGTATTTTGGCAGATTACTGGATGTAGACTTGATAACAGAAAAAATTTAAAGTGTCTGACTAAAGGAATATAAAAATTGTAGTATAATCATATAATGGGATATCATAAAATATTAAAATAATTAAATATACAGGAATTAACATGATATAATTAAAAAAGATCAACATATTTTAATCTCAAAATGCTGTATTGAGTAGAAAAAGATTATTTACATAGTGTTTAAGAAACAGCCCAAACAATATTATATTGCTTAAGGATATACATTTGAAGTAAAAATATAAAATGAATGGGAAAGATATTCTGAGGAGAAAAAGAGGGTAAAGGATTGGGGATAAGGAGACTACCTGAATTTATCATACTTTATTATTTCCCTCTTTAAAATGAACTTAAATATGGCAAAATGTTAATATTAACACTGTTAAAATACTAAATTTGAGTGGTAGGGAAGTAGGTGTTATGTTACTTGTATTTGTTTAAAATATTTTAGAAATAAAACAATATTTTAAAACATTCGATAGTTAATAGAGAGAAACTCTTCTAAAATGAAATTACTTACAGGCCAAGGTGGTGGGACAGAAGTTACCTCTGGAGTATGAAAATATGCAACACCATTATGGTAAGTGTAAGGATATCCAGTTGAAGTTGTTAGATACATTGTTCCAGCAGCTGGCATTACACTAGAACCTAAAGCAAAGGTTAAATAATAATAATTGAAATGTTCAATATAACTTTTAAACATGTAATTTCTGAATAGTTTGGAAAAATATTTATCTTAACACACCACATAGCTACAATAAGATACCACAAGTATTTTTTTTAATTCCATATGAAGCATGTATTTTCAAATTTATTAATTTGTAGCTTTTATTAGCTTAAGGCAATTAAAAGGAGTCAAGGTTAGTAAATATTAAAAATCTACCAATTCAGACTGTAGTGAAACATGGAGCTTAAGAATTTAAATTATCATCAGCTAAGTCATTTTTACAAACATATATAATTTAGTTACTTGAAGACTACAGGTACCATAGTAAAGTTTCTTTTTTTTTTTTTTTAAATTTTTTTTTTATTGGTTGTTAAAAACATTATAAAGCTCTTGACATATCATATTTCATACATTAGATTCAAGTTGGTTATGAACTCCCAATTTTACCCCAAATACAGATTGCAGAATCACATCAGTTACACACCCACGTTTTTACATATTGCCATACTAGTGACTGTTGCATTCTGCTACCTTTCCTATCCTCTACCATCCCCCCTCCCTCCCCTCCCATCTTCTCTCTCTACCCCATCCACTGTAATTCGTATCTCTCCTTGTTAATTTTCCCATTCCCCTCACAACCTCTTACATGTAATTTTGTATAACAATGAGGGTCTCCCTCCATTACCATGCAATTTCCCTTTTCTCTCCCTTTCCATCCCACCTCATCTATCTGTTTAATGTTAATCTTTTCTTCCTGCTCTTCCTCCCTGCTCTGTTCTTAGTTGCTCTCATTATATCAAAGAAGACATTTGGTATTTGTTTTTTAGGGATTGGCTAGCTTCACTAAGCATAATCTGCTCTAGTGCCATCCATTTCCCTGCAAAATCTATGATTTTGTCATTTTTTAGTGCTGCGTAATACTCCATGGTGTATAAATGCCACATTTTTTTTATCCATTCATCTATTGAAGGGCATCTGGGTTGGTTCCACAGTCTAGCAATTGTGAATTGTGCTGCTATGAACATCGATGTAGCAGTATCCCTGTAGTACGCTCTTTTAAGGTCTTCGGGGAAAAGTCCAAGAAGGGCAATAGCTGGGTCAAATGGTGGTTCCATTCCCAGCTTTCCCAGGAATCTCCATACTGATTTCCAGATTGGCCGCACCAGTTTGCAGTCCCACCAGCAATGTACAAGAGTACCCTTTTCCCCACATCCTCTCCAGCACTTGTTGTTGTTTGACTTCATAGTGGCTGCCAATCTTACTGGAGTGAGATGGTATCTTAGGGTGGTTTTGATTTGCATTTCTCTGACTGCTAGAGATGGTGAGCATTTTTTCATGTACTTGTTGGTTGATTGTATGTCCTCCTCTGAGAAGTGTCTGTTCAGGTCTTTGGCCCATTTGTTGATTGGGTTATTTGTTTTCTTATTGTTTAATTTTTTGAGTTCTTTGTATACTCTGGATATTAGGGCTCTATCTGAAGTGTGAGGAGTAAAAATTTGTTCCCATGATGTAGGCTCCCTATTTACCTCTTTTATTGTTTCTCTTGCTGAGAGAAAACTTTTCAGTTTAAGTAAGTCCCATTTGTTGATTTTTGTTATCAACTTTTGTGCTATGGGTGTCCTATTAAGGAATTTGGAGCCCGACCCTACAATATGTAGATCGTAGCCAACTTTTTCTTCTATCAGACGCAGAGTCTCTGATTTGATATCTAGCTCCTTGATCCACTTTGAGTTAACTTTTGTGCATGGCGAGAGGAGGGGATTCAGTTTCATTTTGTTGCATATGGATTTCCAGTTTTCCCAGCACCATTTGTTGAAGATGCTATCCTCCCTCCATTGCATGCTTTTAGCTCCTTTATCAAATATAAGATAGTTGTAGCTTTGTGGATTAGTCTCTGTGTCCTCTATTCTGTACCATTGGTCCACCCTCCTGTTTTGGTACCAGTACCATGCTGTTTTTGTTACTATTGCTCTGTAATATAGTTTTAAGTCTGGTATCGCTATACCGCCTGATTCGCACTTCCTACTTAGAATTGCTTTTGCTATTCTGGGTCTTTTATTCTTCCATATGAATTTCATGATTGCTTTATCCATTTCTACAAGAAATGCCGTTGGGATTTTGATTGGCATTGCATTAAACCTATAGAGAACTTTTGGTAATATCGCCATTTTGATGATGTTAGTTCTGCCTATCCATGAACAGGGTATATTTTTCCATCTTCTAAGATCTTCTTCTACTTCTCTTTTTAGGGTTTTGTAGTTTTCATTATATAAATCTTTCACCTCTTTTGTTAGGTTGATTCCCAAGTATTTTATTTTTTTTGAGGATATTGTGAATGGAGTGTTTTTCCTCATTTCCGTTTCAGAAGTTTTGTCGCTGATATACAGAAATGCCTTTGATTTATGCGTGTTGATTTTATATCCTGCCACTTTGCTGAATTCATTTATTAGTTCTAGTAGTTTTTTTGTAGACCCTTTTGGGTCTTCTAGGTATAGAATCATGTCATCTGCAAATAGTGATAATTTAAGTTCTTCCTTTCCTATTTTTATGCCTTTAATTTCTTTCGTCTGTCTAATTGCTCTGGCCAGTGTTTCGAGAACAATATTGAATAGAAGTGGTGATAGAGGGCATCCCTGTCTTGTTCCAGATTTTAGGGGGAATGCCTTCAATTTTTCTCCATTGAGAATGATGCTAGCCTGAGGCTTAGCATAGATAGCTTTTACAATGTCGAGGTAATTTCCTGTTATCCCTATTTTTTCTAATGTTTTGAACATAAAGGGATGCTGTACTTTGTCGAATGCTTTTTCTGCGTCTATTGAGATGATCATATGGTTCTTATTTTTAAGTCTATTGATGTGGTGAATAACATTTATTGATTTCCGTATATTGAACCATCCTTGCATCCCAGGGATGAATCCTACTTGATCATGGTGTACAATTTTTTTTGATGTGCCTTTGTATCCGATTCGCCAGAATTTTATTGAGAATTTTTGCATCTAGGTTCATCAGAGATATTGGTCTGTAGTTTTCTTTCTTTGAGGTGTCTTTGTCTGGTTTCGGAATCAGGGTGATGTTGGCCTCATAGAATGAATTTGGCAGAGCTCCTTCTTTTTCTATTTCCTGAAATAACTTGAAAAGTATTGGCATTAATTCTTCCTTAAAGGTTTTGTAAAACTCCGCTGTATACTCATCCGGTCCCGGGCTTTTCTTGGTTGGAAGTCTGTTGATTGCTTCTTCTATTTCATCTATTGTTATTGGTCTGTTTAAGTTGTGAGTATCCTCCTGACTCAGTCTGGGTAAATCGTATGACTTAAGGAATTTATCGATGTCTTCACTATCTTCTATTTTATTGGAATATAGGTTTTCAAAATAATTTCTAATTGTCTTCTGTATTTCTGTAGTGTCTGTTGTGATATTGCCTTTTCCATCCCGTATGTTAGTGATTTGAGTTCTCTCTCTTCTTCTCTTCGTTAGCATGGCTAAAGGTCTGTCGATCTTATTTATTTTTTCAAAGAACCAACTTTTAGTTCTGTTAATTTTTTCAATAGTTTCTTTTGTTTCAATTTCGTTGATTTCCGCTCTGATTTTGATTATTTCTTGCCTTCTGCTACATTTGCTGTTGTTTTGCTCTTCCTTTTCTAGGGCTTTGAGGTGAAGTGTGAGCTCATTTATTTGTTGGTTTTTCCTTTTTTTGAGGAATGACCTCCAAGCGATGAATTTCCCTCTTAAAACTGCTTTCATTGTGTCCCATAGATTCCGATATGTTGTGTCTGTATTTTCATTTATCTCTAAGAATTTTCTGATTTCTTCCTTTATGTCTTCTGTAACCCATTGATCATTCAGTAACATATTGTTCATTTTCCATGTGATGTAGGATTTTTCCTTCCTTCTTTTATCATTGATTTCCAGTTTCATTCCATTATGATCAGATAAAATGCATGGTATTATCTCCACCCCTGTATATTTACTGAGGGTTGCCCTATGGCATAATATATGGTCTATTTTTGAGGAGGATCCATGTGCTGCTGAGTAAAAAGTATATCCACTTGATGATGGTTGATATATTCTATATATGTCAGTTAAGTCTAGGTTGTTGATTGTGATATTGAGTTCTATAGTTTCTTTATTCAGCTTTTGTTTGGAGGATCTGTCCAATTGTGAGAGAGGTGTGTTGAAGTCACCCATAATTATTGTGTTGTGGTCTATTTGATTCTTGAACTTGAGGAGAATTTGTTTTATGAACGTCGCAGCACCATTATTTGGTGCGTAAATATTGATAATTGTTATGTCTTGTTGGTGAATGGTTCCTTTTAACAGTATATAATGTCCTTCCTTATCCCTTTTGATTAATTTAGTCTTGAAGTCAATTTTATTCGATATGAGGATGGCCACCCCTGCTTGCTTACGAGGACCGTGTGCGTGGTATATTTTTTCCCAACCTTTCACCTTCAGCCTGTGTATGTCTTTTCCAATCAGATGTGTCTCCTGGAGGCAGCATATTGTTGGATTTGTTTTTTTAATCCATGTTACCAGCCTATGTCGCTTTATTGGAGAGTTTAAGCCATTAATGTTTAGAGTTACTATTGATATATGGTTTGTACTTCCAGCCATGTTTGATTATTTATCTTCTTCTTTTTTTTTTTTTAATTTAGTTTGTTTCTCCATGGTTAGCTTTCCCCCCGCCCTCTGTCTTTATAGAGGCACTTCCCACTGATGGTTTTGGTTATTGTTTTTCATTTCTTCCTCGTGTAGTGTTTTGCTCAAGATGCTTTGCAATGCTGGTTTTCTGGCTGCAAATTCTTTTAGCTTTTGTTTATCATGAAAGATTTTTATTTCGTTATCGTACCTGAAGCTTAATTTTGCTGGATACAGAATTCTTGGTTGGCATCCATTGTCTTTCAGTGTTTGAAATACGTTGTTCCAGGATCTTCTCGCTTTCAGCGTCTGTGATGAAAAATCCGTTGTTAACCTTATTGGTTTACCCCTGAATGTAATCTGCCTCCTTTCTCTTGTAGCTTTTAGTATTTTCTCTTTGTTCTGTATATTGGATATCTTCATAACAATGTGTCTTGGCGTTGGTCTACTGTGATTTTGTGTGCTCGGTGTCCTGTATGCATCTACAATTTGTATATCCGTTTCCTTTTTTATTTCTGGAAAGTTTTCTGTAATTATTTCTTTCAGCAGGTTACTCATTCCCTTGGTTTGAATCTCTGTACCTTCTTCTATCCCGATGACTCGTAGGTTTGGTTTCTTTATGTTATCCCATATCTCTTGGATGTTTTTCTCGTGGTTTTTAACCAGCCTTTCTGAGTTGGCTAGGCTCTTTTCAAGATGATATATTTTGTCTTCATTATCTGATGTTCTGGCTTCTACTTGCTCCACTCTGTTAGTGATACTCTCAATTGAGTTTTTAATTTGGTTTATCGTTTCCTTCATTTCTAGAATTATTGTTTGGTTTTTTTTTATAATCTCAATCTCCTGATAAAGATGCTTAACTTCTTCTTTTATCTGTCTATGTAATTCATTTTCAAAGTGTTCTTTCACTGTTTGAATTTGCTGTCTCGTATCTTCTTTAAGGTTCCATTCCATCTGTCTAAGGTATTCCTTGAGTTCTTTATATGACCATTTTTCTGCTGAGTCTAGGTCCTCCTGAATATTTAGGCTGTCCTTCATTGTTTGTACTACTTTTCTTCCTTGCTTTTTTATGCTGCTCATGTTTCTTCTTGTTCTGTTTGACTGCTGAGTTACTGTTTACTCTTATAGATTTATTTGATGCTTGAGAGGAAAGATATTAGAAGGGAAGGGAAGAAGTCACTAAAGAGAATGAGAGTAGGCAGGTAGAATTCAAGGAAGGGGGAATAAGAAAATTGAAAAGAAATGAAAAGACAAAAGAAACAAGAATAACAAAGATTAGATAATAAAGAAAGAAAGGAAAGATGAAAAAAAATTTTTTAAGAAAAATAATAGTGATAATAAAAAATTAAAATTAAAATTAAAAAAAATAATAAAATAAAAAAAATTAAAAAAAAATAGAAACATTGAAAAAAGTTAAAGAACAACAACAAATAAAAATTGAAAATGAAAGAAAAAGAAGAGAAAAAAAGAAGAAAAAAAAAAAAAAGATCATAATAATAATAAATGCAGTCCTAGAGTTCTATTAACTTCTCTTCCAGTAGGTGGAGCTGTGCCCACTGGGCCAAGCTTCTCCTCTCAACAGGTGGGAACCATTCACTGTGCAGCCGCTCTTTCTCCTAGACTGGGCGGGTCTCCAATCCTGAGTGTCTAGGGCCTTGTCTTGTGTTTCCTGAAGCCAGGCCGTGCTCACCTGTGGCGCTCACCACAATACTGGCTACACGCCAGGTCTGCTGCTCCTGGGAGCCCTGTTTTCATGAACACCTGGGCTCACTCTCCCTGTTTGCCTCCCTCAGACCCTAAGTTTGTAGAGCTTGGGGCTGAGATCCCCCAGCGAATTTGCTTGCCCTCCTGTAGCCACGCCCCCGGTAGCTGGTGCAAGAGACCTCCGTTGTCAGCACTGGTGGGAGCGGTAGCCGGGAGTTCCGCGCCGCGAGTCCCGCGCTACTCCTGATTCCCTCGGTCTGGTTATTGCGTTCACAGGAGAGCTGGGAGTGGCCCTTAAGTTTTCCCTGCTGTGTGGAGAGAGATGACTAGGGGATTACACACCTGTCGCGCTGGTTTCAATGCAGTTATCTCCTCCGCCCGTGACGCCGTTTCTCTGCCATGGTGATATCCCATGCAAATGGTGACCGTTTGTTCCCTTTGCCAGGTGACCAATGCAACGGGTGGGTCCTGACTGTCTCTCCCAATCCCCGTTTCAGTCCTGTGGCCACTGCCTATGAAGGCTCGGTTGGCTTTTACCTCTGTAAGTTCCTAAGGGCCGGCCAATTATTTCAGCGGGATCGTTAGTGCTGAGTCACAGGAAGCAGGCGAACCGGAGCTTAATTGCTTCCGATTCGGGCTCTGTGTGTGTGTTCTGAGGGGCCCAGCCTGTACACCCCAGATCCACGTCAGCTCAGCATTGCCTAGTGATCCTGAGCAAACAGCATTTAGACAGTTTACGGCTCCCTATGCCCGCGCAGTTGAAGATGTCAGAGACTTGATCTCTCTGCGCCTGCCACCATGTTACATCTCCTCAATGCTATTCATGTTGCCCTTACAGCTTCCTGGTATAAGCAAGTTCTTGGGATTATACAAACTGCTGCTTCTGTTTCCAGTCCAGATTTCTAGAAATGAAACCCTGCCGCTGTCGCTGTCTCTGGGCCACGCTTGTCTGCGACCGTAGCAGAGCCGCCCTGGCTTCCGCAGCTCTTCAGCCCTGTGCCCGGCCCCAGGGGCCCAAGCGGCTGCCGCCGCGGCTCTCCGTCCCCCTCCTCCGGAGCACGGGTCCCCTGGCAGGGGGGTGCAGAACGACCCCAGAGCAGGCTCTGCCCGAAGGTGCAGCGGCGAACAGGCCACCGAGACGCTCGAGGCTGCAGTCCAGCCTTCGGAGGACAGGGCTCGGCACGCAGCCCAGCTCCAACCTCTAGGTGCGGCTGCCGGACAGTGTATACAGAGCCATCAAGACAGCAAGCAGAAAGCAAATGGCGGCTCCCGCGGAGTGGATTTTCGGCACAGAAACCACAGCCCCGCCAACAAACCCAATCCACAAACTCTCCCTGTATAAAAAGTATTCAAAAAAAAAAAAAAAAAAAAAAAAAGGCGGGGCGCACTGAGCTTTCTTTGCCTCGGGTACTTACAATCCACTGCTGATTACACATTCAGCTTCTCCGCCCGGAGCGAAGCGAAAGAGGAAGCAGATGGGAGCAAAGCGCCCACGGCTCTGGGCAGCCAAGCGTCTCTTTTTCGATTTCTTTGTTCTTCCTGCTCCTTGGCAAAGTGGTCCGCTACAGATTAACGGTGAAATGAGCTCTAACAGAAATCTCTATTAAAGCCGCTGCTTTGAGCACCACGCTCAGCACTTCAGCAACCCCCGTACGCAGCGGCCATCTTTTTCCCCATAGTAAAGTTTCTATTAGCTAGACCTTCTATTTGTAAAAGTTCAAAGATGGTGGAGGCAGTAAAGTTGGAGAAGTCTACTTTGCTGAAGATGTTTTATTCCATCCTATTTAATTCTTTGGGTTTAGAGCAAGCATTCACTTATGTTGCAACTCTTTATCTCCATTTTCCCTTTGTTACAATTACTGCTGTTGCAAACGTTGACCAGAAACTTCTTTGGCTAATGTGGGGTCCTTATCTCTTTTTCCAGGCCAGGTGGTATGAAGAAAATAAAAATCAGATTACACATACACACACACACACACACAATTTTGTCATGGAGGAGACTTTAAAAAGTTACATAAGCCAATTTAAGATTACTGGCCCAGCAAGGTTATGTAAATTACTGTAATTAGCAATGCTTCTTCCACCATATTAGTGCTTCTCAAAATTTAACATTAGAATCACCTACATAGTTTATTAAAATACAAATTTCAGAACAAATCCCACTATTATGTGTAATTATAATGCAACAATAAACATTAAAATAAATAAAAAATAAAAATATAAATGCATATAATTATATTGTACATTTTGTAACAAAAAAAGCAAACAAATACAAATTCCAGGGATTTTGATTTAGTTAGATAGGGCCTAAGAATTTGCATTTTGAACAGTTCTCAAGTGAATTGATATTGTTTGCAAACCACTTCAAGTAGTACTAGACTACCATTTTAAGTAGCACTACCAATTCTTAGCTTTTATATTTTCACTGCATTGGATCTAGTATTTTAGTGTTTTAGCGTTTTTTAATCATGTTCTTTTGAGAATCTGATGAAAGCCATGGACCTTTTTCTCAGAAATATGTATAGTCAAACAAAAGTTTACACACAATTCAGGAGGTTCATGGATTCCCCCCAAAGATCATCAATGAATAATGGTTTATCTGTTAAAGAGAGAAATACATAAATAAATTTTTAGTGCATACTATTAAAGGGCATTGAACTAAGACCTGATGATACAGAAAAATTAAAAACTGGCCATGGCATCATCTCTATCTCCAGAGAAGTTAGGGAAGATAGTCATTGGCTAATTACACAATTAATTAAATGTTTGATAAATGTATGAAAAAGTGATTAGGGTATAATGCTAGGCCATATGGGGCACCATGCAGGACATTAATATTATTTTATATATAATAATTATATAATTAATAAAATATATAATATCATTGTTATAGCAAATGTATTATATGTAATATAAAGTAATTAGTTCATATAATTAATTAATTAACCTCTCCATATATATGGAACATTTGTGAGAAAATTATTGCTGAGCTGGCTTTGAAGAAGGAATGGATGAATGGTATTGGCAAAGGAAATAGCATTTCAGTGTTTGGGAAGCAAAGTGTGGTTTCTGAAACTGAGAAGGCCAGATGGCTGAAGCACAAAATGAAAAGGGAAGAACAGCTCAAAACAAGCTGAAATGAGATGATAAAGTGTGAACTTCTAAAAGATCACTACGGCTGCCTTGTGAATGATGAAATGGAAGGTAGCAAGATTATATTCATAGGGACCAGCAAGGCTTTTCCGGTAATCAAGGAAAACAAAGTAGATAGCTGAGACTAGGGTGTTAGTAACAAAGATGGAAAGAAGTAATGGATTTGAGAAAAAATTAAGAATATCTTGTATTTTGCAAATGTATTTTTAATACCCATTTTTCTTTGTAGAAAGATAAAAATAGCTTTAAGGTCAAACAGTCCTAGATTTGAAGGCTAATACTACCACCATGTGGTTAAGTTAACCTCATACTTTATAGGTTTGAATATAGTTATGTTATGGCAGGAGGTAAGAAAAGGCATAGGGTGAATATAGTGATGTTCCTATAGAATCTGTTAATCAAACAGTTATTTTAAGGAAATATTTTTATATAAAATATGATATTATGAACAGAATGCAAATTATGCATGAAGTAATTTTTATATAAACCATGAGATTTAAAGAAAAGTTGTAAGCCGCACATGGTGGCACACTCCTGTAATCCCAGTGGCTCAGGAAGCTGAGAGGAAGATGGCAAGTTCAAAGTCAGCCTCAGCAATGATGAGGCACTAAGCAACTCAGTGAGATCCTTTCTCTATTAAATAAAGTATAAAATAGGGCTGGGGATGTGGCTCAGTAGTTGAGTGCCTCTGAATTCAATCCCAGGTATCCCCCTCAACCGCCCCCGCCCCCCCAAAAAAACAATAAAGAAAACTTGTAATTTCAGTATACTGTATTGGGTTAAGACCCACAATTGGCCAAGACTAATTTTGCCTTAGGAGTATTTCAGAGGAAATGTTTTTAAAACAATGACTTCCCTAAGAATGAGTTCTCTATTTCTAGAAATAGACCTCATAATATCTCAAAGATTGCTGTGAAGATTTAAGGAGATCAACGAAAACCCATAATACTGACCCTCATGCTGAATAGTTCTGAAAAAAAAAAAAAAAACTTTTCATATATTTGAAAACATTAAACATAGTACTGATTTATTTTCTATTTTAGCAACTGGTGGATCATAAATATGAACATTACTAATTGGTACTTACTGCTGGTGATAATGGGATAAAGAAATGTTACTATATATTACAACTTAACTCTTGTAACTAACAATAATTTGAAAATATCAGCTTTCTGCCATGTTTACTGCATTCCATTTTGAAGTGAGCTACATTAACACTAAGTCAAAATTAAAATTAATTCTGTTAACTCATAAGTAAAAGAACAATTCAAATGAGCAAAAACATCAATTTGTTAAGAGAGATATAATAACTACCTAAACATTCGAGCAGAAACTAGGAAAAAGCTAGGGAAAAATAAGAAAAAGTTAGGTAATTTTATGTTTTCTCTTTAATATCTCAATAAATGTTAAAGGCAAGAAGTTAATTAACAAGTTAATTAATGAGAAAAAAGTTGAAAGCATTATAGAAATTTGAGGAAAACAGACATAAGTTAATTCCTAAAGTTTTAGTGATTATTCACACTATAGTTATGACACTTGTGGCTGGGTTACAGTACATACCATGCAGTGGTTTCTGCTATTCTATATTTTCACTTTCAGTATTTTTGCTGATAAATTTTAAATTACTTTTCCAACTTGAAAATTTTATAATTAGTAATTCTAAATTACCAAATCACTCCTATTGCTTTGACTATTTAAAATATTTTCATCATAAAAGATCTTTTCTTTAAAGATGTACCTATACAGAATATAAGTAAGCAACATTATTTATGTGTATTTTTCCTTAGTCTCCCAAAACTAAGATATATTAACCCACTAAGTCTTAAGTTTTCATTCTGTGAATCTTTCAATGAAATTGACACAAGTGCATTAAAATAGGTTGGAAATAATAATCTAGTTTATATATATTATATTAATTCATGTTAAATTATATTTTTATTATTATAATTATATTGTATATCACATTTTATTCATCTATACTATATTTAAGTTTTTATAGGTGTTCTACATCTAGGATGATGAGATAAAACGGGTTCATTTGGGGCAAGATATATTTATGTGACCTCCAACTTTGCTAAAACAACTTTATTAGATGAAAGAAACATGATGTTTTAAGAAGATTCTATAAATATTTCAGAAAGGACTATTAAAAAATATTGAAAAATGCATTAGTTCTCAATACATACGAGGGATCCCTACTTGTTGTTTTCTTATTGCTGGTCCAATATTCAGTTTCTTATCTTTATAATTAAGTTTTTCAGCCTAAAATAAAGAAAAAACAAACAACTTTATTATTCTGGTATTGCTATTTCTAACACCAACAAATAAAAACTAATGAGAAACAATTTTAAAAAATCAGACTATTTTTGAAAGCAGCAGGGCATAGTAGAAAGGGCAGCTTTTGGAATCAAATAATCTGGGTCTCAATTTTGGTTCCAATATTCCGACTGTAACTTCTTATTTGTAACACAGTCAATCCTCATTATGCATTGCTTCTATATTCATGAATTTGCCTATTTACCAAAATCTATTTGTAACCTCAAATGAATACTTGTGGTGATTTCAAGGTTATTAGTAAACATGTGCTGAATGGTGAAAAATTTGAGTAGCCTGACATATGAGTTCCCAGTGGAGGTCAAACAACGCAATGTTATTTCTTCTTTTCAGTTTTCATAATATAAAAAAGTATCTTTTTTCATATTCTAATTAGTGCTGCATTTTTTGTTAGTGATTGTGTTATTTAAAATGATCTCCAAGTATAGTGCTATGCTAAAGTGCTGGCCGGTCCTAAGCACAAGTTCCTGTTATATGCCTTATAGAGAAAATATGGATTATATGTGCTTAATTCAGGCATGAATGATAGTGCTGGTGGCCGTAAATTCAATGTTAATGAATCAATAGTATATTAAATAGGGTGTATTTAAATAAAAACATAACAAAACAAGGTATGTACTGACTGACTGATGACAATATTGTAATCAGAGGTTCTTGGGAACTTTATATTGTGTTTCCCCTAGGAACAGCAACAGTTCAGTATTCACTAATTTAGTATTCAGGGCAACTTTATAGAATAAACTACAATGAATAACAAGATTCAACTGTTTATTATTTTGATAATATATAATTAAAACTCTTACTTTTTCTAAAAAAATTAAACATTACATTTGCCATAATTCAAAATTATTACATTGAACTACAGGGTACAAGTTTTTCTATGAATGATCTTACTTTGTATTAAGTTTTTCATAAAGAAAAATAATCTCAGATAATTTTGCTCTGTGTTTGTGGCGATTTTTAGGAATCAAGATCTTACTATCATTTCACATAAGATACATCTCCAAGTTATTAGTTCAGGTAAACAGATGAAAAGAATTTTACTACAGCCTCATAATCACAGTCATGTAATGATTTGGAAATTGTCCTTCTGCAGCATTTCTTGGATATCAATGGCAGTCTTACAAGGCACATACTTTTTTTTTTTTAAAGCAGTTCATTACTGTAGTTGTACTTTATTATTAAACACCTTAAAGTATTAGTTTCAAGGAGACATGCTCCAAAAATGAAGTTAAATGCATCAAAGAACTTACCTCTTGTAAAATTTTTTGTGCATCTTCTTGTGTTTCAAAAGTGACAAAACCATACCTTAAAAAAATTGCATCATTAATAATTATTTTCTTAAAACATTACATTAGTTATATTAAATTTTTTCTTTTTTCCAGTGCTGGGGACTAAACTCAGTCTTACACATGCTAGGTAAGTGCTCTACCACTGATTACATCCCCAGTCCTATACCAAAATAATCTTTTTTGTTTGTTTGTTTGTTTAAGGATAGGTCACTGTAGGAGTTAGCCTCTTTCTATATTGTAACAGCATAGGAATCTTAGAGGAATCATTCACAACATAAGTCAGGGCACTGAAAGGAAAATAAAAGGAAGAAACCAGGGATCTTGAAATAATTTCACTCCTGAGTTGAAAATTATGAGATTCATGTTCTGGTTTAAAAATTGGAATGTAATGAATTTTGGTCTAAAGCAATAATCTCCTTTAAAGTAGCAGAAGTTTGGCTTTCAAGGAATAAAAGTAGAAAAAAACTTAAAAAAATTAAAAATCTAAGCACAATAAAATTTCTTGTATTGGTAAAAGATTGTATAAATGTATTAATTATTATTGGCATGTATAAACTGATTATACAATTATTAGTATGTTTCCCAAATAGTATCAGTTAAAATGTATACAACCTAGCTTTTATGTCTGTTTTTTCCATACAAGTATAATTCATATAATGTTCAAGATACAAATATGAGTTATGCCATTTCCAAAAAACAAATTAGGTAGAGAAAAAGGAAACAATAAAAGTGTATCTGAAATTTGATATATATACACATAGAGAAGAATGAAATTATGGCATATGCTGGTAAATGGATGGAACTGGAGAATATTGTGCTAAGTGAAGTAATCCAGTGCCCCCAAACCAAAGGCTATTGAATATTCTCTCTGATATGTGGAATGCTAACCCAACAAGGGAGGGTGGGGAAGGGAAGAATAGAAATTCATTAGAGTAGACAAAGGGGAATGAAGGGAAGGGGGGGATGGGAAACAGGAAAGGCAGTAGAATGAATCGCACATAAATTTCCATCCTTATATTGAATACATGACCAGTGCTAGCACCACATCATGTACAATCACAAGAATAGGATCCTAATTAGAATAAGTTATACTCAATGTATGTACAATATGTCAGAATACAGTCTATTATGCATATCTAAAAGGAATAAAAAAACCAAATCTAAGAAAACGTAATTTCTATTTAGATAATGAAATTCTTGAGTAGTGCAAAATAGCCTTTAATTTCCTTTTGTTTTTAATGATTGATCATATTTAAAGTTCCTTCCTTCCTTCTTTCCTTTCTTTCCCAGGGATTGAAACCAGGGGTACTTAATCACTGAGCCACATCCCCAGCCCTTTTTATTTTTTATTTTGAGGCCGAGACTCACTTAATTGCTTAGGGCTTTGAAAAGTTGCTGAGACTGGCTTTGAATTTATGATCCTCCTGACTTAGCTTCCTGAGTTGCTGGGATTACAGGTATGCACCACTGCACCTGGTAATGTTTCTTTATAGATAAAGGACTTTCTCTTTATCTGTTTGCCCAAACATTAGATAAGAGTTAACTATTTTACACTATTTTTTTTTTTTTTGTAGAACACGTACACCATCCAGTGGAAAATGCATAAAATACAGCTTACATTTCCTTGTGCATTATTCAATGATAGAAATTAGATATTAACAAAATAATACAAATTATGATAGCCATACAAAAAAGGGATAATCTCAACTCATCTGACTATTATTTGGCACTATTAGGAAATATTCATCTATTTAAAAATAACCTATAAAGAATAGGATCCCATCTTTTCCAGAATACTCACTTGCCATATGTTGTTTCTCACTAATATTGTTTGTATCTATTTCATTGGTCCTTTTTTTGTGTCTGTAAATATTCGTGTCCTGTCCCTCTTTCTATAAAATAAACAGAATCCTTCACTGGTCTCCACTGCCTTCTCTCTTTTATTTTACCTTTGCAGTAAAATTCATTATGTGAATGCACTATGTGAACTACCTTTCCCCTCTCCAAAATTTGGCTTTTGTACACACAGCAATCTACTGAAACAGCTCTACACATTTCCAGACACACCTTATTGCTTTCTTCACATTTTCAATCTCCTTGATATGACAATTAAAAATCCTTCTCATTAAAGTTATATTTCTCATATTAGTTCCCTAATTAAGTCTCTCAGACACAATCTAAAGACATTCCTTGGAGTCAGCTGTTTTTAAATAAAATTTTATAATAATCTAAAGGAGGGAGAAGATTCATTAAGTATCTGATCTTTAAGCTTCTGGACCCATAGCTACCAATACATTTGGTTCTCAACATTAAGTGCTTGCTGTTTAACACTGAATGGGCCCTCAGTCTACACAACATACATTCCCAATAAATAAAGGAAAATTATAGTATTCTTTCCCATCCCACTAAAACACACACAAGTGTCTAATACACGTAAATAGACTGAAAGGTAAAAGAAAAAGAGAGGGAATGGAATTCTGTTGAAACAAAAAACTACCACAATAATGGGATAGAGGAAAAAGAGAAGTTTAAGTTTAGTACATTAGACAAAGAGGAATGAAGGGAAATAAAAGGGGATGGGAATAGGAAAGACAGTGGAATAAATCTGACAATTTTCCTATGTACATATCTGAAAAGACCTATGCAAATCCCACCATCATGTATGTCTACAAGAATGGGGACCTAATTAGAATGATATAAATATGCATGTATAATTTTATAAAAACAGATTCTATTGTCATGTATAACTAAAATGAATCAATAAAAAGAAAAAAAAGAAAAAATGAAATCAAATAGGTAAAAAAAATCTAATAATTCAATAAGAACACAACTGTTAATTCTATATACTATCTGTAATGATACTAACCCTTTGGACACTCCAGCTCTGTCATTTACAATCTTTACTTCTTTTACAGATCCATACTGGGAAAAAAATTTTCTTAAATCATTTTCATTTGTCTAATGGCATAAAAAGAAAACATTAGGAAACCTTTTTAATAAATAAAAGATGAAACAATTCATATGTTTTGGACACAGAAAAAGTTATAAATAAACAATACTATTGTTAAAGAATGTCTCTCCTTAAAACAGTTTGGAAACTACTATGTCATTAAAATAAATACAAATCCTTTGCTTTATACAGCAGCTATATTGTTAAACTATTACAAAAACAATTTAAGCTGAGTTATTCTAAAGCTTTAAAAAAGGCTCAGTATTTAAAAGAATCTTTAGGTCACTCTTGTTCTCTAGTTGACAAGTTTTGAAAACACAAATTTGGATTAGACATGCTATAACCACAGTAAGGACATATTACTATTGAATCTTGTGGCTCAGGAAGGCTGACAGGTATGACAATAAAACTAGGTAACATTGGCCTATTCCAGTTACTTTATTATTATCAACATAATCTCCAGGAAAAGTCAGGGGTTAGGAAAGGAATATATTTCCACAATTACTTGAACTTAATTTGTGATAACAATGGACTAACTATGGGATTTAAATTTATTAGATACTTTATTTGTATTCAACATACATTTCAGTAAATTCAGACATTATGATGGTATTTAAAATAACAACATCATAAGTTAGACTTATAATGTATAAAACATGTACAAAGATGATTTTTACACTGTGGTTTTTACTTGAAATAGTCCGATAACAGACTTAAAACATATTTTCCTAGATTATTCATACTATATTCACAGTGCTTTCATTTTCTGGTTTAGTTGCAACTGTTTGCATCCAAGAATAAACATCTCTGGGAGAAATATCTTTATATATAGGAAAAAGACAGGTCTTAGAGCAGAGTTTCACCCTTTGAGTTTTACTGCTATTTCACTACTTAAGTATACTATCACTTTTTAATTGGTAACAAAAAGTTTGCTAAACTGGATGATGACAAATATTAAGTTAATCTTAAGATTTAGTGAATGTCTTTTATTCTAATAAATACAAAATGAAATTAATGCTAGAATAAGGATTGTTATTAGTGATTAAAAAATTAATTCATACTATTCTCTGGTGGAAGACTCACTATATTTTGCAGTTCTACTTCTTCATGAGAGGATAAGGACAGAAAGACACAATGATTAAACACTAAGAAGACTCAGATTTTTTAAAAAAAAACTGTATTATAAAACCCCATTTCTTTATCCCTACCTTTATTTTAGGTTCCTCAGCAACCTCCTAGACTTCAATCTGTTGCAGATAACTTTCTGTGATAGAATTTAGGATTTGATAACAAAAAAAGGCCTATACTGTCAGAAAAATGCATAACAATAATAATTACTTAAATCAGGTAATCAGCCATTTCACTTACAGTAGCAGAGTTGTGAGGTAATTTTTAGCACCTCCATATGGGAGGTGATAACACTTATAAGAAAGGCATGCATGAATGTTTTAAGTTGAATATCCCTTATTTCCAAATGGATACATGAAAGTATTTCTAAGTTTCTCAGTAGGCTTCTAAAAATAAGAGTTTAAAAAAGTCTGAGACGCTGGCCACTATAGTAAACTATATATTTGAGGGCATTTATCTATGGTTTTGAAAGCTATTGGGAAACACTATGCAAGGAACCATAGCAGTTACCTTAAAGCTAAGGCTTCACTGTAACAATGGCCTCCAAAGTTCATACTGTTGGGTTTCAGTAACTTAGAATAACCTGACTATACAAATGTTTATTTATTAATGACTTACTTTAAAAATAAACTATGATGCTGTAATATAAATGAATTCTGAACTGAGTATTTCTGGTCAGTTATTAATATTTTCCAGACAGAGAAAGTCTTTAAACATTTAATGGGCTAGAGACATAGCTTAGGGGTACAGCACTTGCTTAGCATGTGCAAAAGTTCAGTCCCCAGTACGAAAAAACCAGCAACAATAATAACAACAAAACTTTTCTTCTTTATTTTTTGCAGCACTGGGTATCAAACCCAGGGCCTAATGCATACTAGGCAGGCACTTTACAAGCTTTATCTCCAGCCCTTTTTATTTTTAATGAAAAGTATACTTAAGACTCATTATTTTGGCAGATACCCTGTGGCATTTTTCTTAAGCAGGAAAAAAAGCAAATTGTGACAGATTGATTATGCAGAAATAATGTATTATGTCAAATATCACATCTAATGGCCAAAAGGATTTTGTCAAAGAGACATTCTCTATGTCATATGACAATACCTATGTCATATGTAATATAGAAACTTAGAAATACTTCCATGTATCCATTTGGAAGTAAGGGATATTCAACTTAAAACATTCATGCAGGCCTTTCTTATAGGTGTTTATCACCTCCCATATGGAGGTGCTAAAAATTATCTCTCAACTCTGCTACGGTAAGTGAAATGGCTGATTACTTGATTTAAGTAATTATTATTGTTATGCATTTTTCTGACAGTATAGGCCTTTTTTTTGTTATCAAATCCTAAATTCTATCATAGAAAGTTATCTGCAACAGATTGAAGTCTGGGAGGTTGCTGAGGAACCTGAAATAAGGTTGGGATAAAGAAATGGGGTTTTATATTAATACAGTTTTTTTTTTTTTTAAATGTGAGTCTTCTTTTGAAAATTATAATCACCCATTATTTTGAAAATTAGAGTATTATGCAAGAAAGTATATTAGTGTGTTTTGATGACATGAACAAAATGGGGTTTGAGTCAGAAAAGCAGATGCTAGTTTTATTCTGTCACCATATAGACAGGAGACTATAGCCAGGTGAATGAGCCTCAATTCTCTTTTATGTGGAACTGGGAAATTATACATGTTCATTTAACTTACACAATTATCAAAAATTTTTATATTAAGATGACCTGAAACCTACTAATCAATATCAAGTAAATATAGCATGCTGCATGCATAAAAGGTACCTTAAAGTCAATTCCTCCTACAAAGATGCGATTAGGGATCACAGTTCCATATCTTGGGGCACTTGTTGGGTTATTCAGAGGCACAGGTGACACAGGATTAGGGGATGGAGATAATGAATCTGTTTGCGTCTGATTTGATGTTTGCTGTAAAATAAAATTCTTTTAAACTTTTAGCACTAGATATAAGTTCCAATGCAGATTGTAAACATTTTTCAAAAGATGTCATTTAGGCAAAATGTAGTATTTTACATTTCACTTTTATTCTAATATTATGAAGATTATAATTAAGAGGTAATAGCTTTTAGGGCCAACAAATAATAAAGAAAACTAAGAATCTACTACAGACAAGTTCTTAACGATTAAATATGCTATTTAAATATACTTTCTAGTAATTATCATTAAATACATTATTTAATTATCAAGGAAGACTAGTAAACTCTTAAAGAAGTTAAAGAAAGAAAAAAGCAGCCCTAGACAGATGGTAGCTGGCCTGGCACTAACTGCTAGGCTATGGTGTGTTATATTATTAATGGAACACCAACATCATAGATCACTCTATCTGATGTATCAAGATAAAAACTAGACCACTCCATAATCAGGACTGTACACTGACAAAACAAAAGCATTTCCAAAATCAGAAGAATGACCAAACATCCCTCTATCCTAGCTGATTTGAGTGATTATTCCTTGTTTATCAATCATAGCCTGAGCCTTGATTTTTTAGATAAGAATTAACATATTCAATCATAGAAATACCCTCACTTCTTGACAACTTGCACTCAAAGATAGAGTCCTTCTTCTTGAACCCCTAAAAACTGCCCACTGAGCGCTCCCATGCTGTACTTTCTTCCTTCTTCCAATGAGTTAATAGATCCAACTTTATTAAATTATAGGTGTATTCCTGGTGGTCTTTGGCTAAAGGGCCTTGAGAAGTTAATAAACTCTGACATTCAAGTTCACCATTTTCAGCCTGAAAAATCAAAAATTTAAATGTACTTGTGTATTAGAAGATTGAACTGATTTTGTAAAAAAAAAGAGGAAATTACATACTTATAATTCATGGGGTTAATGAATACCAAGGAATTAATCTTAGTACATATGCATATTTTCACAATTCTAAGTTAGAGGACCTAATTTAAATTTAATAGATACACATCAATGTATGAGGCTTTGCACAGTGGTAAGCTAATAGACTTGTATGGTACAACTGAAAAAAAATGACTTGAGAATATAATTTTGAAGAAAATCTTATTAAAAACTTGCTAATTATTTTCCATTTAGGAATAGTCTAACATACTAAATGAGTGCTTCAAAAAGACTGAAGTTTATAATTCCAATTCTCTGAGAAACAAATACATGAAAACAAATTTCCAACTTAGGGAGTAGATTTTTTCTTTTTCACTTCATTGACCAATAAAAACCATAATCCCTAAATTAATTTCTGCAAGATGTAGAGAGAAGTAATTAAGCCAGTGTGGCTAGTGGGCTATAGGGTAAACCTTAAGGACCCATCTTTCCCATTCAGTCTTAAAGAGGAAAAAGATATAATCCCTGAGTTCATAAACACCTTTTAAAACAAACAACAGACTGCATTACATTTAACAATTACTATGTTTAATTTCAATGGGAATGCAATCTTAGCTTCCTCTCTGAGCAGTTGGAGGTTATTTATAATATTAGTCACTTTACTCAGTAGGATATAGTATTCAGAATGGATGATTTTGTG
Source organism: Marmota flaviventris (assembly GCF_047511675.1). NCBI lineage: Eukaryota > Metazoa > Chordata > Mammalia > Rodentia > Sciuridae > Marmota > Marmota flaviventris. The sequence goes on along the minus strand of NC_092508.1, from coordinate 37,429,151 downwards.
ATGCATAATTTTACTTTTCCCAGACAACCTAACAGTTATAGTAGATAAAACCTTGTCTCTCAACCGATTTGTTTACAGTGTAGAAATTACTTATTTATTAAATTAAAAAAATCAGTTTTCACAAAATTCTCTTCCTAAAAACAAAGAGTTCAATGGGAGAATCATTTGTTTACAAGTTTAAGTAAATAAAACTTCATTATTTTTCAGATACAGGAATGAAATGAACAAAAATGAACAGACTTCCTTATTTCTGATCTTAAGAAACAAAAGCATACTCATTGAGGAAAGAAAAACATTAACTTTTTACAACTCAATTCATTTCATTCTCCAGTCTCTAAGGCTCCATGCGTTCCAACTGCCTATTTTTTCTTCTTACCACTGAACATTTTCTAACACACCAAATAATTTACTTATTAATTTTATTGTCTCTTGCCACCGTAATGTAATATTCACGAGGACAGGGGGACTGTATTTTTCTTTTCTCTTCTGGGCAGCATCGAAAATAGTGACATTACATAGCAGGAGAGATCTGCTGGCGATACGTAGATCTCATTTGGATGAGAGCTAAAGAATACGAATAACATCCTAGAAAATATTTTAATCTTAGCAGTAACAAGGTTCAGGTAGAGGCAACGTCTAAATTCTTCTGGGATTAGCAATGAATTAAACAACAAAGCCTCGAATTCCGCAGGCAACAATTTTGCAAGTGTATGAAAGCAGCCAAGAGAGGCTGCTATTGAGTTAGACGAGAAGGTCCCCGCTTCGTAAATCTCCTAGCCCTAAAGGGTTTATTAAAATTCTCCAAAGTTATGTGCCCTCACAAGCCTTCTGGCCTTGAGAATTAACCTTGAAATCTATCACCTCCTCTGCACAGACAAGAGGAAGAGGGCGGGCTAACCGTCGCAATCACGGCCTCGGTGCTCCTTCCCCTCCGAGGCCAGCAGGTGGAGGCGCTGGGGGACAGGGCCGCAGCGACAACTTCCTCGGGTTCTCTCAGGTCATCGTGGACTTGGGTACTGCCACGAGGATCCACCCCCTCCCCACCAAAGTGCGGGAGGGAAAAGAAGGCTAACCAGCGAGAAATTTTGCCGGGCAAACCCGCCAGCAACAGTGGCGGGAACCCTCAACGGTACCGACACCGCCGCCGGCCTCGTGTGTAGCAGGCCTCGGCCCTCACGCGGTGCGTGCTGATTGGCTGCCAGCTGGGCGCGGGGCGGGGCGCGGCGGCACGTTACCGCTGCCCTTCAGGCCTGAGGGAGGTCCGCCGGGCTCCCAGCCTGTCGCCTCGCGTCTCCCGCCCGGCTTCCCGAGTCTGACAGGGCCAGGACGTGCACCCCATGCCAGACTTCCTGGTTCAACCTGGGCCATTGCATCCTCCCAGGTCTCTCGGGATTTACAGGCCCCACTGACCAGTCAGGGAGTGTAGGCGTCGACTGCCTGGCAGCTCCTTCAAGCCTTGGGCGGCTAGGCGGAGTCCAGCAGAAGCGAGCGTCAAAGGCGCAGCCCAGCGCAGTTTCGGCGGGAAAGTGTTTTTAATCTGCCGAGACTCCGCCAGGTGCATACAGGTCTCAGCCACTCGCGGCCTCCCTTCCATTTCTGAGGCTCCCCCAGTTGGCGTGCCCGCCCGCACCCAGCCCAGGCCCTGTGGACCCTCGCCACCACCCCACAGGGCCTGCAGGCGGGCGGCTCTTCGCAGCACTCAGTGGGGCGCCCGGGCCATGTTTCTTCCCAAACAGCGAGCGTTTATGCTCTCAAGTGCGCCCCTCCAGGCCCTCAGATACGGGGCCCCTGGGGCTCCTTTTCCCGCCATCAGGGCCCCGGCCGGTCGCCGTACTCACCGCCCCGGACTCGGTCTCCATCTTCCCCTTCGCTCTTCAAAGAAGGGCTAAAGGCGTAGAAACCTAAAATTTGAAGGCACCTTCACACCAAGGAAGCCACGCCACGTTTTCCCTCTGGGACTCTCCCCCTGGCGGCGACGACGGCAGTGGCAGATGTAGGGGCGCAGGCTCGGACCCGGGGCCAGAACCTGCCACCTGGGGGGGGGGGGATGGGGAGGGGCTGGCGGCGTCGCCTCCGGCAGCAGGCCTCAGTGCGGGCGGGCGCTGCAAGCCCGGGAGGGGCGCGGGCGGGCGGACGGGTATCGGCGAGGTCTCCGAGGCGGCACCACTCAGGGGCAGGGCGCGCAACAAGTTGAGGCGGGAGTGGGGTATGCGGATCGAGGGCTCGGTTATGGAACCGCTCTCGTTGGCTTTCGGAAGGTTGGGGAAGAGAGAGCGAACGGTAATGCAAAGCTCCATGCACCGCACGCTTTTCACTGTCCTCCACTGGTGCGTTTTGAGAGGTTGAGGTGACTTCAAGGCTTTATTAAGGCGCAAGAAGCCAGAAGGGGAGACTTCCGAAGGCTGGTGCGAGGCGAGGGAGACAACTTTTCAGAATCAAACTCTGACCCCCGAGCCTGACGCGCCAAACTCGGGGACTCCGGAGAAGTCGCAGACGCCACGCTGCACCTGTTGTCGCCGTCACTCATCCCCGCCGGGCGGGCGGGGCGGCGCGGGCGGCTTGGTTGGGACCTGCCGCGCAGCCGGGTCCGGGCTAGGGCGCCAGTCCCGGGCCCGCGCCCAGCCGCTTCCTTGGGCCGCTACTGAGCTCAGCGCCGCGGAGCAGTGGCGTCCTCGGGAGCGGGTCCGTGACGAAGCCACGCGCGTGAGTTGCAGCCCTGCAGCAGAGGCTCCAACCTCCCGTGGCTTTGGGATTTCCTTTGAAAGACGGCTTTGCAAAGAATATTTCTAAAAGGTAGCTGAGATTATATGTATCTTCAAGTGGCAAATTATTAGATAAATTTATGTAATAAGGGTTCTCAATTATTACAACCGATCATCAAGAAATTTGTTTAAGGCTTAATGCTTTAAATCACTTCATTCCCACAGCAACCCGCCAGACAGATAGATACACCCATTATAATATTACAGGTGAGTAAACAGAGACCTGGAGGGTGAGTAATTTGGTAAAGGTCTAAATCTATAGGAGATTTAACCCTGGGTCTGTAACCCTGCTCTTGATCTTAATGGTTTTGCCACGTTTAAAGCATCAGCAGAAACATAAACATCTGTTTAAAAGTAGTATAAATGGTAACTTTGGCAATCTCTATTGTAAAGTTAGACTTCGTGTTGTTTTATTTTCAAGATGGGTTAAAAATTCATATTATTTACCCAAAATAAAATGGGAAACAATTTTTGTTCATTTTAGATGAAGCAACCTAAAACTTGTGATATATATATATATATATATATATATATATATGAACTCATTTTTCTCAGGTTTTAGTTTCTGTGGAAACAATATAGAAACATCAGATAAAATTTCATTCTGGAGCATAATAAATTTACTGTTCAGTACAATTAGGTGTTCTTTGGACATTTTTTCTAGTTTTAATAATGATGGATTTGAGCAGATATTACTATAGGAATTTATGTTGAGGTCTTTATTTTCTGACTAAAAACACTTATTTTTCAAGACTGCATCCTTTAAAAATAATGTATTCACCATAGTAGGTGTTTAGTCTGATGCAAATTAACAAAATTCAGGGAACAATGAGTGTATTCCATGACCTCCTTGGGTGTTAGGGGGATATATTGTATGACAGTATGCTAATTTTCTGTTCTACCCCCCTCCTCCTTTTTTTTGATACTGAGGATTGAACCCAGGGTGCTTAACCACTGAGCCACATCCCCAGCCCTTTTTTGTGTTTTATTTAGAGACAGAGTCCTGCTGAGTTGCTAAGGGCCTTGCAAAATTGCTGAGGCTGGTTTTGAACTCTGGATCCTCCTTCCTCAGCCTCCCAGGCCACTGAGGTTACAAGCATGTGCCACTGCACCCAGCTTCTGCCTACCTTTAAATTCTTACACCAAAAGGAAGCTCTGATTTAAAAATTGGATAAACCACATAAAATTTTACAACTCAATCCAATTTAGTAGACATCTATAGAACTGTTATTTTGCTCAGTACATAGTGGAATATACTATGGGAGACAGGAAATGAAGATCAAACTCTGTTCTCAAGGCATTTTAAATATAGAAGGGCCAGGCTTGATGGTAGATGTCTCTAGTCCCAGTTGCTCAGGAGATTGAGGCAGGAAGATCACTTGATACTGTGAGTTCAAGGGTAGCCTGGGTAACATGGTGAGACCTTGTCTTGGGAAAAAAAAAAAGATGAGGGGAGAAAAGACTTCTCAAAATAGTAATTATATCTGAATATGCATATAATAAATAGAATACAATCAGAATAAAATTAATGATATATAAACTATGGTTGGAGGAATCTGGGCCCACAGAGGAAGGTATCTTGGTGCATTGTGGCCAATGCTGGGTAAGAGCACTATCAAAGTTTTTCTGGTGTAAGCAGAAAAACTGGAGGAAAGGTATTAAGATTCTATTGTGTAACACTGTGTTAGACTCATTCTTTTAAATCTTCTTTTTCTCTCTTTCATTATCTATACTTTTTTCTTACTTGAAATTTGAAACTTTGAGAGGTAAAAGTGACCCTTACCACATTAATAGTGACCGTTGGATACAGTTTTCAAAACTTCATTCTGTTTAACTCCAGTTCTCACTCACAGTGTACTCTGTTGTTACTTACACTATGGCAATAAGGAGTTTGTTCTGGAGACCTTTGCAAATTAGGGTCATTAGATTACTGAACTATAAAGTTATGTAATCAGAGCCAAAATTTAGGAAGATAGATCAGAAGAGGTTTTGAGGGATAGCAGGGGAAACACTTGAATTAGGAGAAGAAAATGGCTCAAGTGCTTTCAACAGAGGTGACAGGAGTGAGAATAAAATGCTCAAAGGGTTAAGGAGATACCAGTGAGGACTGAGGCTATTGGTCATGGGTAATGATGGAGAGTTATTGGTAAGGATCATTTAGAAGCCTCAGTTTTAGATATTGGAGATGCCATTTACAAAGGTAATATAAACAAGTGGCAAGCCTAAACATCTCATTTCTGCTAGTATCCCAGTGATTCTCATCTTTTATCCTTTAGTGTATTCAGAGGATAGTTTTGTGTCTTAGTTTATTTTCTGGTCCCAGTAACTGAGCACAACAGATTGGGTAAATTTGTAAAGAAAAGGGATTTCTTTTGGCTAATGGCTCTGGAGGTCCAAGGTTGAGGGGCCACATATGGTGAATGCCATCTTGCTGGTAGAGTCTTGAGATGGTGTGAGACATTCCATGGCAAGAGGCATAGAGTGAAGGTGTGTGTCTCTTCTGACACTCTCCCTCTTTGTGTAGAGCCATCCATATTAAATCATGTGGGTCGACTTCATCTAATTCTAATTGCCTCCCAAAGGCCCTTCCTCTAAATACCATGGTTGGATTAAGTTTCCACTCTTAATAGCTCACAATGGGGATTCATTTTCAACACATACATTTATGGGGGACAACCTCAAACCATATCCAAACCATAACCCTTTTTATATCCCCCCCCAAGATTTACCCAAACCTGTCCTCCTTTTTTGCTTATCTTCTCTTGCTGACAGTTTCCCCTCTTCTTGCTTCCTGAGTTTTCTAGCTTCAGATTCTAATGACTAATCTACTTTAAGTTCTCTTTTTCTTGATAACCATTTTGATGTGCTTCCTAGCTTATAAAACTAGATAACCCCTGAATAGGTCTTTTGGGCCAATCTGTGTGCTGTGGCATGGAATATAGCAATGATTAAGGTCTTGTTCTTGTTTGGGTAGCAAGTTCTGGTAGCAGCCTGTGATCTAGTGGGAGAAGCAGCTAGTGGAAGAAAGTTTATATACTTACTGTCCAAAGCACAGAAGAAGTTGCCAGGTACAGAGACAGGCCAGACCAGGGAGTGGTTTAACTTGGTAGATAAAACAACACAAAAAGGCAAGTTTAGAAGATGCCTCGGCTTCTATTTTATTTATTTCTTGTTCCCAGGTCTGTTAACCAATTGCTTCATTTGGGGGGAATTTCTAGGGGTTTTCTTTTTCTCTGCAATGGTTGAATGTTTGAAACAGGAGAGATGAGAGATAATATTTAAAAAATATGCCTTAAGGAGGCAAAAAGTTCAGCTCAGATCTCTTTTCCTCTATACTTAGACTTGGAGAGGATGTTGTAGAAATGGCCTACACTAGAGCAATATCTCATTTGTTGGACATTTTCCTATAAAATTAACTTACTTGTATATTTATACTGTTTACCATGAACAACTACTAAAACACAGGCTATATGATATAGAACCTGTTGCGTAGTATAAGGTAGGAACTCAATAAATATTTGTAGAATAAATGAACAGCTAACCCTCATCCCACCCTGCACTTTATCCTACCCCTACCATTTGACTCTTTAAACACTTGTATCATTTATCAGTAAACTGAGTAAAGTGGAGTCAGATATCTACTTTCTTATCTGTAACTCCCAGAAGTTAACTAAAGGTATATTTAATTATAAAGGAAAGTTTTTGTTGTGAGGTTTATAAGAGGTGGCTTTTTTATAAAGTAAAACCTGTGAGAACTTCAGAGAGTCCAGGTATGGCTAGACCATAGCTGTCCTTCTAGACCACTATAATATTCTTTTCAACTGAGGGTGAAGAACAGTTAATCATTGCCAGAGAGCCTTTTCTTTATTTTTTCCCCAATTAATGTGTAAATCTTTAATTTTAATTGATTTCTCCAGATTGATGCTCTCTTAGTGGTTTATATGAATATAGATTCTTTTTCATTCTTACACTTTGGGAGTTCTCACTCTGAAACTCTGACAGCCTCGTGGTGGGTGAATCTGAAAAACTCACTGGTTACTTAGTGCTCTAACCACTCTGATGTTCAGTATTTCTTTTTTTTTTTAATTGGTAAATAATAATTTTATATATTTGTGGTATACAATGTGATGTTTTGATATGTGTATATATTCTGAAATTATTAAATCAAGCAAATTAACATATCTATCACTTCTATGTATATGTGTGTATATATACATATACATACACATATATACATATATACATACATACAGATATATATTTATTTTGTGGTGAGAAGAGTTAAAACGTACTCTTATCAACTTTGAAATTATAACATTGTTACTAACTGTAGTCACCTGTCTAACTAAAACTTTGTACCCTTTGACCAACATCTTCCCTTTTTCCAATCTTGGTACCAGTTTCTGATATGGGTTTCTATGAATTTAACTCATTTAGATTCCACATGCTAGTGAGGTCATGCAATGCTTTTCTTTCTGTGTCTGGTTTATTTCAGTTAGCATAATGTCCTTCAGGTTCATCCATGTTGTCAAGAATGACAATATTTCCTTCTTTTTAAAGGCTGAATAGCATTCATTGTGTGTGTGTGTGTGTGTGTGTGTGTGTGTGTGTATGTACGTGCGCACCATATTTATTCATTGACAGACATTTAGGGTGCTTCCATATCTTGGCTATTGAGAATAACTCTGCAGTGAACATGGGAATGCAGATATTTCTTTGACATATTGATTTCACTTCTTTTGATTATATCCAGAAGTGGAATTTCTGGATCATGTGGTAATTCTGTTTTTAAGTTTTTGAGAAATATCCATACTTTTTACCAAAATGGTTATATTAATTTACAGCCTTAAAAACAGTAAGTAGTCAAAGTTTTCTCCACATCCTCCTGAACACTTGTTTTCTTTTATCTTTTTTTTTTTTTTTTTCTTTTGCAGTGCTGAGGATCAAACCCAAGGCATCTTGCATGCTAGGCAAACATTCTACCACTGAACTATACTCCCAGCCCAAAATGAGTTTTTTTTTTTTTTTGAGAAAAAAATCTCACTGTTGCTCAGGATGGTCTGGAACTCTTGGACTCAAGTGATCATCCTGCCTCAGCCTCCCAAGTTCCCAGGACTATAGACAGGCACCACCACACCCTGACTTTTTGTCTTTTTGATGATAGCCATTCTAAGAGGTGTGAAGTACTATCTCATTGTGGCTTCAATTTGAATTTTCCTGATGATGAGAGATGTTGGCCATTCATATATCTTCTTTTTAGAAATGTCTGTTGGGGTCCTTTGGGTAGTTTTAATTGGATTATTTGTTTTCTTGCTATTGAGTTGTTTGAGTACCTTTTGTAGTTTTCATATTAACCCCTAATCAGATGTATGATTTACAAATATTTTCTCCCAATGTATAGGTTATCACTTTTCTCTGTTACTTATTTCTTCTGCTGTGTAGAAGCTTTTAGTTTAATGCAATGCCATTTGTATGTTTTTATGTATGTGCCTGTGTGTGTATTATTTTTTTAATACTAGGGACTGAACTGAGGGGCACTCTATCACTGAACTATACCACAGCCATTTTTATTTTTTATTTCGAGACAGAACCTTGCTAAGTTACTAAGACTGGCCTTGAGTTTGCAATCCTCCTACCTCAGCCTTTTGAGTAGCTGGGATTATAGAAATATACCACCATGCCTAGATTATTTTTGCTTTAGTTTTGCCTGCGTGTTTGAGATTATATCCAAGAAATTATTGATGAGAACAGTGTCATGGAGTTTTCTCTGTTTTCTTCTAGTAGTTGCATAGTTTTAAGACTTAAACGTTTTAAGGCTTTAATCCATTTTAAGTTGATTGTTGTGTGTGGTATGAATTAAGTAAGGATCAGTTTCATTATTCAGTTTTCTCAGCACCATTTATTGAAGAGACTATCTTTTTCTTCATTATGTATTCTTAGCATCTTTGTTGAAAATCAATTGACTATAAAATAATGCAGGTTTATTACTGGGTTTTCAATCCTGTTCCATTGGTCTACATGCCTGTTTTTATATCAAAACTGTGATGTTCTGTTGCACAGCTTTGTAATATATTTTGAAACCAGAAAATTATACCTTCAGGTTTGTTCTTTGTGCTTAATATTGTTTTTATAATTTTTTTTGTGTTCTATAAAGATTTGAGAATTTTTCTATTTTTTTGAAAGATTCCATTGGTATTTATTTCTCTGAACCCACGAACAAAGGATATCTTTTCATTTGTTTGTAATATCTTTGATTTCTTTCATCAATGTTTTATAATTTTTAGTATATAGATCTTTCACATCTTTGGTTAAATTTATTCCTAAGTATTTTATTTTTTGATACTTTCGTAAATGGGATTATTTTTTAAAATTTTCTCTTTTCAATGGTTTGTTGTTAGTATATAGAAACACTATTGATTTACATATGTTATTTCATATTCTGCAACTTTATTGATTCTTTATTCATTTATATAAGCATGATTTAAATAATTGCATACATATTTTCATTTATTTTTAGGAGATGACTATGTTTGGAAGCATCTTGCCTTTAGAATTCTTTGAATTATACCTGATCAGATATTTACTTAAGATAAATGAAACTACTGTGTATCAAATATAAGATACATAACAGCAAGACTTCATTGCAAAAATGATTACCCAGAGCACATTGTTTGTTTACTAATATATTCAATTTTAGAGTGATTGCCTCAGCTTGCCCCTTTATCTTAACTGCTCTCACCATTTGACCACTAACTTTGTTGTTTTTAAAATTCTTTGTATTCTTATTTATTTCTTGGATTTGAGGCTTGAGGTATTTTCATGACTACTATTATGATAACTTTAATTAATATTTCTCATACCCTTAAGTGTCTTGGCAATTTTTCCTGTTTGTAGTGTCCTTCTTCAATGCAGAACATTTCAAGTACTTGTGTATAAACATTTGTTTAGTTGAATTGTCACTTGGCCACACTCCTCCAGCAACTGTATTGTCCTTGAGTAGTTGATTTGGTTCACTCTGATAAGGCAGACCATCTATGTACCATTATGCCAAAGGAGTGAGTAGTCTGTTACCCAGCCTTTGTCACAGAACCATATAGCCCCAGAGGTCTGTGCATTCAACGGGGGTGATGTTTTCTAATTCATTTAAAGGTACTATATTGGCTAGTGGCAGCCTTGCCTAAATATAATTTCCACACCATAAAAATGGTATCAAGAAACCCATCTTTTACTATCACATTCTCAGAAATTAGTAGTTGCTTGACATTTGGAAAACTTTTCATATTGGTGACTGTTGAAAATTGGGTTCCTCCTGTGTGCAGGAGGTTGTGTGTATGTGTGTGTGTGTATGTTTGTGTTTGTACCTGAGCTTGGGAACAGTACCTGAGAGGGGTAAGGGAAGAAGGACTGGGCAGAAGAAGTTGAACTGTGATGTGACAGCAACAAAGGCCTTAGCCAATCCTGGGAGGGCTCTTCAGAGTTGTTCTTCAAGGCCAAGAATCCTGTTATCTGTAGCACTCAATCCATTCCCCTCTATACCCATCTATATTCCTCAGATATAGATATAGGCTGCTCTTTGGGAGGAGACTTGACCTTGGACGAGGTGGGGCTCTTTACCTGATGGCAATTTTTTGTTTGGAATTTTGTTATTCTAATTTGTTGTGTATGACAACAGAATGTACTACAATTCATATTATACATATAGAACACAATTTTTCATATCTCTGATTGTGCACAAAGTATAGTCACACCATTGCTATCTTCATACATGTACTTAGGGTAATGATGTCTATCTCATTCCACTGTCCTTTCTACCTCCATGTGCCCTCCCTTCTCCTTCCACCCCTTTGTCTTATCTATAGTTTGTCTAATCTTCCCATGCTCCCCCACCCCATTATTAATTAGCATCCTTATATCAGAGAAAACATTCAGCATATGTATTTTTTTTTGGATTGGCTAACTTCACTTAACATTATATTCTCCAACTCCATCCATTTACCTGCAAATGTCTGATGGCAATTTCTGGAAAGGGACTCAGCTGAGAATAGTCAGCACTTCTAGCATCTGGGCCTAGTATTGAAGGATGTGTCTGGGTACTATTCTAGGATATTCGATTATGAACTCACTTCATAAATGACTTTTTCTCCACAATGGGATTAAGCAGGTTACTATTGCTTGAAGGAAAGCATTATAGAAATGGAATAACTCTGGGAAAGATTCAAACTATTATTTTTCTTTAGGGTGAATATCTCAGAGGTTACAGGGAGTGGCTATAAACTAGAGCATGGACCTGGTAACCTAATAGTATACACTGAAAGTCCAGAGAGCACATTGTATTTAATGAATACAAGCTTAAAAACATCTTACATGAGTTTATCCTCTGCTAGTTATACACTCAAGAAAATATCAATATTGGTTATTGCTGAGGACATAATTTAAAAACAAAATCTTTTTATGACAAAAGGTAGTTTTGCAGATGGGAGCAAGGTGCCCAGCCAAGTTAGGCTCTTACCCTCCTCTTGAAACTGGAAGATAGGGAAGCTATGTCCTTTGAGGTTTTCATTTCAAAAACATGGCTCCTGTTTTTTTTAAATATATTTTTAAAATGTTGATGGACCTTTATTTTATTCATTTATTTGTATGCTGTACTGAGAATTGAACACAGTGCCTCACAGTGCCTCACTAGGCAAGTGCTCTACCACTGAGCCGCAACTCCAGCCCTGGCTCCCAGGTTCTTTAGGAAATATTCTGGGTTGTGAGGCTAGCAAGAGACTTATTAGCCTTTATTAAGATTTACATATATTTGGAAACAAAGAAATGCTGAAAGTAAAAAGAGAGTGGGAGAAGGGTCTTCCCTTATTTTCTGCAGGGAGAATTAAGACTTTTATTTATTTATTTAAAAATATATTTTGTAGCTGGACACAATATCTTTATTTTATTTGTGTATTTTTATATGGTGCTGAGGTTTGAATTCAGTGCTTTACATGCGCTTGGTGAGTGCTCTACCACTGAGCTACAACCCCAGCTCAAGACTTTTAATTTGTATTTGCCCTTATGTTATGTATCTAGACTTAAGGTTGAATTTCCTTGAAGCACTAAAAATTTTTAGAAGCAACAAAAGTTCAAAGCTATCATTTAGATATATGGAGTAGCTTTATTGACCATCACTTGTTGATAAGCTTGATAATGCCATGTTTTAAGAGGTAGGTAATATAGTGATACAGTGGTGGTGGAAGAGCTTTGGATTCTGTCTTGGCTGTGTGTTCTTGAAGGAGCTGTATAATCTGTTTTCCATCTCCCATATAAAGATGATAGCTCCCACGAGACTATTGTAAGATTTAAATGAGATAATGCATATATAGTCCCAACACAAAGCCCACATTTAGTAAGTGGTCACTGAATTCCTCCCTCCATCCTCCCTCCCCCCTCCCCATCTCTCTTTCCTGAAATTTGTTTCTCAATAAGAACAGTGAAAACTTAACCTATAGTCAATACTGTATCAACAATTTTAAAAAATTTACAGAGGTTAAATCTCATTTTAAATGTGCTATTATAAAATAAAACTAATAAAGTAAAATAAAAAAAAACATAAAAAGAATAGTCCAAAGTTGACTTACTAGCCAAAGTGCTACCTAAGTACTTTGTGTACAATACAAATGTATCTCAGAAAAACCTTAGCTTGCCTCAGCTTCCTTATGGTACTAGTTACTTTGACCTGCTGGATTTATTAATTTGGTTTGGGTTTAATTATTTTTTCATTTTTTGTTTGGATTAATTTTATTTTTACATGTTTTTTTTTTTTTTTAGCTTACCCTTTTGTTCTTTGGAGAAAATGGGTGTGGGAAGTAGCTGTCCAGTGTAGGAGAATGCCAAGGGATGTAGACAATTCTGAGTTGCACTTATGTCCTGAATGTTCTGATTCCTGGTGTGATGGAATCAGAATTCTTCTTCAGGGTTTTGCTTTGCTGCTGTTTACTTCTTAGTGCTTTCTTTATCATCTTCTTTTCACCATTATGTTCCCTCCCATCATTTCTGTAAAGTTTAATTCATTGTAAAGAAATTCCTTTCATCCCCAGTGTGTTCAGTGAATACTTTATCCACCTTCTTGACCTATTAAAATACAGGTAGACCTTGGGAACCTTGGTCTTCTGCAAAGGTTTCCTCACATTCTTTTGACATACTCAATTGATTTCTGAGGATGCACATCATTTATATTTATTTATCTATAAGAGTTTAAAAAGATGAAGCAAACATTAAAATATCTTGCTAATAGTGATAGCTTCACACTAGCATTAACTAATATTTTAAGACAATATTCATTTAGGGCCTTCTGTTGTTTTCAGAAGTAGGTGCACATTCACTTGTCAAAATGTCATTTTGTGGGGCTGACTTGTCAGGTATACTATTTTTGTTTTTATTTCATAATGTAGCTGATGGTATTCCTGTAGTGGGCACAGAAGAAGGATTAACTCTGATATTTTTTAAATGTTTACTATAATTATCCTTGATTCATGATGTTTTCCAGCAATATTGAAACCATTCATCCATTTTTTTAGTTTAAATTATGCAATATAATTTTAAAATTAATTTAACTGAAATCATGGAACAGATAATGAATTGGAGCTGTCGACTTCTTCATGTTTTGAAAGTTGCACTCTTCCCTTAAAAATGCTTTTTTCACCTACATATGGACCAAGTGAGGATACCAGTAGAATCTGCATAGAATCCACATATCGAACATTGGAAAAAGTTTATTTACTTGATTATCAATTTAAATCAATATGAGTCCTAATGTTTTCTTTCCACACTCCTGAGAAACCAGTGCTTTCTGAGAAAATTTTTATTCTTTTTAGATATAAAGGACACTAGAGTGTATTTTGACACATTATATATTCATTGGAATACATTGGAATATAACTTACTCTAATTAGGATCCAATTCTTATGGTTGTACATGATGTGGAGTTTCACTAGTGGTATATTTATATATGAACATAGGAAAGATATGTTCAATTTATTTTATCTTTCCTATTCCCATCTCCCCTCCCTTCCCTTCTTTCCCTTTTGAGTTTGAGAAATTTTTATTGAATGTCTCATTATAGAGCTAAGTTTACAGTGTGTAAAAATGAATAAGATCTGAATTATGAAGTTTAAAGCAGAGCAGGCCCATGTAAAGAGATTTATCAATATAGTACAGTGGGGGCAAAAGGTATTAATGGAGAGTAAAAGGTAATTTGTATGATTTGGAAAGTGTTCTGGTAAAGTTGATATCTGAACTGAATTTCAAATAAGGAATAATTAGCCCAGTGAAAAGAGGTGGGAATGGCATTTCATATAAGCAAAATATAAAAGCATGAAATATAAAAGCATGAAATAGCATGATGTTCAGTGCACTTCAAGTGGCCTGATAATCCTAGCTGACATTTTTTTTGTGTGTGTGTGTCGTGCTAAAATTTGATTCCAGAGTCTTGCACATGCTGGGCAAGCACTTTACCACTGAGCCACATCCCAAGCCCTCTGAAGGAAGAGATGTAAAGCCAGAAATGTAGACAGAAGCCATGGCCATATGTGCCAGAGTAGCAGAACTCTGTTCAGCTGGCACTGGGAAGCCAATAAAGCACAATAGCAGAAAGTCAGACTGTACTTTACATACCCTCTAGCTACCACATGAGGGAATGTTAACATGGAAGCCAATAAAGCACAATAGCAGAAAGTCAGACTGTACTTTACATACCCTCTAGCTACCACATGAGGGAATGTTAACATTAGAATATAATACATGGTTGCTATAATCAAGTTAATTAGTATTAGACGAGAATCAGAATTGGTATTGGATGATGTGAATAGAAGAGGAAACATATCTGCAAGACAGGCCAAAAAAGATAAGAAAATATCGTAGCAAAAAATATGCATATGATCACAGTAATGTTATAATTTCTAAACCTAATAAGAAAGGTACTGTCAGGGGATTTATGCAGCTTTCAGGAAAGAAATGAGAAAAATAGATGACAGAAATGGAAATAACTATTCACAATTTTATTGAATATATAAACATTTTTAGTTTTTATTATTTTAGTAGATGGCAGGAACATTTACTTGTTAATATGAATCAAACAGTATCTATCCAGGTGAACTGATAGCATGGTTGTGGAAGACATAGGGCTTTCAGGAAACACATATTTGTACAGGAGGTTTACAGTAACGAATGATCCCAAGTCCAAGGGATTTCCAACAAAAGTTGCTTTCTTACTGATGTTATATGTCCACTGTAGATTTACTTCAGCTCTCCTCCATGCCATTTTCAACTTAGGACTCAGTTCTTATCTGGTGAGTGATTAATCTTGTGGTAGAGAAAAATGAGATCATGTTTTTTGTTGCCTCTTAAAGCTCCTGCTTAGTAGGACCTTCCACTCATCTTTCATTGGCCAAAGCAGGTTAAATGGCTGAGCCTGCTGTTGGTGGGAGGAGGATGGATAGCTCCCTTCCAGGGAGGATCAGTGAACATCCCTACTATCTCTAGTATAAACATCTGCTTTACAACAAAGAGTTTTAATGAAGTTTTTGCATGTGATTCACCATTAGTGAATATTATTAATGATTGGTGAGAGATAATTAAGAACACAAATAAGAGAAAATAGTGTGTGTATGCTATTTTTTTCATAATTAAATGCTGTTTTTCTCATCTACTGGGTGTAGGAATAAGAGACACACCTTTTGGTTTGCAATCACAGATCACAGACCATCTCTTTACATTTTCAGAATATAAACCTTTCAAATCTATATTTTGAAGATAGGAAAAGTTACTGTAAGGTATTTTTCTGATGTTTAGAATTCATAGTGTTGTGTTGATGAGAAATGTAGTGACCATCAAAAATCAGAAAACATATTCCATTCTTTAGAAATGGTAGTCTAAATGCAATTGTGTTTTGTGTATTTTTCCCAGAGCTCAAATATATGCTAATCAAAGAGTTTTCCAAATAAATTCTGTCTGCAGCTATCAGTTTAGTTTTTGAAATTCCATTTTAGTTAGGGGAAAATCCAAAGAAAAGATTTATGTCTTCTTGTTATACTATGTGGAGTATTGTATAATGCTTGTTGTTGGTTGTCCTACTTCACAGTTTAAATTTCAGTACTTTGCTACTGCTTAATTTTTCAGATATTTTCTGTAACATACTTAAAAAATCTTTCAAAAACAATTGTGACATTATCTGAACTGTTTTACCAGTACAATTTATATAGAGCAGAGAAAGGCAAAGATCCCAAGTGTGGTTCCACAGCTGTTGCTCCTCCTCCTCACACTAAGGGTAGAGGCGGTTGTATCCATGGTGACCTATGTGACTCACTGAGGGTAGGAACTTCAGGATTCTCACAGGGGTTAGTGGCAGAGCAAACACTCATGATCCAGGTTTCACTAGACATTTGGCCTCAAATAGGATTTTTTTTCCTTGAAGAAAGAACTCACTTTTTATAGTTCCTCATTTGTAAAGCAGATTAATTTATATTATGGTTAACAAAAGAATTATATATCTGATAATTTAGAGCAAAAAAGGGTTTACAAGACAAACCAAATGTTTGTTTAATATTTTAATTTAAAATATGCATTACAATTTTACATTTACTTATGCATTGCACTCTGTTTCTTCCTCTCAAAAGATTTGAAGTAGATGCAACAAAGGCATATCAAGAAAATTAACAAAATAGGTATAAGAATAATACTCATGGCAAAAGGAAAAGGAGAGCATTACAGAAAGAAATGACTTTGTATTTTCTTCCAGTGGGTTCATTATTAATATTTATGCCTTAGCATAAATTGGAGGAAAAAATCCCCACCAATATGCAGATGAATTAGATTTGGGATATGTACCAGGGATGTTGGGAGGGGAAGAGCAAATTACTATGTATTCATTCCTGCATTGAAAGCACCAGACATCAGATGTATTTTTTTAAAATATTTTTTTAGATGTCAATGAACCTTTATTTTATTCATTTATTTATATGCAGTACTAAGAATTGAACCCAGAGCCTCACACATGCCAGGCAAGAGCTCTGCCACTGAGCTACAACCCCAGCCCAGATGTATTTTTGATTTGAAGAGTTTTCTGTTATAATTTTATACCTGGAAAATAACCCAGTTGTCAAATAAAATAGAGAAATCTTCATGGAGGCCTAATGACACTATATCAGTGGTACTGTTCATAAATGCCTCTGTGGTTTCTGCATGAGTGGGGAACATAACCACGACATGGGCTTCAGCTCCAGGATCCATGTCAAAGTAAGTTAATAGACATAAAATAAATCAACACTGATTACTTTTAAAAGACATTTTCCCTGCACATACAGACTGTTCCCAGATGATTGGCCTGTAGATCCTGATAGTGTATCTTAACCTTAGGGTCTATATGGGATAATTCCTGTTGTGTTAATGGGCAGTGGCCCAGGTATTCTGCTCTCCTGCAGGTAGTAGAGGGTTCCTAATATCTGAAAGAAGCAGAAGTTGTCAGGCTTTGAAGAACATTCACTGTAATATTTCTTAAACTTATTACCTTTCATTACTTTGATGATTCAATAAACTGGGGAACTAGACCTATTATAAACAATTTATAACTTCAATTTTGTAGAACTATTTTCATGGAGTTGCATTTATTTGTACTTCAAAATAAAGTTAATTGAATTTTTGTGTTTTAATTACTAAATTTCTGACTTACTTTTTAATATTCTTATATTAGAGAACCTTTTTTTCTAAGAAAAAAGTTGGGCATAGTGGTGCACACCTGTAATCCCAGTGGCTTGGGAGACTGAGGTAGAAGGATCATGAGTTCAAAGCCAGCCTCAGCAAAAGCGAGGCACTAAGCAACTCAGTGAGACCCTGTCTCCAAATAAAACACAATGTAGGGCTGGGGATGTGGCTCAGTGGTTGAGTGCCTCTGAGTTCAATCCCCTGTACCAAACAACAACAACTAAACTTGAATTTTTAGAGGGCATGTTAAAATTTTGATTATCTTTTATTGAATATGTATTTAATATAATAATATTTATACTACTAGTTACTGTGTAAATTCTGTTTTCATGAACTAGCAAACCAAAATGATTATAATATGTATTAGGAAGGGCTATATCTTTGAACTTATTAGGAGAACTGGACCTTAATAATGAAATGTTTTTCTTACATATAAGTAGACGAGAGGATAAATGTGTCTTCACACACTAGTGAAGCATTCATATTCACTTCATCTTGATGATGTAAAGGTTATGTTAGTCAGCTTCCATCACTGTAACCTATCTGAGATAAATCAAATTCTGTAGAGAAAAGGTTTACTTTGGCTTACAGTTTTGTAGGTTTCAGTGTTCATGATGGATGGGCCCTGTTGCTTTAGGCTGATGGTGAGTCAGAACATCATGGTGGGAAGCATGTGGTTTAGGAGTCTGCTCACCTTATGGCAGCTGGGATTTGTTTTGCCAGATTCATGGGACCCCAATAGACCTGCAGGAGCCAAATCTGATGCAATCACACAAAAGTCTTTATTGTAAGCTCAAGCCTGGACTCATAACCATTCCCAATGCAGCAGTCCCAGGGAGTGAGTCCTGGTCCTTTGTTCAGTGAGATTTTATAGGTTTTAGGGGGATACTCTATACGTCACAACATCACACAGCAAATTATTCCATACCACGGAAAAATCAAACAACTCTTAACATTGATTATCACATTCACTGGCGGGAACAAGTTGGGTAGGGGTGATTGGTTAGTACAAGAGGGGGATTCCTTTGAACTGATTGGTTTAAGCCACGAGGGGTGTACGTGCTGAACAACATGGTTTCCCAACATGTTATCAACCACCATAAACTACTTGGGGGTCATCTGGCATTCCAGGTATTTTCCCTGTCTCATACTGATTGGAGATTGCTAGGGGGGTTGCTATGGGTCTTCACCTAGCCTAATGAGTCAGGGACACCACCACAGACCTCTCCTGTTATTTATAGACAAACAACTCAGCAGGGTGGGTATGTGCTTAGGAGTACTCTGTGAGTTTTTCCAAGGACAAGGGTCACGCCCCCTTCCTTAGGACAGGCCTTGAGGTAGAAGCTGCTGTTATTTATTTTCAAAAATGGAGTCACATCAGTTTCTCAGATTCAGTGAGGCAGGAAGAGACCCACAACTCCCCATTTAACCTAAAATCTTGTACTAGGTCCTACCTCTTTTTTTGTGTGTGTGCTAGGGATTGAACCCAGGGGTAATTTACCACAGAGATACACCCCCCAAGTCATTTTTATATTTTATTTTGTGACAGTGTCTTAAATAGCCGCGGATCTCGCTGAGTTCCCAAGGCTTATCTCTCACTTGCAATCCTCTTGCCTCAGCCTCTAAATTTGCTGGGATTATAGTCATGTGCCACCACACTTGGCATTAGGTCCCACCTCTTAATGGTTTCATCACCTATCACCTTCCAATAATTTAAAATTAGGATTTATATTTTAACACTCAGGTTTTTTGGGGGACATTTCAGATATAAACTATAGCAGAGGAAAGGCTGATGTTAAGGTCGTGGCAAAATGGAG
The DNA here is from genome assembly GCF_047511675.1 of Marmota flaviventris. Lineage (NCBI taxonomy): Eukaryota > Metazoa > Chordata > Mammalia > Rodentia > Sciuridae > Marmota > Marmota flaviventris. The sequence goes on along the minus strand of NC_092508.1, from coordinate 37,409,839 downwards.
TAAGTGATCCTAGAATGAAAGAGTGGTGTTTTTTTTTTTCTCTATATATCTCTAAGATGACCATTGGACTTGACATCTTATGAAAACTTTGTGTAGCAAGAGGAACACAGACTTTGAAGTCACTGACTCAAATACGGATTTGATCGCTTCTTACTTGACTCTAACTTTAAGCCAGCTACTTTGAAACTTGATCATGAGTTTCCTTATCTGTAAAGTGGAGATAAAATACTTCACAGAGGATTATCTGGTACATAGAAAGCAGTTATCAAAATGACTCTTCTCTCCATTGGAATTTCCTAATAGTATATGGAAAGTCTTAATATTCTTATTGGAATTTTCTTGAGTCAAGGGTCATGGAGAGACTTCTCTAGGCTGAAAAGACCACATTGACATTTAGGACTAAGCATTTTCAAGTTTACTAGACCTTGCTAGGTTGATTTGGGACTAAGCATTTTCAAGTTTACTAGACCTTGCTAGGTTCCTATCAGTTGTATTGCAATTTATAAATTCCCTTTTAGTTTTACAACTGCTTTCTCTGGAATTTCTTTGATTTTTGCTCTAGAATGGAATTTTAGGATCCTCAAGGAAAGGAAGCAACAGAACTATTTTTTTTTTTTTTATCGGTTGCTATTTTATCTAATTGCAGGACTATGAAGCACTTACTATGTGCAGGCATGGTTCTGGGAGCTGCAGATAACCGATGAATAAAATTGGCAAGGTCTTTCTGCACATGGAGATTATACCCTACATTTCAGTGAGACACAGATAGGGGTCAGTATAAAAGAATATATATGTAGCAGACATTTTCATGGACAGGACAGTTTATTCACAGTGATACTATTCTATAAGAAAATAAAGCAGACTAATATGAATGACATAGAATGTGTGGGGAGTTGTATGCGAAACTTGAGATTTGTGGCCAGAGAAGACCTCAAATGTCTGAGGGGGTTACATTTGAATTGCCTATTCATTTCTCTCTTCACTTGCCACCAACACCACACCTTCAAGATGCCAACTTCCAATCTATCAGTCTAGTGATTGCCAGCATGATTTGGTGAAAGGATAGGAGGTAGGAATTGTGGGTGACAATAATTTGTGTCCAACTATTTTCTCAAAGCAGAATGTATTAGACAAGAACCTTTATGAACAAATGTTGAGTGCAAAGGATTCGGAGGTTGTGTGTGGGTATGTTTGCTTTCACAGAAAGGTGAAAGGAAAAGCTAGGGCGGGAAGAGATAAAGAGTCCAACTGGACATTGTGTAGTTGAAACATAAAACATTTTGCAGACTATGAGCTGTATTTTCTGGCCTCTTATTTGAAAATCACTGACCTTAAATGTTAGTAAGGTGATGCTAAATTTAATACTTTTAAAAATAATTTTTATCATAATGATATACATAATGATATCCTGGTAAATACTATTAATATATAGAAAAAAATAATACTAAGATAACAAGTTTCACATTTCTCAAAGGACAACCCACCAATAGAATATTTATTTGAGTAATAAAAATGGAGCACTAACACAACTATACAGAAGTCAAATGTAGTAATAGTAGATTATCAAAGAAAAATAATAGCCTAAAATAGGTTATAATTGTGAGAATAGCAAGTAAAAAGTTTTTTTCTATAACCTAAATGAGAATTTCCTAAACAATGGAAATGAAGGACTTGTATGGTTGTTTTCAGTCTGGGCACTCCTCTCCTTTTTTTCTTTCCTCTAGTCTGTTTTAAAGGCAGAGTAGTTGAAAAGGACTCTTGAGTTTCCCCTCTGGTTCTTTATATATCAAGGGTGAAAAAACCTTTGCTATTATAGATGTATTTCTCAAACTCTCACTAGAGGGTACTGTTGGCTCTAAAACCAGAAGTCGCTGAAAATCTATTGTACATTCATTTCTGGGTTGCATTTATATTTAAAGAAAAGGTAAAGTCAAGCCTTCTCAGTTTTCCCTAGAAGTTGGTAAATGTCAAATCTGAAACCTCCCAAGGGCCCCATGCAAATCTGGATGGCTGTAGCCTCAGAGGAGCCAGATAAAACAGTGAAGAGATTACTGGAGGAGTTGGGTGTCAGATTCTAATTTCAGCTCCTGCACTAACTAGTAGGCAGGACTCATGCGCCTTCTCATCTGCTAAATAAAAGGACTGCCATAGATGGTCCCTAAAGTCTTCAATGCATCTTTAAAATTCTGGGATTCTGACAAAATTCTGGATCTAAAAGTCTGAAGAATTTCTTGTGTTCTTGGCCAGAGTAAGGAAGAAGCAAAATCTTAAATTATTCAACTATTAATTGAAATAAGTTTAATATAGCTTTTAATACCAAAAGAGCCTTTAAATTAAAAAGCCAAGTCTTCCAAATTGTCAGGGAGTCTTAGAGCCATTGTTTCCATCTGAGCATTCTATGGTTAATTTCAGACATAATCCATCATCCAAAGATCTCTTCTCTTGGTTGCTATCTTGGTGGAAATTAGCAAAATGTGTTTACATAGAATTATAGAAAGGAGGTTAAATTCTGTTGAGTGGACTGTTTCAGGATAGGGACTAAATATCCTATTTTGTATTTATCTGACTTCCATTACATCTGTGCTTTGTTAAGAGTCATCTCCAGAGGGATTTAGTTGATTCAGTTTCCTTTTACCCTTGCTTCTTTTTATCCAACTCCCTTTCCTTGTCATATTTATTCACATTGCAGGGTGAACACAAAATCCTTTCATAGAACCTTAATTCTAGCACGAATGCATCCCTGCCCAGAATTCTAGGGCCCCAGTAAACCCTAGTTTATTTCTGAATGGACTTCTAAGGATTGGCACCAGAGCTCGCCAAGCTTCACTTCATCACCTCAAACGCTTTAACATTAATACAAAGCACCTCCTCTCCTCCAAATTGCTTTGTTTTACAGAGGAGGGTTTCCTTTCCTCGCTTCCACCACCCATAACCCCCGGATTTTGTTTCATCTTAAAACTGGTTTCCTACATCTTCAACTTCCTAAAATGTACACTGAGCGCCCGCGGGTGAGTACACGCGCGCGCGCAGTCTTGCTGGAGTATACGAGCCCCGCAGGGCCGGCTCGCAGCTACAGAACACATTCCATTCTTTGCGCTCGGGCACACCCCTCCGCAGTGAGGATTGGTCGGGCCAAACTCCCCTTGGCAAGGAAAGGCTCCTAAGAGGCCCAGACGCCTGCCAATCCCCACGGGCTGTCAAAACAAGTCTCCCTCCCTGTCACAACAGAGCGGAGTGGAGGCCGCTGCCGTTGCTGCACTTCCTGGGGCGGCTGTCCGCAGGCAGGTGGCGGGTGCGCCCGCCCGCAGTCACCCTGCTCCGGCCCCTCTTCGGCTGCTCACGTCCCAGCTCCGGAGGCCGCCTGGCTGGGCGCCCGCTTCCTTTTGTCTGGTGCAGAGAGGGCGTTTGCATCACATTTCGGATACCTTCCTCTCTTTTTCCCTCTTCTCTCTCTTCTCCCTCTCACATCATCTCCCCACCCCCGCTGCCGTTGCCTGCCGGACTGCTGACCTCCTGGACCAAAGCCCGAGGACGTCTCTGCTGGAGTGATGTTCCCTCTCCAGAAAGTTGCGGTCGTCCCTGCTGCTGCTGCTGCCCCCTCCGCCGTCTCAGGACGGTGAAACAAAGTCTAGCAGGGCTGACTCCTGGTGCATGAGTGCACCTCTGCCCAGCAGCTGGACTCTACTGCCCGGCGTGCTATCTCCTCCAGGGGAGTCAGAAACGTGCCCTGCCATGGCCGAGGGCGCGGTCAGCAAGGAGGGTCCGGCGCCGCCCGACGCTGCTGGGGGCGAAGACGACCCCCGAGTGGGCCTCGACACCGCCTCCGGAGACACCGTGGCGGTGGCCGCTGGGGGCCGGATGAGGGACCGTCGCAGCGGGGTCGCATTGCCTGGCCCCGCAGGAGCCCCAGCGGACAGCGAGGCGGGCCTCCTGGAAGCTGCACGAGCGACCCCCAGGCGCAGCAGCATCATCAAGGTAAGCGAAGCCACATCACCCCAGAGTGTGCATGGGAACGATGTGGGTTACGGACTCTGGCAGGGTGTACTACGTCCGGTGGCAACGCAGGCGCGGCATTGTTTTCTCCCACCTCCTTCACTGCCAAACCTTCCTTCCTAGTCCGGAGGTTTCCAGACTCAGCTCTTGGCCTTGAGAAGCAGAAGTGACTTTTTTACCCCCTAGACAGCGGAGAAAAAGTTCCGCTCTGCGTCTTTGCATTTTGAGCAACGCTCTCCCTCATTTTCTCTGCAAGATTCCCTTCCACCTTTAGGACTCAGAATAGATGAAGACCCACGGGATGGCTGTGCACAGCTTTCCAGCGAAAGATTAGCTTTTCCAAAGCAGCAGAGGAACGGCACAGTTTACTCTCAAATGAAAACAGACCAAAACCAACCAAAATAAAGCAAAACAACCCCCCCCCCCAAACAAACAAACAAAAAACTCTCAACACAAACGGTCCCAAAATCCCAAGAAGCCTGGACTTTCCCCGCAGGCAGGCAGAGATTTCAGTGAACGCTGCAGCGCAGTAAAGAACGATGAAATAACTCAAAAGAGTTTTGGGCTGCAAAAGGCACAACCGGAAACAATCAATCCCTAAGCTTCTTCCCCAACCCTTGTGGTTACCACCACATCCAGGAAAACGCTTCCCGACCCCCTATCCACTCCCACAGGATTTCTCTTCATTCATTTGGCAAGGAATTTGTAACCCCTTTTCCTTTCCTGTTTCTGTATTCCTTCCACTTGGGGCTTGTTTCCTTTGCTTGAGGTTTCATCCTCTGGGTGCATGACTTTGGAGTAAGAATATTGGTACAGGCTCTGGCAAAGGGTCTTAGTGTAAATGCATGTTAGTATGTGCATGTGAGATTAAATTGATTTTTGGTAGAGCAGCCAGTAAGAATGAATGAATATATATTCATATATATATTATATATAAATAAATAATATTTCTTTCTCACTCTTTCACACACACATACACACACACACACACACACACACACACACCCAACACACCAGTGATGGCGGTGAAATACCAACTGGAACTACTTACTGTTCAACTTACTGAATGACTGCATCTGCTAATGACATTCACGATGCTTCTTCAGGTTTAAGCTGGGAAGCCGCTGCATAATACATGTCTTTTTCCTATGCTACTAGTGCTAGTGCCAGTCTATGCTCCCACAGTATATCCACCTAGCTCCAAGTCTGGTTTGGGTTTTTTCCCAACATGGACACCAGGAAATTTGAAACCAACTAGGAGATTTACATATTAGAAGTAGTGTGTGTGTGTGTGTGTGGGGGGGTGGTGGTGGGTGGTAACTGCAAATAATTCATAATATTTTTTGTTATTTTGTGGCTTTTGAATAATGTAAAAAGGAATATACCCTTCTGGGTGTGAATTTAGATAAAAGGGAAATGATCACTTTTTTAAACATACAAGTCAAAAAGCATATTGTTTTGAGGCTCAAAAAAATCACAGGGAATGGGTACATTTTGGATTCTAAGATATTACATGTGGATCTATGTGCATGTGAAAATAATTACCTCAAGATATTTTAAAATACATAAATGCTAAAAAGCAGTGGAATATAATGTAAAAAGTAGAAGTATTGTAGTATACAGAATATGCAAACTTTTTTGGTAGCTCTGCCAGTGAGCAACATCCCTTGTCTTTTTTATTTTTAAATTTAAGACAGGGTCTCACTAAGTTGCTGAGGGTTTTGCTAAATTGCCCAGGCTACCCTTGAACTTGCAATCATAGATGTGTACCACTGTGTTGCACAAGAATGATGAGAATATTCAAATTTTTTAAAATTTTTTTCTTAGTTGTAGTTGGACATGATACCTTTATTTATTTATTTAATTTATTTTTAGAAGTAGTTGGACACAATACCTTTATTTTATTTATTTATTTTTATGTGGTGCTGAAGATCAAACTGAGAGACTGGTGCGTGCGAGGCCAGTGCTCCACTGCTGAGCCACAACCCCAGCCCCTCCGAGAATATTCAAATTCTTGCAACTAAGTTTGCCACTTTTAAATTACACTATGCTGGTTTATATTCTCAGAAGGGGTGTTGCTGAGTAATGGTGCCTCTTGTTTTGAAGTTTCTTTTTGTGTCAAAAAAGGAAGGAGACAGCCAAGTATCATCTCAATCTTTTTCCTATTTAATAGTAAATTAAATAAAAATTTGGTAAATGGTCTTTAAAATTAAAGATAATGCAAAATGAAGTGAATTATTTAAAATTTGATTTAACTGAAAAAGTAATATATATATATATATGTGATTTTTAAAAATCAAATGTTGCAAAGGAGTGTGAAGGGAAGACTTTCAGCCGTTCCACACTCCCACTTCCATAGTCCACTCTCATAGCTGTTAACACTTTCTTAAGTAGCCTTCCAAAATATTCCATACACATATAAGCATATGTATCTATGTATATCTGAGATAAACTGTATAAGCTCCTGATTTATTCAATAAAATTTGGCTAGTTTTATAGGCCTAAGGGCTTTAAATCTGCTTCAGACATTTTCAGTGCCTAGAGGATTGTCTAAGGTCATTGTGATGAGCAAATTAATATTTAAGGATGATCTGGTGGGTCTTTGGTGGGCAACAGTCATTTGGATCTTTTCCCTAGAGGTATTCATTCCCTACCAGGGGGGATAGGGGTAGGTGTGCTCTGTTCCTGTCTCTTTGAGATCAAGAACATTTTTGTTGACATCCTGAATCTGCTGTCCCACAGTTTGTTCACTTTAGCATCGTAAAATGAGAATTTCTAAAAATGTATAGACCACATAAGAAATATATCGTACATATTCTATATTGAGAGAAAATACATTATTCAGTTTACCAAGAGTTCTTTTTATTTGGTATTGAAATACACAAAAATAAAGGCCTTAGAATATTTTATATGAAAAATTATTAAATATGGACATAAATAGCTGTGATACAATAATAATTGATATGCATAATTATACCTATGAGCAATGGAAAAGTTATAAATCATCAAATATCAAATATTTCAGCTTAATTTAGGGCATTGTTTCTATTTTAATGGTATTCTCTCAACTTGAATATTAGATACATCAGAATAGTGCATTCCTCTATCCTACCAAAAAACAGACTGTCTTGTATATTAATAAAAGAAATGTTTGTAGTAAATTTGCCCTTCCTAATTTGAAAACATGTGTGAAGTTGAGAAAACAATTTCCTTCTGAATTGATTTAAACAATGACAACATTTATCTGCACATATCTTTGGGAAGTCTTTCTACTATCATTGTATTTCTTCCTCTATGTTCCTAGTCCAAGGTTTTAAAAATTTTAATATAAGAATTAAACTAGCTTCTCTTTAATCCATCTATTTTTTTCTGTGATTATTTTCAACTGCAATGATTTTGATAAATGCAGCATTTTTTTGGTAAGTGCATTGAAATATGCCACAATAATTCAATTGAATCCATTTAAATTTCTTCTTGACATATGGTTTATAATAACAAGCTAGGAGCATACTTATAGGTAATATCGAACAGGTACACTTTTGCATTTGAATATATTTCTAATTAAGAAATCAGACAATTTTAGGTATCTAGTACTTGATATCAACCTTAAAATATTTAACATTTTAGGTTTTAGTTAATACCTCTGTAATGTTCTGGAAATAGGAAAGTAGTGAATCTTATTTCTTATACCAGATGGTTGGTACCAAGATACATACATGTTTATGAAGTAGCAGTTGGTTTTCCTTTCAGTATCTGTAACATATTGATGAGTTCTGCATTCCTCTATTTCCTTTTGATTCTATTTAAGTATGAATTATCTAGTCAGAGAAGAGTAGAAATTGTCATTTGGATTTCAAGGACATGGGTGTATGAGATGAAGATAAAGTTTTGAGAATGAGGTCTTGTAAAGCATCTAAAGTAATGATCAGCTTTGGTGTAGTTCACGCCTCATTACTGCCTTATTATGACCAGGCTTCCTATATCTGGGTTTTTGAACTGCAGCCTCGAAGATAGGCCTTGGGTACCAGTTGACTCATAACAAAGTTATGATTCTCCTTAAGGGGCAAGGGGAATAGAATTCACTCACATTAAGTACTGCCTACTATTAGTCAGGTGCTAAACTAGGAGCTTTCATATGTTTCATTCTTAATCCCCACAACAAGTCCTTTAATGTAGAGGAGGCACAGAGAGCTACTGATAAAATGTGGAGTCAGGATTCAAAGAGCCATGTTAACTCCAGAGCTTGTGCTCCTATGCTGGTTCCACATGCAGGAAATTCACAATCTATCAACACTTTTAAGTTAGAAGCAACCTGAATACACAAGAGCATGGCCAAAGAATCTGAATCTTGGGTCCCAAAGCTTGTGGGGTAAATTATCCTTTCTCCACCTCCTCTCCCCAGTTCAGAACATCTGGAGCTTATTGACTCAGGAAAGGGATTGCAACCTTTCCTGTTTTTGGCCATTTTGTTAGGCCTGTGCTGTTTTTGAATTTGGCAGGTGGGGCTCTCTCCTGTCATTATACAGATACACATATTGGTTTCAATATATGAATCTCATACCTGTTGTTTTACACCAGATCCACTTCCCTCAAGTCCCTGCAGACAATAGGATTTGGAAAGGGTTGTCTTCTCTTTTTGAATGATACACAGAAGGAACAAATACCTGGGACATTGAATATGTATTGTTTTAGGGGAGTGAGAAAATAAGGGATTTTTAGTTGTTGCTCTAAAAGCAGTTTTTTTTTAGGGGGGGGTTTACTGGAATTGAACTCAGGCACTTGACCACTGAGCCACATCATGTTTCACCTCAGAAGTGTTTGCTTGTCTTTGTAGTGACTTTCTTATATGACTTCTTTTTATTTTCTTTATTATTATTATTATTATTATTATTTTTTGTTGGTACTAGGGGTTGAACCAGGGATGCTTTACCAGAGAGTTACATCCCCAGTCCTTTTTATTTTTTATTTTCAGACAGGCTCTGCTAAGTTGCTGAGGGTCTGACTAAGGTTGCTGAGTCTGGCCTTGAATTTGTGATTCTTCTGCCTCAGCTTCTGGAGTCATGAGATTATGGGTGTATACCACTGTGCCTGGCCTTATGTGACTACTTATAGCACTTCTCAAGAGACTTAGAAGATAAAGAGCTTTGTAATACTTGATGAAAGGTTTTAGAATTGCTGGTTCATTAGTGTTTGTTAATACTATTAGAATTTATACCATTTGTTTTCCTTTTTGGAAAAAAGTATAAGTCAATTACATAGCCCTTGAGGGGTTAAACACACATGTGACTACTACTGAATAGTTATCTCCACCTTTCCCTTTTCACAATGGAGAAAACAGGCAATTAAATTTTGTACAGTAAAATGTCAATTGAACATTTGTTGCTAAATAATACCTCAGGCACAGCAGAGCATTATGAAAAGACATCAGGAGACAGCTGACTCTTCCTTGGTGCTACTGAACAAGCAATCCATTACTTGCTTCGGGCAATGCCAGGGCAACTGAGTGAGCATTGACCTAGGAGTAGCCCACAGAAAAAGTTGAACCATCCTTCCTGCTCCCTTAGTCACTTCTATTCAACTTTAACACAGTGAATGGAAAAATAATCCCATGTTCAGGAGTAGTGTTCATAGAGACACATTACATTGTACATTAAAAAAGTATCCAACTTTAAATGACTAGACAGAAGTAAGAGACAGGAATAAAGTGACTTTTTGAATTTGCTTTTAGGATCTCAGCACCAGTAAATGAGCCACTGGTTATAAGATGGGGAGAGAGGTAATAAGTCAACAAATCTTATATAGTGAAATCTGTGAATTCTGCAAAGTTACATATTTTTTTATAATATAAAATAGGTTTATCTGTAGTTTTGTCAAATTTTATTTAATTCTGTATCCTAGTTCATTTCTGTATGCAAGTTCTTACAATAGGATACAACAGAGTTTATTATAATTAATGATTATTTTAGACTGATAATAACAATTAGGACCAAGAGCCAATTTTCTATAACTACAACATTCTGTCTTGTTTGAAGTATTGGCCAATATATTGTATTGCAGCTAACATTGATAGCAACAAAATCATAGTATGACGAAGCATTGGAATAGTGTCTTCAATTTAAAATTGGATTTGATTAGTAGTTTTATTTGTAACATCTTATGTGGGTGTGTTTAAAAGAGATATTATCTAGTTCATTTTTAACAGTACCATTTTAACTCACCTCATTTGTAATCAGTCTAGCATTACTTTGAGAAAAGTAGGATTTCATGGTGAGTAGAAAAGAACCATTATTATGTTATTATTATCACTCCAGGAAGAACAATTTTGAAAACAATACAATCCATCCAAAACAAAAACAACATAAAAGCTGAACTATTTCAGTAAATGTGTTTAGTTTCCCAATATTTCTCAGTTTGTATTTGTAAATTTATGAAAGCACATAACTATTATTAGCAAGGATATCGTGTTTATCTTTAATCATACAACTTTGTATTCAGAATCTCAAAATACCCTTGAAAGATAATATCTGCTTTACTCATTCTTTCATGCTGACCTTTTTCAAGAGTTTTTTTAAAAGATGCTAAATCTGGAAGAAGCACAGATGAAGTCCAGGCAGTATGCACAAGTTGGCAAGCTTGTATTATTTGTATGGCACAATATCCTAGTTAGAAGTGGTGAGATTGTGATGCTACTGAGGGTTTGGGGAATTAGAGGTATTCAAATTCAGAACACTTTCCCTATGCGACATACATGTTTAAGAAGGCAAATGAGACAAAAGGACACTTTACAGTTAGCTGGAACCAACATTACAATGTAGAACTCTGGGAACCTGGACCTGACCATGTTGTAGGCACTTTTCTCTGAGGTCTAAGTGACTTCAAACCAAAGCATGACAAATTTCCTGTGTGCCTAAAGCCCATACTCTCTTTCCCATATATGACAGCTGCTAATGAGGGTGATCAGAGGCATATAGCCAAAGGCAGAGAGTCAGAGATGTGGTCAGCAGGGAGCCTCCTTTGTCTCAGGCTGAGTCAGAGTCAGGCTCAGGAAAAGGGCATCTGTGTTAAAGAGTGACCTTTCCTGTTCCTTTTCAGTTTCCCCTGATTTTTGGGTTGAGGAGGATTGAAAGGGGACTACCATGTGCACCCAGACCTCTTTCTCCTTTGAAAGCTTCAACTCATAAAACAGTCCAGTCAACAACCTTGAACTTGGGATTTCTTAATCATTGATCATGATTAATTTTTGGATTGGGGTTATGGGTGTGGGTTTGGGTCAAGGAATGGAGCTTTGTGTTCCCCCTAGAGACTGATATCCAAGATGCACAGTCATGTTTAGCGTTTGGTGGAGTCCAGTTTTGAAATATTTTGGAATTATTGATTTCATACCACAATTAAATATTATATATTTAGAAATGCTATTAATAATTAAATGATTTTATTTTTGTTTAATATAGTAGATAAGATGCATAGTGACTTCTTGAAGAAGACTTCCTACTGAGAAATTTTCTTTATAATAATAGCAAATGTTGGGGAAGGGAGGGGGCATGGGGTTATTAATGATGGTGGAATGTGATGATCATTATTATCCAAAGTACAGGTATGAAGATATGAATTGGTGTGAATATACCTTGTATACAACCAGAGATATGAAAAATTGTGCTCTATATGTATAATAAGAATTGTAATGCATTCCGCTGTCATATATAAAAAAGAGAAAAGAAAAAAATAATAGCAAATGTTTATATAATTTGTACCCTGAGTTTGCATTGTTCAGAGCACTTCATGTGTATTAAATTATTTGATCCTCACAATAACCATATGAGATAAGTATTATTATTATTATCTTAATTTTTATGGGTGAGGAGATGTTAAGTGACTTCCCTAGGTCACATATAGCTAGTAAATGTAGATCCAGGAAATGGACACAAATTTATTTCCTCCAGAGGTTGCATTTAATCTTTATGCTATGTATCCTCTTAAATAATATCAATTTAAACCTTAGCAGGTTTAAATGAATGAAATAGCAGATTTTTAATTGTTATCTTATACAATAAATTCAGCTGAAAAATAAAAAAATATACAATTCAGAGAACAGTTTTGGGAAATTCTCTCAAGGACTATATGAATCCATTTTTCCTTCAATTTCATAGTCTTCCACACAAAATATTCATGACTTTACATTAACATTGTATTCAATTTCAGTTGGGAAGACTGGGACTTCTGCTAGTATACTCCTTGACCAATTTTAGCATGAAGCAAGTTGGATTTTGTGATCCAACTTTAGTATAAATTATACAGGGCTAAAGGCTGGTGTTGTGGCTCAGTGGTAGAGTGCTTCCCTAGCACGTGCGAGGAGCTGGGTTCAATCCTCAGCACCACATAAAAATAAATAAGTAAAATAAAGGTATTGTGTCCAACTACCACTAATAAAATACTAAAAAAATAAATAAATTATACAGGGTAAAGACAGACTATTAGTTATTACAACCTGATATGATTTGTTTTATAGTTTGATAGTTTTGTCTTCTAGCATCAATAAATCAATAAGGAGTATTTGAATTTCCAGTCCATAGAATTTACAGTTTTGTTGTTAAGTGGCAGTGGATTTGATACTATATGATTGAGTTTTGCTCTCAATTAGCTTTGGGCAGAGATAGTGCCTTACATGAGGAACTTACTAAATATTTGTTAAAAGTCTGTATGATCACTTAATTCCTTTTCTTTGATAGAAATTCAAAAATCAATTCAAACACATGTTTATGTGATGAAATTTATGTCCTTTTAGCTGCTTTATTGTATTAAAGGTAATGAATTCACTGTGCTATGCAGGGACAGAACCATGGCCAAATGGTACCCAGAAGTTTGACTGCATTATTTGGAGACTGGCCATTTGTTAAAGGTACAGTTTTCTGGTTGAGTCATTTGTATGTCAGCTTTAATTATCTAGTTGTAGTTATGTTAAATTATTGAAAGGATGTATCTCTCCCTTCCCTCCTTCTATTGCAGCATTTGTACTATAAAGTATTTGATTACAATCTCTTAAAGTGTTTTTTTTTTGTGGGGGCAGATAGGTTTCTCTCAAATATATGAAACTTCAAAAAATATTTTTCTAATACTTTCTCATGTGTGTTTAGTTACTATATGATCAAGCTAGTGTTTAAAATTAATTAATTAATTAATTGTAACTAGTTATATATGACAGCAGAATGCATTTTGATTAATTGTACACAATTGCAGCAAAACATTTCATTTCTCTGGGTGTACACAATGTAACATTGTATCATATGTACAGTCATATATGTACCTAGGGTAATGATATCCATCTCATCCCACCATCTTTCCTGCCCCCTCAAGCTCGTTTTGTGATAAATGCAGTGATGTTTGCTAGACATTGGAAATCAGAAGCCACAACAACAGTTAGCCTTTGGTTTCTGACTTTGCGTCCTACATCTGGGATGGTAGTTTTTATCAAAAGAAATGTTCATTAGGAAAACAACTGCATGGGCTGTGAGAAGTCACACTTAGAAATGTTAATAGCTAAGTTTGACTAGAAGCTGGAAGGGAAGAAGAAGGATCAAGGTGTTCTAAAGACGGATGGAATCAAAGGGCACCGTATTTGTAAGTGGGCTGAGTACATGACTCAACAATGTCTCTTTACCGTTCTCTTGTCAATTCTGCTGAAGCTATACATTTTGGAATTAATTGTTTTGGATTTTGATTTTTCTGGAGAGCCTATTAACTAATAAACACTTCACATCTTAACATGCTTAACAGTAATTTCTGGACACAAAGTTCTTTGAATCTGGCCACTCCTAGGAAAGATTGAGGGAGAATTGGTCTGGGTAGGAATTGGTAGGAATGCTTTGCTATTTTTCTAGCCCAAGGAAATTCTTCATGGCTACACCCTCAGCATGACAGGTTCATCAACACAGAGAAATGCTTTCTGAAAAACAAGTCATCTTAGAAGTTGGTGTAATGGGATGAAGATAGTTATAATGCTAGAATTAACCTCCAAAACTTAAGACAAAAGGCTGTGAATATTCAGGGGACCATGAACTCTTATGTCCAGCCCTTTTTCTTCCTGACCCCATCTTACTGAGAGGCAGCCTTCACTATTTTTCTAGTTCACATCTTTTCCCCCAGGCTAAATAAAAAGAGAACTGGAAGAGAGAAGGTAGCCTTGGTGGTGAGGTGTGGTTCCTGAAAAGAGCCTATTTCTTCTATTTAATTCCTTGAGGGGGAAAAACTATCATGATCTTTTCAGTTGTTTAGAGTGAAATAACCCAAGATATGATTCTTGAGTGTAAGAGTGGGAAGGTAATGGTGGTGGGCATCTGACTGTCCCCTTCTTCTCCGTTTTCTACCTTTACCTTTAAGCTGGGAGGAATGCTCATTTCTTCTAAGTTACTGGACTATGAGAGCCCTTGATACTGTTCTGTATATGGGGAAAAGGGACACTGTAGAAGATGGCTGGGCCTCTTGCTGTTGCCCTATCCCGAAAGGCCTCACAAATGAAAGAACTCTAGTAGCAAAAGACTGGGGCAGGGGCTGGTGAAGAGTTGAAAAAGTCATTGTCCACAGTACATTTCTAGCACCAGGATGATGAATGTGCAGAGAAGAAAGGTTCTTTGGGGGAACAGGCAACCCAGAGAGAGTCAGCTTTTAGATGTTTGCCTTACACAGAAAGCCAATAGTCTGTTCAGGGTTAACCTGAGGAGCAGAGAAAGTCAATCCAGTGTGGCCTACAACATCCCTATGGGGTCCATCCTCTAGGGAGACCTTGGCCTTGGACTCTCCTATTCCTCCTCCATTCCAACCCCAGAAGGAAAGGGCTGGGGGAAGAAAAAATGAGAAGTGGGTACCCCACCCCTAATACCATCCACTACAATCACCATTCTAGTTTACTCTGGAGACCATGAGGTAGAGAAGAGGACCTGGAACCAAACATGAGATTCAAGTTTTAGAGTGGACAGGACTAAGGGTGTTTTTTTTTTTGTTTTTGCTTTTGTTTTTGTTTTTTGGTACCAGGGATTGAATCCAGGGGAGCCTCAACCATTGAGCCACATACCCAGCCCTTTTGTAAAAATTTAAGATAGGGTCTCCCTAAGTTGCTTAGGGACTTGCTAAGTTGCTGGGACTGGCTTTGAACATGTGATCCTCCTGCCTCAGCCTCCTAAACTGCAGGACTTAAGTTTTTAAGAACTTGAAAGAGTCCTTCTAATGACTGAAACATGGAATCTGAGTGAACTGTTGGTTATAACTGTAGTATACGAGGGCAAAGAGAACCTAAGATGGGAACTTGGGTAAAAAATAATACTTACATGTTTATTCCCCAATATCTTGAGACTGTTTAATTATCCAGTTAAATTATTATAGAATTGGAGAGCTGGATGGTAGCTTAGAGATCATTCTCTATTTTTATCCCCTCATTGTACTAAGCATGGCTGTCTACCATCTCTCTCACTCTTCAAAAGACTTATTAAATTAGATTATTTGTGATAATTAAATAAATTAGAATTATTTATGGATAATTACCATAAATAGATTGTGGAGATTTGTGTTAGGCATTCCATGTTACAGAATGATAATAGACACTGATCTTGACAATGTCAATTCTTCAAAATTGCCTGGCAGTATGTAGCTATCATTATCCTTTATAGCTTACAGATGAAGTCAAAGCTGGGCGAGGTAAACTTGCTCCAAGACTATGGAGAACACAGATATTTACTCCTTTTTTTCTATCCTGCAAAAACCTTCAACCCTGATACCTCAAATTCCCCCAAACCAGACAATGATTTCAAATTTATTGATCTGACTGGAATGGAACTGGGCAGAAAACAAAGTTAAAGTGGTTTAAACTTGCACTTTTCTGCTATAAAAGCATTATTGAGCTAGGTGCCTATAGGTTATTTAAATTGGAAGTTACAGGGATCTAGGAAATAACAATGGGTTTGAAGGAATTGTTTTGATACAACTCCTAGATTAGGGATTTGGGCTTCTTATTCTTGAAAGTTTACATGTCAGAAAACCCAAGTATTAATTTCTTGTTGCTGCTATAACAAATTGCTGCAAACTTAGTGGCTTAAAGCAACACATGTTTATTTTACGGTTCTAAAGTTATTATTGTGGCAATGTAAGATATTAAAACAAAAATAAAACTCATAGTTTCCTTAGTTCTGCTTATAGCAAAATGTAATTCCCATGTAAGCTCACATCATAGAGAATCATTTGCTATTTGGTTTCATGAAATAAGACCAACTTGTGGAATGTTTTCCATTGTATAAAGATTATTAAAAGCCAAAAGCAAAAAACAGCATTCTCCACTGACATTAGAGAATGTCAACTGAGAATGTAATGGGCTTAGTGGCATTAAATAAGATAAAAAGCTGAAATCATAATTTAAAAATCATTGGATGCAGATATTATGTATTTATATGAAAGGAAAACTCTACACAGGATATTTTTACTAGTCTAAAATTCTTCACAAAAAATCCAGAGAAAACCGAAATGTGATTTAAGTTCTTTGTTATGACTAATATCTTATTATCTTTTTAAAAAATCTGCTTTTTAATAATATGGTATAAAAACATTGCTTTGAATTTTTATAGACATAAAAGCTTAACTGTGTTTGAGTATGTCTTAAATCTTTCTGTATCTTACTAATAGCTTAAATTTTGATATTTAGTTTTTACAATTGAAAATGGCTTTCACATTTACAGATCAAGTCGATGATTTAAGTAGGTTAGTTGTCTTATTCCTACAAGGACCTTGGAGTTGTGACCCATGAGGAACTGACTTTGTTTCTTGAGATACTTCTTTTCTTCTGTTACTTGGGTCTTTTCCAAGCTTTCAGGAAGTGTACTGTTGGTGGTGGTACCCAAACCTCCAAAGTATTGTTTGCTATAGATGGTTGGCTTGATCTATATCTGAATTTAAAATTTCAATATAAAATATTTGTTAAAGGTGGAATTTAAGGAAGTTATTTTGTTTCTTTGATAGGACTGTCTGACTACCACCACATCTCCCTTCTACCTCTAGAAAGGGGGACAAAGAAAGTAGAGAACAAGTAGCCTTCTTTTAAGGAAGTGATCTATAAGTTGCAAATGCCGCCTTTGTCAGATTCCAGTGGCCCATTAGTTATATGGCCATACCCAGCTGCAGAGGCTGGGAAAAGTGGCATCTACATAGGTGGTCATATGTATTCTACTAAAAATATATATCAGCTAAAGAGTAAGATATTCTTATTAGTAAAATGAAGAAGAGAAGTTTTTATTGAGGTTAAAAGAATAACTATGGGATACAGTCTTAACCTACATAATGAGTCAAAGTATTTTGTCATATGAGGGAGTTGAACATTACTCTTTTGTTTTTGGGTTCACAATGTTTGATCTGGTTAGCATAATTGACCAGAACATGGCTCACATGCTATTAGATCTTGTTTCAAAATTATATTGTGTAATTATGGACTGTACTTTTTATCCTGACTTGCAAATGTATGCAATTGGTGAATCACAGAGAAACCCCAGAACAAGAACAATATAGGATGTTACTACTGTGTGTCACACATTGTGTGGAAGAATCTCTTCCACACACAATTCTCTTAGGAGAGCCTTTGGAGGTTGCTTCACAATTAACCACACTAGGGGAGGAACCCCTCTAGCTGCGTGGAATTGGCTTTCAGTCAGCTGGGAGTTCTCTCATAAGGGACACAATTCTGTTTTCAGGTTGCATTTGTTGTCTGAAAAAACTCTCATGTTGAGCACAAGTCATTTTTCTCTGACACATTCTTAGTTGGTCCTAGTTCTACCTTCAGGAGCTGTAAAGAGTAAGTTCAGTTCTCACATGACAATGTTTGATATATTTGAAGGGGGTTACATGGGTGTTTCCTTCCATACTCCCATAATATAATCCCTGACATTTGTTGAGTGTTTGCCATGTTCCAGACACTGTTCTAAGCACTTTATATGTATTTACTCATCTAATTTGCACTAGTTTTATGAAGCAAAGACTCTCCAACCCATTTTATTGATGAGGAAATTTGGGCACAGACAGTTTAAGTAACTCCCAGGTTACCCAGTAAGTTAGTGGCATGTTGACTTTTCAGTGTCTCATTTAATATTTTGTCCCTAGACCACAATGGTTGCTATGCTAGATGCACTGTGGTCCACTGAAGTAGACTGTCTTAACATCCCTTTTTCTGGTTCCTATATTTCTATGAAAGTAACCATCAGGAAAATATTTCCTTCTGGAAAAAGTAAATCTTGATAGAAGTTCAATAAAGTAGTATTTGTATAGAAGAGACTATGCTTCTAAATTTGATAGGATCTGATGGGCTTCTTTGATCTGGCTGTTGAGTTAATTTTAATATGATGCATAAGGCCATGGTACTTTTCTTCAATAGGGAAGTAATTGTCCAGAGAATAGTTAAGAAAGATTTTCTTAACTATGGGAAACAATCTGAGGTAAATTAGGGATTAGATGAATGTCTAGAAGTTTCTAGAATTATTAGGTGCTAAATCCAAAAGGTGGAATAGAACTGCTGTTAAAGGTCTTAGAATTGGATAACCAGAAGTGGAATCCTGATTGTCTCTAGCTGGGTAGGCTATTTAATCTCTTTGACCCTCAGCTTTCATCATTGTAGCTGGCCTTACCTCATGGGGTGCTTGGGAGGATTAAATAAGAGAATTTATGTAGAGTACTTTGCTAAGCAGTTGGCACTTGGTAAACAATCAATAAATGTTAATTATTATTATTTGGAAATACAAAAAAATAAAATCTGGAAAATCTGAGAGTTCTTTTGAAGGAAGAATTATCAGTACTTTTCAGAAATAAGAAGCAATCAAGAACTGAAAATAGTTCTAAAGATTTTGATCATGGAGAGTTTTGACTAGAATAGTATCTTTGAGACATGGAACAAAACTGGACTTTTAATTGTTAGATATAATCTGACTGGGTTGTGATGGCCCTTTGCTGATCTGATAGGCAAACTTTACTGTCTGCTCATGGTCTTTGAAGTTGTAGGTATTGATCACCAATGGTTTTCCTGTGATTTATTGCAGCATTACAAAGAAAATTACCAGAAAACTTGATTTGAGTTGATATATCCAGTAGTTATTAAAAAAGAAAGCTTTCCATTTCTTCCAAAAAAACTCTGTATATCAATCAGCAATATTTGTAATTGTTATTCTCTGTTCCTTCTTGACAATTATATAATTTTTACTAGTGATTCAACTTTATTTAAAGGTGGTTTCAACTTCCTCAAATGTAGAGTAAAAGAAGTACATATGAATTTATTCTCGTTTTACTTATTTTGACAAATGATTTTATGTACTTATACATTTGGCATTTTTCTGTGTTCAACTCTGATCATCCTCTTGTCTCAAGTTTCATCTTAATGAATAGTATATAATGAAATTTTAGAAAAGTGCCTCAAATTCCCACCTGGCATTAACACTTAAAATTAGTAAAAGCATCTAGTAGAATAGCCTCCTCATTTACTTAGCTGAATCAATTTTACCTTTTCAACTGCATCTTTAAATTTTGCTTTTTACTGAACAAAAGACCTCTTCCAGCTATTGACTTTAGACTCCTTTTTCTGAAATGAATTGCGCTCATTTTGGTAAAGTTTGTGGTTGCAAATGAAAACTTAAGTATTAAAAAAATCATGTCTGACTCAGACTCAGGTTTTCAACTTGTTTAAGATTCTATTTTCCTTGTTAGATTGTAAAGTCCATAACAGCCAGAACTCTTAAAAATGTTTGGTTTTGTGGTTCTTTCAAGGACAGAGTACAATTCTGTAAAGGCCTGGGGCCTTAAATAAATAATGACCAATTTTAAGAAGCAAACCATAAAATTGGCAGATATTACTAACTTAATTATGAATAATAATATAATTAAGGGGGAATGCTGTCTACTTTTTTCTGCAGATGTTTCAAGCAAGGCTGCTGAGAATCTGAGGTGCTTTGTTTTCTTAAGTACTTCTACCTGCTCCCCTTCCCTCCAAAGTGAACCATGTTAAATCATTTTCTTTCACTTTCCTGAAAGGATCCTTGCTCTAAGTTAATGCAGTGTGCTATTGGCAGGCTCACTTTACTTAATAGGAACTTAAATCTTTGGGAGATATGTTGGACAGGCACAAGGACACAGACTTGAAAATTTGATCTGGGATCCTGAAATCTCATCTTTGTTATGTACTAACTGTGCTTTAAAAACTTTCATTGGTAAAGTGGGAATTTAATGCCTGCTGTGCAAGCTTGCTGTAATGCTTGGAGGTAAAGAATGTAATATATCTGTAGAGAAGAATGTTATATATATTTTAGGCTGTATCTGAAAAAGGGAGGATTTATAATCCACTTACCTCTCAGCTTCTCAAATAAAATGCTGCCCATTGGCTAGTAATGGAAAACCTAAAATTCTATAAAAATACTTTATGCCTGGGTTTATATACTTACCCAGTAGTGGTGACCAATATTTTCTCCTGGGTATCTTCTCATTCAGGCTTACAGTAGTGTACTAGTGTTATGAGAACCAGTTTTATTGGCTACCACTATCTCTTTTTTTTTTTTTAAATGTATTGGTGCATATTAATTACACAGAAGAGTGGGTTTCACTATGGCATATTTGTACATGGACATATATAAGTTGATCAGTTTAATTCCCCAGTTACCACCTCCCTCTTTCCTTTTTTCCCTCCCTCTCCCTGGTCTCTTTCCTCTATTTGCTTACCTTTCTCCTTTCATGAAATCCCCATTTTTTTTCTCTCTTGCTTTTATATAGAAGTGAAAATTTATGACACTTATCTTTTTGAGTCTGGCTTATTTTGCTTAACATGATGCTCTCCAGTTCCATCCATTTTCCTGCAAATGGCATAAATTCATTCTTTTTTATGGCTGGATAAAACTCTGTTGTCGATATAAGACCATATTTTTTTTTATTCATTCATCTGTTGACAGATACATAGGCTGGTTCCATAACTTAGGCATTGTGAATTGTGCTGCTAATAAATATGGGAATGTATGTATTTCTAGAGTATATTGTCATTAACTCTAGACAGGTGCTGAGAAATGGTATAGTTGGGTCATATGATATTCTGTTTTTAGTTTTTTGAAGAACATCCATACTGATTTCTATAGTAACTGTACTGATTTACATTTCAACCAAAAGTGTATAAGAGTTCATTTTTCCTGAATGCTGGCCACCATATTGTTATTTGTGTTCTTGATGATTGGTATTCTGAATGGAGTGAGATAGAATCTCAGTGTTTTTTTTTTTTTTTTTTTAAAGAATTTCTTTTTTTAGTTGTAGATGTACACAATACCTTTATTTTGTTTATTTATTTATTAATTTTTATGTGGTACTGAGGATTGAACCCAGGGCCTCACGCATGCTAGGCAAGCACTCTTCCGCTGAGCTACAATCCCAGTCCCTCAGTGTTGTTTTGATTTTCATTTCTAAGGGGCTATATCTAACATTATTTGTCTATGTGTTTACCATATTGATATTCCTGTATGTAAAGGGTGAAGAGAACAAAGTAAACATCTGTTAAAAGTCTAATTTTAGTTTCCTTCCAACCATATCCTGAATATCATTTACCTTTCCTGACAGAAATATAATCTGAAAGTTATTTTATAGGAATTCTCACCTACTATTTTAAATTACTACTTTCTCTTAATAAACAACCTATAACATATATTCAGTCAAATTACCTTTCAGTTATCTTAAGATTCCTGTCCTGTAGTAACCTAAATTAATGTTTGTGAAGATGGGTCATATATGGCCTCCACGCCTTGTCATCTACCTGCACTTCATCCTGTGAGATACAATTAAAATGAAAACAAAATGTTAACTCTTAGGTAATTATATATAAAGGAATTTCTTACTTATTATAGATGTCAACTCATTCAAATATTGAAAATTGAGTTGATAGACCATAATATATATGTCAGGGTGAGGAAGAATGTGGGCCTAGTCTCTTGTTATTCAATGTCTCATATTAAATCTTTAAATATATGCTTAATATCTCTATTGTGGAGCCAAGGCCATTGCAGTTTGGCGCAACTAACAGCCTTTTTGGCAGCATTAATCATTTTTTTTTCATTCAGTAATGCATTTGGCAAAGTTGCTTTTAATGACCGATTTACTCATTCATCTGTTCATTGATACTTCTAATATTTGTGACAAGACTGTTTTGCAATATAGAGAGTCAAAAGTGAGACAGACATATTCTATGCCCAATGTATTAAAACTATAATTCCAGTTAGAGAATAGGTGCCATAAAAGTGGGAGCACCAAGGTAAGTGCTTAAAAATGTTTTGTTTTTTTTTTTGAATGAATGAATATACTCAGACCTGTATAACAATTTGTTG